>NW_028317902.1:2234166-2553333 GCF_062004578.1 Staurois parvus | reverse complement strand
TGATTGAGGTTGGGTCAGCTAGTTAACGCAACAGGTTGTGCCTCTATCACCTCCTCCTGACTCTGGAGGACCATAGAACCTTCCAGAAGTCGGTAAGCAGGAAGGGGTGTAGGCCTAGTCTGAATATTCATGGGGGTCCCGCCAATCCTAGGTTTGAAGGGTCTGGTAGAGTGGTGGACTGGCCCATAAATATGGGAGAATGAGCCTGACAAGGAAGTCAGGTGGAAGATGGTATGCTGAGGAGACTCTCCGGGCCTGGGAGGGTTCCCCTAGGTCTGGGGGGGCCTCCAGGCTGGGCTCGGGCTGGCTCAGGAGGTTACATTCAGCAGTGAGGCATGAACGGGATCGAGACCTGGAGCAGCAGGGAGCAAGAAGACAGAGTGAGTACAGCAGCACTCTCTGGGATCTGCAAGGGGAAAAACTGCCACACAGAGCAAGCTTTCTAAGGACAGCGCTGGGCTCAATCCTTTATCCTTGTCCCAGGAGATCTTCCGAGAAGCCAGGAGGACTGGTGTTTGCAGGCCTTGGAGCTGGGAACTGCTCTACAGGGGAAGAGTAGATATCTCTGCATGTAGTTATAAGAAGCTAAGCTGATTTTTGAGGGTCTGCTAGTTCAGTGCCCATAAAGGGCAGTTGCTACTGATGTGCAATGACTGACGGCTTTCAAGAAAAGAATAGTTCAGGATCTGCCTTTGTACATAGGAAGGCAGTGTCCCTCTTCCATTGATTCAAGCCAAACTAGGCATCCCATAATCCCTATTTCCCTATCCAAGTTGATTTTCCCTAATAAAACAATAAAACCAAGCCCATGAACTGGTCATTGTCTTCAGATGCAAGTCTGTGTGTGAAAAATACCTGCTGCCTGGCTGTGCAAAGAGAGGCTTAGGGGTACCCACTACACAGCGGCCCTCACAAGGGCATGTATGGTATGTAATAACACCCCAGGCATAAACATGATATCACTTCTGTGCATCCAAAAATTGACTGTTAAAATCTAAACCATTGGCATGGCAATTGAGGAAAACTGTTGAGGCTTTTCTAACAAAATCTGCCAAGCCCCTGTTGATCACATGCTCTGATGAACAATGTTTAAGAATCTCCTTACAAATATTCAAACTAGATTTTACCCGTGTATGGCTACTCTTAATGTGGTAGTAAACACTGTTTTTTAACTTGTGTCTACAGGCAAACCAATAATAAGACTTACTTGTAGGTACAGTCAATGTCTTCTAAACTTGTGGTGTTTAGGAGATATTCATGCTTGAAGTAGTCACCGGTGCATACGCACTGCGCTCTGAAATGACAGCACCCTGAGTGTGCCATCAATCCAGAGCGCAGTGCAGTGCTATGTGCATGTGCAGGATGACATCATAGTGGCCTGGCCATTCAAAAGGCCAGAGTCTGAGAAACTGGAAGGAAGGCCGGGTAAAGATGGAAGCACTGACAGCAGTTACAGCTTGCCACTGGATGGCTTCGTTTTAAGGCAAATCTGTCATAATGTGCTAGTATGCAGTGCATACTAGCACATTATGATTTAAACTGCCCAGGGGCCCACATATTTTTTTTTCCATCCAGCATCGCTTTAATTTGTACACTGAAAAATGTATTTAATTCAGCCTACAGGCTGAACAAAAACAATGCAACAGATTCCTCCATACACTCTATACAGCACAGATAGTCAAGAAGCTGTCAGTTGTTGGCCCACAGTTTTCCATCTGGCTCTTTCAATGTTTTGCATGCTGAATACATCTTCCAAAAAATGCTGTAGGGCTCAGTGGTGCTCTTCACAAAAAACTGACAAGCCTCTTACCGAACCCAATTGATCTCAAGCTATAGAGATCCAATAGGCAGATAATATCCCAACTCCACACTGACACTCTCATTACCGATCAAATTTGATCTCCAATCCCAGAGGTCGCCAGTTGTGGGGAAACGCATCGAGCGGAGTCTTCTAATGACATCACCATGCACCAGCTGGCAGATTGACACCGCGACTGATTTGTATTTGTTTCAATGCTTCCTTTGCACCAAATGGAATGTAAGTGCAATATTTTACCTTAATAAACAGAATTCCTTTACTGGGTTGCACTATGAAGTTTCTTCTGTCTTAACTCTTCATATATCATTGCGGAGAGTGGTTTGGAGTATTATACCGGCTCCTGGGGAGCTTGCAGCTGTCTATCCATCCCCTTTGGAATCGGTAGTGAGAGTGTCAGTGTGGAGTCGGTATATTATCTGCCTATTGGATCTCTATAGCTTGAGATCAATTGAGTTCGGTAAGAGGCTTGTCTGTTTTTTGTGAAGAGCACCATTGAGCACGACAGAACTTTTTGGAAGATTTATTCAGCACGCAGCACTTTTTCTTCACACTCTATTGGGGACTTTATATACCAATCAATATTTGTTCTTCTATGCAATGTTAATTGATTTATATGATATATTATGGTAATTTTTTGTATTATCATACACACATTAATTGAAAACACAGTCATTTTAGTATTTATAACATTGGGGTTTTAAGTGAACAGCACACTTTTTGTATTAGTTGTAATTTCCTATTCTGGTATTCAGGAAGTGAGTAGCAGCAGTTCACTTTATCATATTTTCATTTTCATTATTTTTTCTCACTTATTTACATTATTGGTTTATCACTAGTTTTATTGGTTATAGTGCAGGATTTTTTTCTTTTTTTTTTCTTTACATTTTTTAATCAAAGAATGTCTAACAGGACAGTACCGACAGGGCCACCTATAAAGCAGTGGCGGTTGCAATTGTAACTGGTTCCTGGTGTACTGGCACCATCGGGGGGAGGGGGGAGGGGAGGGCCTAGGTTTCCTCTCCCAGCTTCTCCTTGCAGTTGATTTAAAATTTATGGGAAAGTCACCAAGCGCCATAACATCGCTGTGCACCTGACCCGTGGACCATCCCCTCCTTTGCCCGAGCAGAGTAGAGCCAGTTGCTAATCAGCCGACTTCAGAACTGCACATGCTCAGTTCTGAAACTGGCTGATTAGAAATCGGCTCATCTCAGCTCTGTCTCGGCTGGGCTGGAGTGAGCTCAGGCTGCTGATCAGGTGAATATGAAAGTGAATGCAAGGAGGGGACAAGGAGGACCGAAAGACTTAAAGGTCAGTGTGTGACAGCTCTAGGCCACACAGTCTGTTGGGCAGTCAGTCACCCTGTGCGGGGCACTGATATAAGGATCCTCACTTCTCTCTTACATCAGTGAACCTCTTTACCTTGATGTATTCACTCTGCAAACTCTGGTGTAAAGGAGAACTCTGATATAAGTGGGTCTCCAGTCACCAGAGTCCCCCCCCCCCCACACACACACATCACAGTTCCCAGCATTCCCCCTTAAATCAGCAGAGTTCACCCAGTGAAAAGGGAAACTTTGCAGACTCTGAAGTAAAGAGGAACTCTGCAAACTCTGATGTAAGGAGGGGGGTTCTGGAGATCAGAGAACCTCTTACATCAGATGCTCCCTTTATACCACAGAGTCCACATAATTCCCCTTTAAATCAGGGTCAACAGTGTTCTCCTTCACAGCAGGTTCCACAGAGTTCCCCTTTACATTAGGCTCCCCACAGTTCCCATATACATCAGGGTCCGCAGAGTTCCCCTTTACATTAGTGTCCCCAGAGTTCCCCCTTGCACTGCAAAGGGGAACCCTGGAGACTCTGATGTACTGTCAAGGGGAACTCTGATGTAAAGCAGCTCTGGAAATAATGGGAACTCTGATGTAAGCGGGAACTCAGTGGACTCTGATGTAAGGGGGAATTCTGTAAAGGGCCCCTGGATCAGTGGGAAGGGCCCCGGGCTCAGTTCAGAGGGGCCCTTCATGGTTTCAGGACCCTGATGGGTCTAGTTATGCCGTATTGTGAATTTTGACTGGTTCAACAGGAGCTGGATGAAGGTCAGCTTTGGAGTATTACATTTATCTGATTATGCTTGTTTAGGAGTGAAGGAAATAAACTGTATGAATGTGAGATAACAATCTACTCGATCAGTCTGTGGTATCTTATTTTAATTAAAAGGCTTTCTCTGTGAAATGAGGACATGCTGGTCATTCCAATCTGAGGAGTCAAAGCTTCATCATTTTGTATAATGAAAAAGTTCCTAAATAAAGGAACCATTTGTTGTGAATGCTGCAAGAGGGGAACTGCCAATCAGCAGACGTAATCCAAAAAAGAGTCCCCTGCCCAATTTCCTCTAAACCCTCATGTCAGTGTGTTTACAGGAATCCCAACTTCTACTGCTAGTGTGCAATAACTACCCCAGCACTGAAATGTTATAAGAGGAATTATCATGTAAAAAGAATTTAAAATTTATATGCTTATATTTAAAAACTATTTTATTTATTATTTATTTCAGATACTTATATAGCGCTATCAATTTACGCAGCGCTTTACATATATGTTGTACATTCACATCAGTACCTAACCCTCAAGGGGTGTACAATCTAAGGTCCCTAACTTATACAGGATCCAATTAACCTACCAGCCTGTCTTTTGGATTGTAGGAGGAAACCAGAGTACCTGAAGGAAACCCATGCAGGCACAGGGAGAACATGCAAACTCCAGGCAGGTGGTGCCATGGTTGGGATTCGAACCAACGACCCTGGTACTGCCAGGCAGAAGTGCTAACCATTTAGCCACTGTGCTGCCCAAAAACTAAAAACATTTAACATTTTTGTATTTGGTTTTTAATCAGGCGAACTTGGAATACTGCATATTTTTCACTACTTTAAGCTGGAAGGTGGTCACCCCCTAGTTTGATCAGCAGCTTTCTAGATGCTGACTTACAGCTATTCTGTTGAATAGACCCAAAGAGCAGAATTATTCCATGCCTGTTTACTCTGATCGTATATGGAGTCATATAGGGGGACAAAACCCTCTCCTTCTCAACTACCAGAGACAGGGCCATCTGATGCTTTAATTGTATACAAGGGCTGGCAACAAGCAGGCATACAGACAGTACTGGGTTTTCTTATCAATAGTCCAAAAGTCATGACTATACTCTAGAGCAGTGGTTCTTAACCTTGTTGGAGGTACTGAACCCCACCAGTTTCATATGCGCATTCACCGAACCCTTCTTAATTGGAAAAATAAAATATGATTTTTAAAATTCAAAACATAGGTATATATTTAGGTATATATTTATACATAGGTGCACAAAATTAACAAAACCGTTAAGAACAAGAACAAAACCATTAAAACATGATTTTCACACAAAAACATAATAATGAATATTTACTGCACGAATCATATGAGTCGGGTGTGGGTCTTCACCTCCGCCGAACCCGCGAGACTGACTCACCGAACCCCTGGGGTTCGATCGAACCCAGGTTAAGAACCACTGCTCTAGAGTCTACATAACATTTTTATTTTATGTTTTTAGAATAGGGAATGGCTGGACCCCCTTCAGCATTTTATTGTTATAAGTGGGATGTGAATTGCAGATTTTCACTCATGTCCTGTCACCAGGACAGAAAATGATAGATAATAATTTTAACTTAGATCGTGATAGCAGGAAAGCCCAACAGGAGTTTTAATCCTGCCTCCTACAATCCAAAACAAAATAAACAGAGTGGAAGGTATACCAAAGCCAGAAAATTACAAAAATTGCTGAATGGTCAATGATAGCCCTCAACACAAGGTTTTGGATTTGTGTTTTTTGTGAAGCTGTGAAAGTAACACAATTGTATACTTCTTTCAGGTCGTTTAGTTCTCTGGGACAGGAGGACGTGGCATCAAGTAACTTTACTTCCCTAAAGTAAGATAGAATTGGTTTAAGTAGGATGAAGATGATAGCTTTAAAGCCCCACTCTGGGCAAAAACGATTTTTTTCCACGTATCCCTTCCACCCACCTCCAACGTATCCTATTGGGCTTTCTTCCCTTTGCCTTGTGAAGCCAGATATACTTACTTAGGTCTCCCCTCCAGATCCCTTGGTGCTGCCATCTCCCTGTGCAGGTGGCCATGAATCCAGCAGTGTGATAGAGCCCAAGATCCCATGTTCTCTTACTCTCTTCTGCTGACATCAGTTCTCTTGTGGAATGAGATGTGTCTGGGGAGTAAGATGTGTGTATTTGAGTGCAGATGTCATTGATGACAGCAGGGCCGGGACAAGAGGTGGGCAGGAGGAGCGGCTGCCCTGGGCACTGTGGTATCATGTGGGGTAGGAGGGTACCAAGAAGAGATTGGGGGGGGAGGGGACATGTGTGGTGGGAGGAATTCGGGGGATGTCAGGGGGTAAGAATGGTTATAGGAGGGGAAATTTGGGAAGGTGTGCTAGGAGTGGTGATTTTGGGGATTTGTGTTGGGAGGGGGAACATGATTTGTGTGAGGAGGGGGAATTTTTATTTTGGGGGGGATTTGTGCTAGTAGTGATGATTGGGGGGGGGATTTGTGCTATGATGGGGGTGGGGGATTCGAAGTGGAGGGGAGGATTTGTGTTCAGAGAGGACAGTTGAGGGGTAGAGGATTTGTGCTAGGAGCAGAATTTTTTTTTTTTTTTGGGGGGGGGAATTTGTCCTGGGTTCATATGGAGAGAGAGAGGATTTGAGTTGGGGGGGATGGGGGGGCAAAGATTTGTGCTGGGAATGAGGGAATTTCAGTAGGGGAGCAGATTTGTACTGACAGGACGGGGAATTTATGTTTAGGGAGAAAGCATATAGATTAGTGCTCAATGTTTTTTTGGGGGGGAGGGATTTTAGATTTTAGCAGACACATAGTGCTCATACATCTTGGGGGGGGCGCAATGTGGCATGTATATTGGGGAGTAAGTTGTATCCACTGGAGTGCAGATCTTAGTGAGTGAGTGAGATGTGTGTACTGGATTGTAAAAACCTCACTGGTGACATAGGTAATAGAAAGTGAGGTATGTATACTGGAGTACAAATCTCACTGGTGACATAGATAATGGGGAGTGAGTTGTGTGTACTGGAGTGCAGATCCTACTGGAGACATGGATACTGAGGAGTAAGCTGGGTACACTGGGAAATAGGATTTACTGATGACATGAACAGTGGGGAGTGAGATGTGTGTACCGGAGTGCAGGTCTCATTGATGACATGAATACTAGGAAGTGAGATGTGTGTACCAGAGTGCAGATCTCACTAACGACATGGATAGTGGAGCATAAAATTATGTACCAGAGTGCAGATCTCACTGGTGACATGGATAATGGGGCATAAAATATATGTACCAGAGTGCAGATCTCACTGGTGACATGGATAATGCAGCATAACATATATGTACCAGAGTGCAGATCTCACTGGTGACATGGATAATGCAGCATAAAATATATGTACCAGAGTGCAGATCTCACTGGTGACATGGATAATGGGGCATAAATATATGTACCAGAGTGCAGAACTCACTGGTGACATGGATACCGGGAAACAAGTTATGTGTACCGGAGTGCAGATCTCACTTGTGACATGGATACTGGAAGATATGTGTATCAGAGTGCAGAACACATTGCTAAAATGGGTATGGGTGTATACGATATGTGTACCGTACAGACCTCAATGGTGACAAGGATAATGGAGCATGAGATGAGTATACTGGGTGGATCCCAATATTGTTGGATCCACCCAGCTGTCTGATTGACAGTTGGCTCTTCCTCTTACTGCATAGCTGACAGCCAGAGCCAGCTGCGTCTGTTGCCTATCCTGCCTGGAGCTCCAGGGAGTACTTGAGGAGCAGAGCAGAGAGCGGTGACTGACAGTCACCCCTCTCCATTCTGAGAAGACCAAGAACTGAGTGATCAGCGATCATGTGACTGCACAGTTCTCGGTCTTAATAGACTACGTGGGACAGCTGGAGAATCATACCAGTTTTGCATCATAGAGTTGAGTATGGATGATGATATTTTTTACATACCCAAAACTTGTCCTTTAAAAAAGGTTAAGAAAGGTTGGTCTATACTAATCACTAATCACTTGGATTGTTGATTACATCATATTATATGTACTTACAACAATTTCTTAAGGGTGTGGTGACAGGTGACATTCCCGAAATATAATACAATAATGAAAACATAGATTTCGGCACAAGGCAGCATGACTTGTTTTATGAAAACAATTGCAGATTTATTGCTCTTACTCAAATTGCTTTCAAGTTTAACTGGTCAATAATAAACTACTGTATGCAATGCAGTTTTGTTTTACAAACAGTGACCCAGTTCTATGATCTGACTACACTATAATAGAATCTGGTCTGCTTGCCACAGTTTATTTAAAAAGTTTAACAAATATTATGTAAAAACACACTAATTATTGCTATAATGGTGATTATGAAATGAGAGACAGATTATAATGAAATGAATCACACATAAAACATAAAGTTCAATTAATGGCTTTTTTCTCTTTATGTTCCTATACCATTGTATCATCATTTCTAACAGATTCTCACTTTGAAATACCAAAAACACTTATTTCTCCTAAATGTACTTCTTTCTTCCCATTCCAGTGATCTATGCTGGCACAGATGGTCACTCCCCTCAACATGAGTACCACATGCTGACTTGTAATTAGGCCACATTCACATTCGCGTGTTTTGAATTACTGGCAGAATTGCCGCGATTCTGCCTGAGATTTAAAAACGCTCTGCTAAAATAACAAATCGCAAAACTGCGTGTTCAGGTGCCATTCATTTAATGGCACCTAAAAACACAGTGCGGTTTTGGCAAGATAGTCTTGCAATAAATTGTGCTGCGCTCATGGAAAACTGCATCACGCGATGCGTGCCGCCTAAAAGTAGTTCAGGAACTTCTTTTGAGTGACATGCGTCGTCATGAGTGCAGCGTGATTTATCGCATGACAATCGCAACAAAACAACACTGCGTTTTCAGGTTCTATAAAAATGAATGTCACCTGAACATTTGGTTCCGCAATTTGTCATCTTAGCAGACCGTTTTGAAGACACGGGCAGAATCGCAGCGATTCTGCCCGCGATTCAAAATGCCCTAGTGCAGAGCTTGAAAAAGCTGCTCGCCAAATGCGAGGAGAAATTCCTCTGTGGCAAGCAGGGAGAGGTGAGCAAAGATGAAGAAGCATGGAGCGACTGCACTTGCGCTCCAAGCCTTATTGTGAAGCCGAGTTCCGGTTTACAACTTCCGGTTTCTGCAGCACCGCTATTACAGTGGCAGCGCCGCTGAGGGGACACGTGCAGGAGAGGTCCGCTCTCCTACGCTGAGAGGAGACACCCTCTCCACTGCTGCGGGGGACTCGAGGCCTGCTCTTCACCGCCGTGGGGGACACGAGGCCCGCTCTCAACCGCCTTGGGGGACACGAGGCCCGCTCTTCACCTCCTTGGGGGGACACGAGGCCCGCTCTCCACCGCCTTGGGGGACACGAGGCCCGCTCTCCACCGCCTTGGGGGACACGAGGCCCGCTCTACACCGCCTTGGGTGACACGAGGCGCACTCTACACTGCCTTGGGGGACACGAGTAAGGTTTGTGCCTGGCTAGTAGGTCTGGACTTGAAATTTTAACCCCTGCCCTAGTGTGAATGGGGCCTTAGTGTGACAGTGCAGTGCCCTGCCATGGTGTTAAAAAGGTTTTGTGTCACCCAGGATTCTCAACTGGAGGTTCTCCAGGGTGCTTATTTCATTCGGAAGAAACTGTTTTTTCAGTTTCCTTAGTGGTTGCTAAAACCCGGTTTGGGACCTAGAACCCAGAGATTTCACAGAGATTTGGAGGCGGGAAATTTCCAATCCTGGGACCAAGTTTTGCAGGCAACCACACCAAGGCTCCATGCACACTAGCATTTTTTTAAGCTCCTAAAAGCTGTTATTAGCATTCTTTTTCTGCTCCTAGAAGCTGAATAGTGTTATCCTGTGTGTCCATGCTCATTACTTTAGGCTATTAGCATTTTTTGAGCTTCAGCCTCTAGGAGCAGAAAAACAATTGTTTTTGCAGGGAAAAAAAGCTAAATGCTATTTAAACACTCGAAAAAACACCTTTTTTCTAGCTTTTTTTTCCCTCTACATGTACTGTAAAAACGCTAATAAAAAACTAACGCTCCTGAACACTACTAAAACGCTGTTTAAATGCTACTAAAAAACGATATTACCAGTGTTTTCAAGCATTCTTTGTACTTAAAAAAAAAAACGCTAGTGCGCATGGAGCCTCATTTTGCAGGAGTTCACACCTGTTAAAGTCTGGGACCTGACAGTAGATCGGGGCTCCACCCTTCCAAGGAGTCCATGTGTTTGCAAGGCAGTGGCGGAACTACCAGGGTCGCAACAGTTGCACTGATGTTCCACCACTGTAAGGGAGCCCATGACAGCAGGGAAGACTTCCGGTCCGGCACCTAGGAGGGTGAGCTCCTCCTGGTACAATAACACCAGCAGCACAGCTTGTGCCCCCCGCTGTGATTACTCTGTATGGCAGCCACATCTTTCTCTCTTTACCCCCTTCCTCCCCTAACTCACACTAACACATGGACTGTACACGGTGCACAGTGGACTGAAGCCCATCTGGGGTGATCAAGGGGTTAACTATGTGCTGTGTGTGTTTTGCTGTGTGCTGTGTTTTGTTAGGGAGGCATGTTGTTTTGTATCTCTCCGCTGTGCAGAGAGATACAAAACAGCACTTCCATGCTGACAGGAGAGAGGCCTGTGTTGTTTACACACAGGTCTTTCCCCTGTCATCTTTACCCAAAGATAGCCGAGTGCTGGCCGGGAATCGCTGGTCGGGACCCAGTGATTGACATCCCTAGCCACAATAGCGGCGCGGGTAGGGCAGCGCCCTGCCCGGAAATGAAAATCACGTGTATATACGTAATTTTGCGCAGCCCTGCTGCCCTGTAGCAGTACCTCTGCTACTTCCATAAGTGAGAAAAAAAAAAGTAATTTATAACTTTTTTTGTACACTCCATTTTTTCATGTTCCAGGTGAGAAAAGAATTGGGATAGTAGAACTTGAGTAATGTGTAGTGTAATGCCTGGGTACTTTAAAGTATATGTGAACTCTCACCTTGTAAAACAACCTATTCAGTACGCAATAGAAATTCAAGGTAAAACACACACACACACACATATATATATATATATATTTTATAAGTGATTACATGACCTCTGTTCTCAGCTGCATAAGGAGCTTGGAGAGGTGTGGGTGGAGCCTGCAGGGGGTGTCAGCAGGAGGTATAGAAGGAGCAATACACTGATCTTCCCAGTGAAGTGCTGTACAGTGGGGCGTGTCAGCACAAGTCTTGGTCATTGGAGGACAGGCAGCACAGCAGAGCCAGAAAACTGACCAAGCTGGGAATGGTATGCTTCCATGCCTAGCATGGTCAGTTTGAAATAGAACAGTAAATTAAGAAAAGAACAGGATACTTTTTAACACAATAATCTGGTACAGCAGGCTTATATTAGGAATATGAAATGTAGGGGTAGTATACACTTTTAACAGTCCACCATCCTTCCATTTTTTCTGGTGATACAATTATATTAGATGTGGTATATTATTTCATTAGTCTATGGTTGGTCATCATTAATTCTATGAGTTTCAAGTGTTTTTTTAAAAAATGATTTCGGTAGAACTATGAATGAAATCAAACTTTTTGCATGTCCATGATCAACAGTCACTGTATAAATCAAGGTGCCTCAGGGAAGAACAATCTCACACCATCTGTTTGCATCTTAACAAGAAACCAGATTCAAACCTGTACAGGAAGAGGACAGATGTGGATTTTTTTTTAATCTGATTGACTATTGTAGGAATAAACTACTTCGCCCAGACGCTTTGACAAAATAAAACTGAGTGTGGTGACTTCACATATCACGTTAAAAGAAATCTGTCATAAGTGGAATAAGGGGGCTGCTATAGCTGACCCCTTTTGAAAATATAAGTTCCCTGCCTGTCATTGTGATGCTTCAATACCTTTTAAATCACTGACCCAGAACAAGTACAGAGATATGATACTCTGACTTTTCTCTAACTTTCATTTACTGCACATATGTATCTGAGAAGTGAAATGAAAGCTATGAACAGTCAACTGACTAGCAGCTTTTTGCCTAGACCAGTGTTTCTCAACCTTTTCGAGACAAAGGAACCCCTAAGATAACTTTCAGGGAACCACTGCTAAAAATGACTATATCTACAACTCATGATACATCACTGTGATGATCAGTGGAAAGAATGCTCCTTATACTTGTGGTTACTGGGAAGCATTACCCACTTAAATATAGCTAAAAAGATCAATGGTGTCAGTGGGAACTTATCTGAGAGGCAGAAATTTCTCATTGCTCAAGAAACCCCTATCAACCTCTGGAGGAACGCTAGCTGAGAAACCCTGGCCTAGACTGTGAAAGATGTTTTACTTACAGTGGAACTAAACCCATCGATATAACAGTTTCCCAAAACAGTTACATTCAAGGCATCCCCTGAAATGATAACTGTCACAATTGCTTGTGCACTCAACAGAATTGTCAAGCCATCAAATGGTTGGTGTTGTAACTGATCACATGTACAACACATCACAACTGGCCATCAAACAGAGGCTAAGATGGCAGCTTCCTTGATGGAAAGGATAGGAGGGTATAGTTCTGCTTTAAAACCCAATTTCATCCATCTAATAAAAATTGATGTTGTAAGGAAGGGCATTAACATTCTGTAAATAGTATATGTGTATCTTTTTCCTTTATGTTTAACCACTTGTCACCTGCCAACAGTACATTTACTACAGTGGATCACAGTGCCCAGTACCCGGCTGCTAATGTGATTGCTATGACCAATATTAGCGATCACAGCGTCTGCCACCCCTCTCTGCCAATCCTTGCATTGGCTGTCACTTATCCAATGAATCAAATTCAAAATACTAACAACAACTTCCAAACCATACACAACTCGGCCCCCACCTACATCACTAGTCTAGTTTCAAAATATCAACCAAATTGCTCTCTTTGTTCCTCCCAAGACCCCCTGCTCTCTAGTTGCCTTGTCACCTCCTCCCATGCTTGCCTCCAGCACTTCTCCCGAGCCTCTCTCATCTAATGGAATTCCCTAACCCAACCTGTCTGACTATCTCCTACTCTGTCCTTTTTTTAGGCAATCCCTGAAAACATTTCTCTTCAGAGAAGCCTATCCTGCCTCCTCCTAACAACTGTACATGTATTTTCTCCATCAGCTCATCTTCCACAGTTATTACCTTTTATATCACTTGCCCCTCCCCTTTTAGATTGTAAGCTCTATTGAGCAGGGCCCTCTCATTCCTCCTGTATTGAATTATATTGTAACTGTTTGCCCTCAAGTTGTAAAGCACTGAGCAAACTGTTACTATAAAAATCCTGTACAATAATAATAACAATTTCTTAATTTTCCAAAAAAAATGCGACAACAAATTTCTACTTAAAAACTTTCACAAAGAGGGATTTTTATACCAAAGAAATGTAGCAGAATATATTTTGGCCTAAATGTATGAAGAAAGATTATTTGTTTGTAACATTTTACATCCTAGATTGTAAGCTCCAAGAAGCAGGGCCCTCCTATCCCTCTTGTATTGAACTGTATTGTTGCTTTATTGTCTCCCTTTTATATTGTAAAGCGCTGAGCAAACTGTTGGCGCTATATAAATCCTGTATAATAATAATAATAACATTATATCTACCTAAACAACATGGGTAGATATAATGGCCAATCAGCGATCACATGAATAGTAGTAAACAAGATGTCACTTGCTGACATCATTGCTTACTACTTGTGAAATCTGTGAATGATCACAGAGGTCACATGGTACAAGGTTATTCACAACAGCCTTGTACCATGTGACAAGCTGTGACCAATCACACCTCTCACAGTATTTCTCAATGGCTGCAGGAATGCAGCCAGAAAGGATAAATTATTGTTTTTACAGCCTTTATGGGTGTAAAAGCAGTCAGTGTAAAAAAAGAAAAAGAAATCTTCACCATCTCCCACAAGTAGTACAGTGTCACTATGGTGACACTGTACTGCTAGGGTGACAGTATGTTAAAAAAAACTAATAATAATATAAAAATTTAAATAAAAATGTACATTTTTTTAAAATTATAATTTTTGGTTATAAACTACTTTGGGTTATTTTATTTTTTTTTACTAAAAGATAGCTGAATACATTTTGGCCAAGATTTATGAAGAAAGATTATTTATTTGCAAACTTTTATAAGAAAAACACTTTAAAAAAAATGTTTTGGACTTTTTCATTTATATAGCAAAAAATTTAAATCCCAGTGGTGAATAAATACCATCAAAATAAATTTTTATCTGTCTCAAAAAAATGCTAAAAAATTCATATGGGTATAGTGTTGCATGACCGCGCAATTGTCATTCAAAGTGTTATAGCACTGAAAGCGGAGAATTGGCCTGGACAGGAAGGGGGTGAAAGTGTCCGGACTTGAAGTAGTTAAAGCCCAACTCTGGGCAAATGTTTTTGCCACCATGCAGTGGGGCCGTGCCCCCACTACACAGGTAATTTGCTAGTTTTTTTCTACAGTTGAGTACAAAGTTTATAATCACCTGATCTGCTGATCATCTGGAAAACCGCATTCCACCACAGTCCACTGGTGGACTGTTCCTACAGATCGTGCTCTGAGCGTGCTCATGTCAAGAACAGTCCATTTTCAAGACCACTAGACTGTGGGGGGCAGAAATCAAAGGGACCAGTCTTGTGTGGGGAGGATTGGCAGCCCAGGTAAATATATCTCAGCTGTCCTCTCCCCTGGAACAAAATGGGCAGTTAACCCTTGCAGTACAGGCACAGCCCCACTGCAGGGGGGACATTTTTTTTTTTTTTTGCCCGGAGTTCTACATTAAGGTTGGGTTATCCCTGAAAGCGACCTCTGCCCTGTTCCGGGGCATTGAAGAGCATGACACAGTAAAGGTACACCATGTGTAAGGCGAGTGACCTTGTTCAAGCCGCCTAGCGTAGCACAGAAGAACCCAACCCGGGTTAGGCCTCCCATGTGACCCACACTTGGCGCCAAACAAGGAGAACATGGAGGGAGTGTCACCCACCTGCACCTTACAGACCTGCTCTGTGACACCTATACAGTAGATTGCAGCAGGAGCAAGGGTGGACTGACAACTCATGGGGCCCCCGGACAATAATGGATCATGGGGCCCCTGTGTCCTTGCCCAAACTCAAAAAAGCCTATGAAAAAGGTACCAGGGGCATCTCATGGGGCCCTCTACTGACCCCGGGACCTCGGGCAGTGCCCGAGTTTCCAAATGGTCAGTCCGCACCTGAGCGGGACAACACTGGATTCACTGTGTGAGTATGTGCTTTGAAGAGTACCACAGCACTACAGGTGAGTGGGAAAAAAAACAACTAATATACACTTATTGGGATTTGTTTTTTTTCACCAAAGACATGTTGAAGAATACATCTTGGCTTAAGTTTTGTTTTCAGATTTGTGGTCTTTTTTCATTCATATAATGAAAAAGCCAAGTGGTGATCAAATACCACCAAAAGAAAGCTCTGTTTGTGTGAAAAAAAATTATAAAAATTTGAGTACAGCGTTGCATGACCACGCAATTGCCAATTAAAGTTGCGCAACACCAGGGGCGGACTGACTATTTGGAAACTCTGGCACTGCCCGAGGGCCCGGGGTCAGTAGGGGGCCCCATGAGATGCCCCTTGTACCTTTTTCATAGGCTTTTTTGAGTTTGGGCAAGGACACAGGGGCCCCATGATCCCGTATTGCCCGGGGGGCCCCATGAGTTGTCAGTCCGCCCCTGCGCAACACTAGTTTGTAGACGTTATAACTTTCACACAAACCAATTTATATCCATTTATTGGGATTTTATTTTTAAAAGGACATAGCAGAATACATTTTGGCCTCAATTTATTTAAAAAATTTGATTTTTTAAAATTTTTTTTTGGATATGTTTTATAACCTAAAGTAGAAAATATCTTATTCAACATTTTCATGTTTAAAAAAATAAAAACCCACCGGGTCCCGGCTCGGACTGCTCACTTTAATTCGACTGGCGGAGATAGGTGTTTCTGGAACTGTGGTCTACGCGGGGACGTCCTACACATTTGGTGGTCATGCCCGCGATTGATAGGCTTCTGGTCTAGGGTTTTTGGTTTGCTACAAACGCTATTTCATATTATATGGTCCGTAGGGATGAAAAGGTGGCCCTCCGGCATTGCCCAATTTCGGGTCTGTCTAGATCTCAGCAGAAATTGGCATCCTACCTTTTTATTTCGGACAAACGTGCTATAGCTCAAGCTTGGAGAATCCCTTCGGTTGTCTTCCAGGGGGTGAAGACCCGGATGAATGCTATGTTGTTCAATGAACAGATGTCTAGCGTTCTTCATGATTCTCATCCGACATACCTTAAAGTTTGGGAACCATGGATACACTATTCCCTGCCATCCCTGCCTCCTACTAGTTATGGCCTCCTATAGTCGCTGCCTATGCTAGCCCCGGATCCTTCTAGTTTCCCTTCTTTCATGTTTCCTTTCTGATTCCCTTTTTTTTAATTTTCCTTTTCTTTTCTTCTAACCTTTTTTCTTTTCTCTTCTTTTTCCGATATTATGTTGGATTACTGGTGCTATTTGGTTCGGCTTTTTGCCGTCCCTTCTTGATGTCATTGGACATTTCGTTATTTGACTAATACAAGTCAGCAGGATGTCTCTGTTTATGTGTTCTTGTTCTGCTCTGCACCTGCGCGGGCGTATTTTGAGCTTGTTATATTCTTAAAAACAAAACTTTAATAAAAATATTGAAACAGAAAAAATAAAAACCCAGTGGGGATCAAATACCACCAGAAGAAAGCACTATTTGTGTGACAAAATTTATATTAAGTCCATCTGGGGACAGTGCTGCATGACTGTGCAACTGCCCGTTAAAGTAGCACAGTGCAGAATAGCAAAAACCAGCCTGGTCATGAAAGGGGTAAAACCTTCTAGAGGTCAATTGGTTAATAACTACAATCCAAATCCACAGATCTATCATTCACTGTCATCACAACTGACAGGTGACATCAGGATGCCATCATTCTGAGAGGTTAGATTTCTCTGTGTCGATCTCATACGATAAAGTTCCCCGCCCCCAGGAATCTGTACCATCACAGGCTCATCTCTCAGCTATGAAATCACAGCGCTCACCCGCCACATACACTCACACTAACTAAGGTTTCAAAACATGTGGGTGTGTCCTCCTCTAACCACTCCTCTCCCAATGCTGCCGCAAACCCCTGGCTTCTCATGGCGGGGGCGTGGCGCTTCCTACAAGTCCGCCCTATGCTAAACCCGCCGAACCAATAAGGCGTTTCGTATCACGCCCCTCTCCTCCGTGCCGGCTGCTGTAGGTGGTTACCATGACACTGACGTTGTGTGCAGGCGGGCGGTGCGCAGACGCAGTGGGAGTTTTGTCAAGATGGCGGCGGGGCCAGTGAGGAGGCAGAGCTGGGAGATGCTGTAAAGCAGTCAGAGAGGCATAGCGCGGCCACACAGGCAGGACAACCGCTACCGGGGGAAGGGGGCCGACACGACGGAACATTCAGGGACACGGAGTGACAGGCGCTCAGCACACGCCGCCACACCCGGGGAGGCCGCCGGACAGTGCGGGACACATGAGCCCGAGCAGTCCCCGGGATCTACCGGCGGCGGAGGAAGAGACAGCCGGGCGTCCCTGAGGGCCGGGAGAGGGGCCCCTGACGGCCCGGGCTCAGGATGAAGTTCGCCGAGCATTTGTCCGCTCACATCACCCCGGAGTGGAGGAAGCAGTATATCCAGTATGAGGTGAGAGTGCCTGGGGGGCGCACAGGGGGTCACCTCATCACAGGGTGCCCCCCCGACTCGGGGTCCCCATCACAGAATGCCCCTCAGTTTCAGGGGGTCCCCATCACAGGATGCTCCTCCGTCTCAGGGGGTCCCCATCACAGGATGCTCCTCCGTCTCAGGGGGTCCCCATCACAGGATGCTCCTCCGTCTCAGGGGGTCCCCATCACAGGATGCTCCTCTCCGTCTCAGGGGGTCCCCATCACAGGATGCTCCTCTCCGTCTCAGGGGGTCCCCATCACAGGATGCTCCTCCGTCTCAGGGGGTCCCCATCACAGGATGCTCCTCCGTCTCAGGGGGTCCCCATCACAGGATGCTCCTCCGTCTCAGGGGGTCCCCATCACAGGATGCTCCTCCGTCTCAGGGGGTCCCCATCACAGGATGCTCCTCCGTCTCAGGGGGTCCCCATCACAGGATGCTCCTCCGTCTCAGGGGGTCCCCATCACAGGATGCCCCTCCGTCTCAGGGGGTCCCCATCACAGGATGCCCCTCCGTCTCAGGGGGTCCCCATCACAGGATGCCCCTCCGTCTCAGGGGGTCCCCATCACAGGATGCCCCTCCGTCTCAGGGGGTCCCCATCACAGGATGCCCCTCCGTCTCAGGGGGTCCCCATCACAGGATGCCCCTCCGTCTCAGGGGGTCCCCATCACAGGATGCCCCTCCGTCTCAGGGGGTCCCCATCACAGGATGCCCCTCCGTCTCAGGGGGTCCCCATCACAGGATGCCCCTCCGTCTCAGGGGGTCCCCATCACAGGATGCCCCTCCGTCTCAGGGGGTCCCCATCACAGGATGCCCCTCCGTCTCAGGGGGTCCCCATCACAGGATGCCCCTCCGTCTCAGGGGGTCCCCATCACAGGATGCCCCTCCGTCTCAGGGGGTCCCCATCACAGGATGCCCCTCCGTCTCAGGGGGTCCCCATCACAGGATGCCCCTCCGTCTCAGGGGGTCCCCATCACAGGATGCCTCCCCAGTCTCAGGGGGTCCCCATCACAGAATGCCTCCCCAGTCTCAGGGGGTCCCCATCACAGAATGCCTCCCCAGTCTCAGGGGGTCCCCATCACACAATGCCCCCCAGTCTCAGGGGGACCCCATCACAGAATGCCCCCCAGTCTCAGGGGGTCCCCATCACAGGATGCTCCCCATCACAGAGTGCCCCCCATTACACAGATCACTCCTCTCTTCTCTAAAAAGCATCTATCTCTATCAGGGCTGATCTCATGGTAGATTGTAAGCTCTTTGGACAAGGCATAGTCAGCCATTCCTGTACATAAAACCTAGCACCAGGATCCACAAACTTCATTTTCTGACAGTTCCTAAAGGTTGCCCCTGAGGGGTGAGAATCCAAAATCATTGCCAGCCGGATCCATTCAGTCACTGGCCCTGTTTGGTTACTATGAGCAACTGCATCACTCATGCCACTTAGATTACTGGTTTCATTTGTAGGGTGCTGGGAGTATAACCACTTTATTCTTCCGCCTTCTAGAGCACCGGGCCCATTTATTGGTTGCTACAGGCAACCACATCACTACTGTGCCATTTGGATTGGTTGCTATAGGCAACCCCTTTGTCCTTGCCCTATTTAGTTTGGTTGCTATAGGAAACCCCTTCTCGGTGCATTTGGATTGGTTACTATAGACAACTGCTTCACTCTTGCCCCATTTAGATTGGTTGCTATAGACAACCACTTTGCTCTTGCCCCATTTAGACTAGTTGCTATAGGCAACCGGTTCAATCTTGCCCCCTATAGATTGGTTGCTATAGGCAACTGCTTGCCCCCTTTTTAGATTGGTTGCTATAGGCAACCGCTTTGCTCTTGCCCCATTTAGACTGCTGGTGTTGGGTTTTTTTTTGCCTGCTGTGGGTAGCTGCTTCATTCTTGCCCCATTGAGATCACTGCTCCAGTCTGATGGCTGCTATGGGTAACCACTCCACCATTGCTCCAGTTTTGT
This sequence comes from Staurois parvus, assembly GCF_062004578.1. NCBI lineage: Eukaryota > Metazoa > Chordata > Amphibia > Anura > Ranidae > Staurois > Staurois parvus. Next base: position 2,533,609 of record NW_028317902.1, on the reverse strand, counting down.
TTTGCCCCAGGTTTAGATCAGGTCAGTCAGAGACAGGAGAAGCTGGAGTGACTGGACCCAGCGGCAGTGCTGTGACTTGTAGTTCCACATCAGATGAGTGTATTCCAGACATCCACACGTTATATATTTGATGCTGATCTGACAATGTAGGAGCTCCGCTGTAGTCTGTAGACACTAGTCAGGCTGCTTTCATTGTGAGAGGAAGAATTGGAAAATAAAACCAGAATGTATTTATTGAGGGCTGCCGGTTTATCAGTCAGCCCCATTCATCTATGAATTTGGTGGTCTCAGATCATGGGCTCGCTTCACAAAGCTTGCACACCAGCAGGGTTCCTGGTTTTCAGAAAAGTGATTTTTGGCTGAGTCCAGTGAGATAGAAAAATGAGTCACATGGCTAAAATAAAGATCTCCACACTTTGTGAATGGAGCGAAATATGTATTCGTTTTCACTCCTCCATCCACAGATCTTGGTGCCCTATCTACCGTCTTTTGGCCATGTGCTGATTTTTGTAAGGCGTGTGGATCTGTGCTTTGTATAAAAGATAATTACCCATCTCCACCCTGAGCACAACGTGCCTCCGTCATGTCCTCATGCTGCACCTGCCTTCAGTCAATTATTAGCAGTTATGGATTTATTTGTCTCCACTTTGCCGTATTTCCCTGAACATATTTTACAGCCCTCTTCCTTCAGTGATAGATATAGAAACGGGAAATAGTTCACTTACCGATTTTCACAACTTCAGTGTCACTTGCTTGAAAATAGCCCTTAGTAGAGCTGTAATGTAATTACACACTTTGAGAAGGACATGTAGAGATTAGTAGCAATCCGATTATCAAAGCACCTAATCGGCCAATGTAGACTGGAGGGAGAAGGGAAGGGTGACAGCTTGGTCACATTCTGAAATCTTCTGATAGGAACATTTGCCTTGTGTTTTGTTTAGCTGAATCAGCAGTTTCCTAAACACCTAGGAATAAAGAGGACATAAGATGGTCTGAAAGCTGCAGCCCTTTGTGGGTGTCCTTGTCCACAGAGTCTATTAACAGGTGGATGGAATGTACATTTAAATGGTAGGTCAGTATACAGATTTGCTTGCATTGTTGGGGCAGTGACTGGTCACAGGAATACAACTGGCAAATGTTCTTGAGATTGAACAGATCTGCGGGAATTTGTTTCCTGATTGGACAGTAACTGGCCCCAGCAGGCAGTGGTCATCTGTCTGGCATCTATTGAAGGGATTGTGTTTAGAAAGAAAGTTACCTACATCTAGAACAGTTTTTCTCAACCATTGTTCGTCCTGAGGATTCTAGGGGTTCTTGACCAGTGGTGAATTAATCTCTCTCGTACCTACACTGACCACCAATGAAAGGGGGCACATGAACACTGACCACCAGTACAAGGTGGCACGTGAAGACTGGCCGCCAGTACAAGGGGGCACGTGAAGACTGGCCACCAGTACAAGGTGGCACGTGAAGACTGGCCGCCAGTACAAGGGGGCACGTGAAGACTGGCCGCCAGTACAAGGGGGCACGTGAAGACTGGCCGCCAGTACAAGGGGGCACGTGAAGACTGGCCGCCAGTACAAGGGGGCACGTGAAGACTGGCCGCCAGTACAAGGGGTCACGTGAAGACTGGCCGCCAGTACAAGGGGGCACGTGAAGACTGGCCGCCAGTACAAGGGGGCACGTGAAGACTGGCCGCCAGTACAAGGGGGCACGTGAAGACTGGCCGCCAGTACAAGGGGGCACGTGAAGACTGGCCGCCAGTACAAGGGGGCACGTGAAGACTGGCCGCCAGTACAAGGGGGCACGTGAAGACTGGCCGCCAGTACAAGGGGGCACGTGAAGACTGGCCGCCGATACAGGGGGGCACGTCTACGCTGACCGCTGATACAGGAGGGGCACGTCTACGCTGACCGCCGATACATGTAATTTTTACTGCATTCAATTATGGCTATTCAGTTATAAGATTATTACCAAAAAAGTTGGTCTCAAATATGCTACATATGTCATTATTTCTTCTGGGGTATAATTATTTTAGTGGGGTTTCTGCAAGATCTGAAACTTTTGTTATTGGTTCCACTAGGATAAAAAAGGGTTGAGAAAGGATGATCTTGACTATGACAGGCTGGTGGAGCCTTGGAAAAATAAAGGTGATTATAGAAGACACTGTACTATTCAGGCCGAAGGAGTGTCCTTTTATTCAAAAACAACTGGAAGTGTTTCATGATATTGGCAAGGTGGATATATGGGTTTGATTTTAAATTCTAATCTTAGTCTTTATAAAACGAAATTCTATAAATGTGTTCACAATAAAAACACAAACCTATCTTATATAAACATGTAGTGTGTAAGTATATGTGTGTGTATGTATGTGGTGTATGTGGTGTGTGTGTGTGTGTGTAGATAGATAGATAGATGTAGAGAGAGAGATAGATATATATATAGAGAGATGGATAGAGATATATCTATATTTATGAGATTGACAGCACTTACTTTATCTTATTACCCAAGATTTAAAAATTAAGTGTGAACGTTCAAATAATGACATAAGTGATACTTTTTAGTGTATACATCAAATCATTTTCTGGACAAAACCATAAAAAAGAGCATGGATAATTCAAACGTATGTCCAGAAGAATAAACTGTTGGTGCAAATAAAGTATCAAATACAGTAATCTGTTGTTTTGTGCATTAGCAGGGCAACAATTACCCTAAACATATGTCTATATATGCAGTAATGTATGTATGTTGTGTTTGTGTGGGTGTGGATTTCAAAAGCGTAATCCGCTTAACAGCGACAGCTTTGGTCTTTTAATGCAGTTATTACAGTTTGCATGGGTCTTATTTGCAGAAAAATAATGTGTGTGTGTGTGTGTAATATAAAGATGTGTCATCATCCTGAGAGAAAGTAAAATGTATGTATGTATGTATACAAGCAGTACTGTGAGGATGCAGATGTATGCTTTAAATGTAGTATAAAGGGTAAGCAGAGAGGAACTGAAACAACCATTCCTACATGTGGTGTTACTTTGTCTGGCTCTGTTATTTCTATGGATCTTTATGTGAGAACCCTTTAAACTCTTTTGGTTTAATCAGTATCCACTGACTTGGGTAATACAGTATGAAAAATGGGAATTGCGTGATGAAAATGGTTGTAAGCTGAGCTAGTAGTCTGCCAGAGAAATGTTAGGAGAAGGAACATTAGGGATTTCTCATTGTAACTCTTCTCGACTGTTTCTTGATCATATGAAGGGGGGTGGGGGTTTGTCTGAAAATGTGATGTTTTAAAAAAACGAAAATGCATTGGAAAACAGCAACATATATAGTATATCTAAAAATTGGCATTGGCTCCTGCCTGAGCACCTCCTTGTCATTGCTGGGCCAAGGTACAAGATTTGATAAAGCCCAGAATTGTCTCTGTATCTGAGCAGTTGTTTCTCTGGCCAACACATAAACAAACTCCATAGTTAAGCAGCGGCAGGTTTAACATTTCCTGTATTTAATTATCAAGGCTAAATATACATAGCACTTCATGGATTATGTTATTACTGCGTGTGCCTTGTGCAATGATGTTCTCAAGGAATACAACACCTTGTTTGATTATGGATTTACATGAGCCGTATTCTGTTCTAAAGCAATAGCTGTGATTACATGTATGCCACATAAAGCTGAACTCTGGGGAAATGTCAAAATCTACCCTTGCAGTGGGGATTCCCCTGCACCGTAAAGGTTAAAAATTCATTTTTGGGTAGGGTAACACTTAGAAAAACCAAAAAAACTTTTCACTTACTTTAGTCCTTGCTCCCTCTGGAGTATCTGGCACTTTCCTATTTCCCCCAATGTACCGGGATGTGGTTAGGCCTTTGGCATCTTCACTTACAATGCAGGACTGCTGGTTCTGCATTGCATGTGATGACATCAGAGTGCCTGCGACTGATAGGGTGCCAAAGATTTGCAGCTTCGGGGGACTAGTAGCTTGGGGAGGTGGAAGCCTGTGGGAGAGAGGGGTATGGTAACTAAAACTGCTTTTGTTGGTACCCTAGACTTGGAGTCTCGAAACTTTCTAAGCAAGTGGCCAGTGTTCTGTCCTTCAGGCTTTAGGAGGGCCTGATTTGTGACCAGTGGGAGTAGAAAATGCCCCATCATTGGTTTTAATGAGTGGAATAATGCCCCATTGATGGTTTCCATAGGGGGAATGCTGCCCTATCGTTGGTGTCATTTGGTGGAATAGTGCCCCAAGGGCCAGATAAAGGGCCACAGTTTGGAGACCACTGCCCTAGACAAAAACAAGAATCTAAACGTCAGTTTGAATTTTCCACACAGTTCATCTTTACTCCCGAACCCTGGTTGCACACAAATGTTGCAGTATTGTGATTCTATGCTGTGTTGCCATGTATATGTATATGTCCAACATTGCTGGTTTTGCCGGGAGCAGCTCAAGGGTGTGCCTCTCATACGGTTACTGCGCTGTCGCCGTCAGCTCCTGGTCACATTGTGAGGATTGAGAGCCACTAGGATAGACCCACAATTGTGTGATCATTCCTTGCTTGGGACTTAATCACTCTTTCTCCATTTGTGCTATATTTTTTTTTTTGCAAGTTTTTTTTTTTATGTTTTTTCCACAATCCATGTCATTACAGCCTCCATCATTACAATCTATTAAAGGGCTGGCTTCCTCTGTTGGAAAGGGGTTAAAATGCTTAACGATTTAAAAAAGTGTGCATGTAAGCGTGTGTTAATTCTGTAAATGGTTGGGATGTGTACCTTGATGAGTAGGACAAAGAACATTGTATGAAGTGTTGCTACTAATAGCCTTTCTTTGTTCTGTGTGCTAAACATAAAAATATAGATATGATTGAGTGCCGTAGGCTTCATAAGCTACAATTTGAACTATGGTTTAAAGTGGTTTAAAAAAATTATCTTCAAGTATCTTCAATATATATATATATATATATATATATATATATATATAATATTATAAAAAATATATTATTTTTTTTATGTTGTGATCCAAATTCTGTGGCTGTTTGTTCCCCTTGTTCCCACTGAATGTAGGAACCCAACCACCATCTCTTGCTTGCTCCCGAAATGAACTGGGGACTATGAACTATGGGATTTGCGTTTGTGCATACAGCAGTGCACTGCTCATTCCAAACAAAGGGAAGTGAAGAGGGAAAGGCAGAGAATAAGGATCCTGTTTAGTGTTTTACTTGGTAATTTAATGCTCACAAGGTTTACTCTCTAATGTGACACTAAAGTATTAAAAGAAACCTGTTGTGTGTTTCAGTACAGGTAGGCTTTTGAGGATGGAGAGTAACACTGTTGTTTCCAATGAAGGCGTTCACATCTGCATGTTGTATTGTGCTGTGTTGTAAAAAAAAAAAATGACACCTTTCTTATATTTTATGCAATTTACCTGTTATCTGGCCCCATTGAAGTCTATGAAAATGCATGAAAAATGCCTGTAATATGCACTAAAAACGCATGATAAAGAACATAAACACAGTACAAGGAAAATGCATGACAGCGGAAGAGGAGAGCTGTGAAGGCAACCCTAAAGTGATTCTAAAGGCTCAAGGTTTTTTTACCTTCATGCATTCTATGCATGAAGGTAAAAAACCTTCTCTGTGAAACATCCCCCCCCCCCATAATACTCGCCAAAGCCCCTTCTGATTCCAGCAATGGAGTGCACTGGAGTCTCGGCTGTCACAGGACTCCCTCTCCTCATTGGCTGAGACAGAAGCATTTAAAAAGATATTTAAAAAAAATAATAAAGGTTTAATGTCACTTTAACTTTTGTAACAAATTTTCCCAAATTATCAGTGCCACTGGCTATAGCCAGCAACGCTGATTGGATTCTGTCCGCGGGGAAGTCTTCCCATTGTCAGGATACAATAGCACAGCAGGGGGGATTCCCCCATTAAATGTGTGAATGCAGGCGTCGCCTTTTTTTTTTTCTTGTTCAACCTGCTGGTGGAACAAAAAAAAATCCTGTATGGCCAGCATTATTGTGAGTGTCCCATCAAAGTACAGTTTATGGTATATGAAAATTAAACTATTGCAGACAATACATTTGTTCTAGTCTACCCCTTGACATCCAAAATGCATACATTTAATTTCCAAATGAGGTAATGAATTTTTTTCTTTTTTTTTGCTCTCTCAAGAATTTGAAAATGTTAGTCCTGATTGCTATGCACTTTCAGCATTTGGCAAACAGCCATTTCCTCACGTATTGACGCTTTGTTTTCATAAGGGTCCCATTTCTTGGGTTCAGATGTTAAACTGAGGCTAATTGTTAGCTGTCCAGCTATGAAATGATTTGTGAAGAATGGTATTTTACATTCCGTTGTCCCTGAGCGTTCTTTGTATTGCCTGAATCAGGAATGACATAAAAATAAGAGCAACAGGCTCTTCCCTTTGTGGCGGTGCCGTCCTGCAGGGCATATGAGCATATCGGTAGAATCGGATGGTGATAATGTTCTGATGCAGGGAATGATATGCAGAATAGGATCACTGACTGCTGGGCTCCCCAGCGTTAGATGATATTTTTCAATGAACGTTTCTCTAAATATTTATTTATCGTACACTTGGGATGCACATAAAAGTGTTATTTTCTTTCCCCTGTGGCAAAATGAAATAACCTAAGCTATTAATTTTGCAGTGCCACATAAACGAGAGCTGTATCCTTTCCATATTGCTCGGTGCAGCCTGGTTCTTCATCATAGCTGTCATGTTTAGTTAATGGGATCTATGTCAGGAGCATGAGGGAGCACAGCATAGAGCTCAGCTTTTGTCTTTGTGTTTTATCATTGCACCTTCCACCTATAGGAGCCATTAATGTAATCAGACTATCCAGAGGGTCAGAGATAATCAGGCGTCCCCCATTCTCCTTGCAAAGTAATGATCTCCACTCTGGGAGCAGGGCATGGTTAGACTTGCATGAAGCTGCTACTGCTAATTTGGGGCACTGCCTGGCGTATTCATGCCCTCCCTGTTTACTTGGGAAAAACGGCTTCTTGTGTCTAAGTGTCCTGAATAGACATTAATTTATCTATTCATTTCAAGACTAATGAGCTTTGTGGGGGGGGGGGGATATGCATTGTCTGAGATTGTAGTTTATTCAGAAAGGTGTGGCTTTAATGGGCATAAACTGAATTATTGGGTGCTTTATTTTAATTGCTGGGATGCTGCCAGGAGTCAAGTGTCATAGTGGTGCGCACTTGGCTTAATGCTGTATTTAGAGGGAGTGCCTGTCCTTTGTTGCTCCTTCATTGAATGTGAAGGCCACGTTGCCCATTATCCTTTTAAGCTATTGTCTCCATTATGATTTCACTTAGTGCTTTTTAGGTACTCTTGTGTGCGTACAAAATGGGTTAATGTCCTCTTGTAGGATCACCTACATGGTTTTTATTTTTGTTTTTCAGTACAAATATTACCTACAAGTCTTTATCTTCTGAAATTTTTCGTCACCTTTTTTTTTTTTTTTTTTTTTTTTCTTATACTCTGTACAGCACTGAAGAAGATAAAATGGCTTGTAAAATGCATTTGTAACAAAGAAAATTAAGTAAAAAGAAAATGTTAGGTTAAATTTCAAAGACAGCGTTCCAGGTCAGATTACTTTTCAAAGGCGTTTCACAGGTGGCGAATGTGTCATTTTATTATACAGTATTTATAAAGCGCCAATAGTTCGCTCAGCGCTGTACATTACAAAGGGAGACAGAACATGTGACAGAACAATACCAATACAATGCAAAACATGAGGGGATCAAGGGCCCTGCTCTTTCGAGCTTACAATCTAGGAATTTTCAGCAGGTTTACTGCCCACAGTACATGACAGGAGCAATAGGTTTTGCTGCAGGCACGAAACAAAGTATCACAAAACTGGCATGTAATGTGAAGGCCACATTGCCCATGCCAGTTTTGTGATACTTTGCTTCACACCTGCAGCAAAAAATATTGCTCCTGTCACGTTCTGTGGAAAATGAAACATTCACCACCTCTGAAACGCCTTTGAAAAGTGATCTGAACATGGATCGCTTTTTAGAGGCGCAATGGTTTAGATCCAAGTCTAAACTTACACTAAGGACAAAATGCCGTTGGCTTGGTGTTAGTGGGGCGGGGGGTTGATGCCTCTGTGATGGTGTCAGTGGGAGGGAAAACGGCAGTTCTGAGGACGACTGCCTTGGGATGTATGTGATGGGATGAAGGAGAGGAGCTGGGAGGCTGGGGTGGTGGGGTGGCTGTGGCAGGAGCATTAAACTAATGGCCGCTAAAGGGCTTGAGGGATACAGGGTAACTAAGGGGCTCGTTAGTGCTTTGAGAGGAAAAGGGGAGCCCCGGAGTTGATTTGCCCCCCTCACCCTCTGTGTGCTTGCAGTTATGCATTGTAAATGCAATCCTTTCATATGAAGGAACTGTTATTGCTCCAGAAATGACAAACAAATGTACATGCAGCATTTTTTTTTTCAATGCAGCACACCACAACATGCAAAAATTCTTTACAGTTTGTTGTGGTGCACTTCTTGGTTCATGTTTTTAAGCTGCATTGCCTTAGTGCCCTGCGGTGCCATTGTAATTAATGACATCGCAATGCTTTAATGCAGTAAACATGCATACATGTGAATTGGGGTAATGCTTTTCATTGCAAAATTGTAATTCAGCCTTAAATGCATGTTTACTTCACGGATACCGCTCTCCTGACACGTAATAGAAGTACAATTAGTGGATAGAGAGACTCATAGTGGATTGCAAGGCCAGGAGTTGCTTCAGCTCGCAAAAGTACTTTTAACAACTACTTAAAGAGAAAAAATAGTTCTTCCCTTTTGTCAACTTATAGCGGGTGTAATTGTGAGGTATGCAGAGATTGGTTGTTTGAGTCATTGAATAGTTCACTCCAGCTTTTTCACATACAATTGGGGTAAGGTTTTAGGTAAGACATTGGTATTTCTTATTTTGAATGGACCAACTCCTAGAAAATTGGATGTGTCAGCAGGAAACCTGCAGAATGTGCACACTCATCAATAAACACTTGTTTGGTCAATGTGCAAATATGCACTTAGAAGAAATTGCTGCATAGTATTAATATAGTTTTTGCTCTTTATTATAGTGGATGCGTGAACTACAGAATAAACTCTGGTGTGCTTAACCACTTCAATACCGGGCACTTTCATCCCCTTCCTGCTCAGGCCAATTTTCAACTTTCAGTGCTGTCACACTTTGACAGTTCTGCAGTCTTGCAACAATATGTACCCATATGAAATGTTTATAATTTTTTTTTTAGACTGATAGAGCTTTCATTTGGTGGTATTTAATCATCACTGGGTTTTTCATCTCTTGTTAAATGAAAGAAGACCGCAAATTTTGAAAATCAATGTTTTGCAAATAAGTAATTTTTCTTCACTGATGGGCCTTGATGAGGCGGCACTAATAAATTGTACTGATGGGCTACACTGATTTTCTGGGCCTTGATCTTCAGTGTAAACCATGACAGTCTGCTGGTTTTTGGCTTTTCTTTCCTCACACAGACACAGCACTTTTTCTGTGTGAGGATAGAACTGTCGATAACTGGCAAGTTTGTTTACATGTGATCAGCTGTGCTTGCACACAGCTGATCACAAGGTAAAGGTCCACTGTAATTGGGCCTTTACCTTGATTTGTGATCAGCTGTGTCCAAAAAACACAGTGATCACAGAGCGTGCGCAGGGCGCTGGGTTCTGGGAGGGCATCTACAGGTGAAACTCGAAAAATTAGAATGTCGTGCAAAAGTTCATTTATTTCAGTAATGCAACGTAAAACATTATACTAATATATGAGATAGACTCAGTACATGCAAAGCAAGATAGTTCAAGCCGTGATTTGTCATAATTGTGATGATTATGGCTTAGCTCATGAAAACCCCAAATCCACAATCTCAAAAAATTAGAATGTTACATGCAATCAATAAAACAAGGATTGTACATAGAACAATATCGGACCTCTGAAAAGTATAAGCATGCATATGTACTCAGTACTTGGTTTGGGCCCCTTTTGCAGCAATTACTGCCTCAATGCGGCGTGGCATGGAAGCTATCAGCCTGTGGCACTGCTGAGGTGTTATGGAAGACCAGGATGCTTCAATAGCGGCCTTCAGCTCTTCTGCATTGTTCGGTCTCATGTCTCTCATCTTTCTCTTGGCAATGCCCCATAGATTCTCTGTGGGGTTCAGGTCAGGTGAGTTTGCTGGCCAATCAAGCACAGTAATTCCACGAATATTGAACCAGGTTTTGGCAGTGTGGGCAGGTGCCAAGTCCTGCTGGAAAATGAAGTCAGCATCCCCATAAAGCTTGTCTGCGGAAGGAAGCATGAAGTGCTCCAAAATCTCCTGGAAGACGGCTGCGTTGACCCTGGACTTAATGAAGCACAGTGGACCAACACCAGCAGATGACATGGCTCCCCAAATCAACACAGACTGTGGAAACTTCATGCTGGACTTCAAGCATCTTGCAGTGTGTGCCTCTCCATTCTTCCTCCATACTCCTTGGTTTCCAAATGAGATGCAAAGTGGTCATGCCTGAGGCTGCTTCGTTTTTGGTCTTATGTGTTTGGCCTCCTTTTCACCTTGTTCCATCTCTCTATACGACGGGATGCTCGGTATGCTTTGCTTCATTGTCCCATACCGGGCCTCTTGGCTCATCAGCAGAAGTTGGCTTCCTATTTGTTTTTGTCGGCCTCTAGAACAATGGCTCAGGCCTGGAAGAGCCCGTTTGTCCCTCTTCATGGGGTGCGGGACCGTATGACCACTATGATGCTCAATGAACAGATGTCGAGTATCTGCAACGACTCCCAATTTAAATTCTTGAAAATATGCGAGCCGTGGTTGCAATATACCTTTCCCACGCTCCCCCCGGCTAGTCTGGGGATGTGATGTTGTTCGGCGTTCTTGGATCCCTGCTCTTGGTTTGGTTATCTTTTTTCTTTTGTACTTCTCCTTCCCCCCCCCCCCCCCTTTTCTTTTTTTTTGTTTGCTTTTGGTTTGGCAGTGGATAGCTGCCTTTAGTCTGAGTTATTATCAGTGTTATATTTATGTTTTGTTATTTAAGTGCCATTGATAGCCCCTGCGTGGGCGATCTTTTGCCCTGTTGGTGTTAGAGCACTGTTTTCTTTAATTTTCTACTTCTTCTATGTGCAATTGATAGCCCCTGCGCGGGTGTGATTTGTTGCTCCTGTGTTATTTGTTATTAATTAATAAAAACCATTGAAATACAAATGAGATGCGAAAGTTGCTCTCATCAGGAAAGAGGACTTTGGACCACTGAGCAACAGACCAGGTCTGTTTTTCTTTAGCCCAGGTAAGACGCTTCTGATGTTGTTTGTTGTTCAGGAGCAGCTTGAGAAGAGGAATACGACATTTTAATCCCATGTCCAGGATTCGTCTGTGTGTGGTGGCTCTTGATACACTGACTCCACTCCTTGTGAAAGTCCCCAACACTTGCGAATGGCCTTTTCCTGACAATCCTCTCCAGGCTGCGGTCATCCCTGCTGCTTGTGCACCTTTTTCTTCCACACTTTTCCCTTCCACATAACTTTCTATTAATGTGCTTTGATACAGCACTTTGGGAACATCCAACATCTTTTGCAATTACCTTTTGGGGCTTTCCCTCCTTACGGAGGGTGTCAATGATGGTTTTCTGCACAACTGTCAGGTCAGCAGTCTTTCCCATGATTGTGATTCCTACTGAACCAGACTGAGAGACCATTTAAAGGCTCAGGAACCCTTTGCAGGTGTTATGGCTTAATTAGCTGATTAGAGTGGGACACTTTGAGCCTAGAATATTGCACCTTTTCACAATATTCTGATTTTCTGAGTGTGGATTTGGGGTTTTCATGAGCTGTAAGCCATAATCATCACAATTATGACAAATCACGGCTTGAACTATCTTGCTTTGCATGTAATGATTCTATCTCGTATATTAGTTTCACCTTTTAAGTTGCATTACTGAAAGAAATGAACCTTTGCACGATATTCTAATTTTTTGAGTTTCACCGGTATAGATGCTCTCCTAGAACTAGATGATCCCACTGTAGTTGTGTTTTGCCCTTTAGCATGGTCGGGAAGCAGGTAAAGTAGTAATCTTTCGGCGTGTTTTAGCTTAACAAATTCAGCTGAACACAGTAAACATTACTCAGTGAGCTATTTCTTAATATTTTTGCCCAAGCACTTACAGCTGAGCATAGATTGATAGTTCATTTTTGTGCATGTTGTACAGGAAGATCTTTGGGACAGGATCGCAAGTTTTTGGCTTCATAGACTTTTATTATCAGAGTGCCTGAAGGACGTCCGTAACACTTTGCATGCATTTTTGTGCACTTCAATTAAAGTCCACAAGGCCAAAAATCTCCATTCTGCCTGGAAAAAAAACTAATGTACTACTTTGAGCAACCGACATTTAACTACAAATAAATGAGTGCCTAGATGTGAACAGACATAAATTAAAACAATTGGATTCTTGATGTTGAGTGTAGGAAAAAGAGTGTTAAAATGGTCAGGTGTGAATGAGAACTCATTGCCTCTAGCCTGTGCTCTCAGCACCCAATCTGCAAAATTTAGGCCACAGAGCTTGTGCACATAGTACTTCATTGGGAAGAGATAACAGGGGACAACACAGGCTATTGGCTTGGAGCAGTCAGGGAGTGTTTTGCCATCCTAAGCTATGGGGCTGTGTGTTTGTTTTGCTGCACACAGCATAGGGAGACACAACTTTATGTGGTGCTGGGAGTGTGTATGCAAGTTTGGCTCCAAAGGACCCTTCAAGTGAGACATCCTAATGCCGGCCATAGACTGTTTGAAAATCGGCTGATTTTTCGGCGGAAAAAAAAATAGGCCGATTTTCGCACTGTTAGTGGGTTAATTGGTCGGCCGTTTTTCAGGCTTTTTGCAATTTTAGATTATTGGTCATGTTGGAAAATTTGCTTCCGATTTTCCCGGCAATGATGGCAAAATCGGCTGATCGTTTTAACGATAAAAAATTGGCGCATGAGCAGTGACCTGCAAGAGACAGAAGTTATGGAGTGAACTTAGCCGGCCGATTTTTTTACTCGGTGGTAACGGCTGAACGAACGACCGATTTTTTTTTTTTTTTTTTTTTTTTTTTTTTTTTTTTTTTTGTTCGAAAAATAGGCTGATGTTTGACCCATCTATGGCCTGCATAAGGGTCAAGCATCAGTCATAGCACCAACTTAAACTGGAGCAAAGGCTAAGTTTAAAAGTTGAAGTGTCATACCAAGTGTTTAACCCCTTAATGCTGGCAGGCAGCATGCCTTCTCTTTTTTTCTCCATTTTGATTATCTCCCACAGAGTTCACATGTTCAGGAAACTATCCCTCTGGCTAGCGATCAGAAGCTGTGACCGAGAGCTGTCAGTGACAGCTCAGTCATTGTGCTGGGAGTGTACCCTTCGCACACAAACTCATACTGCTGTGCATGCATGTGTGCTGTGGATGGGCGTTAAAGTCAGCTCATCTGCTGCAACATGTGTTCATTACCTCTTTGGAAAGAATTCAAATCAGCTGCTTAAAGTGGTTTATAATTAAGTGTTTAATTTCACTTTATATAAATGGACTAATATATAAAAAAAAATAAAATACAGTAAAAGAATGCTCCCTGTAAATGACAACCATTGATCCGAGCCCCAACAGTCACTCACTAACCCCAATGAGACCAGTTGTTATGGATAATAGTTTTCCTTTTTCTGGGGGGGGCAGGTTAAAGCAATATTCAGTTTGACGTAAGGATTTTTCTAACATGTTTTAAAATTTCTGTCTGCTGAACCAAAAGCTTTTTATTTTTTTTCCTAACTCTGATGTGGTGTAATTGCCTGTCAGATCTACATGATACTACATATATAAGCCAAATTTATGTAGTTGCAGCGCTATGTTTTTATTCATTGAAGAAAAAAAGTTTTGATTGACGATAAACATTTTTCCATCAGATAATCTACATTTTTTAGTAAGCAGTACCCCTTTTTTTTTTTTTTTTTTTTTTTTTTTTTTAATCAGAAATAGATGTGTGGTGAGAGAATCTGGGTGTTTCCCTGCTAAATTGATTTTTAAACTCAGTCTTTACATCTTCTGTCTCAGAGGCAAATAAACAGAAATCATACTAATCCCGTAATGTGAGCATGCAGAGTGTAGAGGGGAAAGGTGTGGCTGAAGAGAGGCATTGTGTTAGGCCAGCAATTGACAGACATACATATACAATTGATCGGAGATGCCGGCAGTGATATTCTGTAAAAGCCTGAGATCCCACAAGACAAAGTATTGATTTTGAGGTGATGAGTTTATGCATAATATAAAGACCTACTTCTCCATCGCTGGCTTTGTGTGAAATAACCTGATGGGATGCCTGTTTCCAGGAATGTTTGTTTATCCGTTTGTAAAGAGTTCTATGGACATAATATCATGGAAGATGGGTTTTGAAGAAATCCTGTGTGGCTCTGTTATCAGTGAGTAAATGCGATGGAGGATCCTGTTTAATAATTTAGAGGAATTGATTAGTTTGTGGAATATCCTATATTTCTATCTGTCTAAATGATACAGTGAGCAAAAGAAAAAACTGTACAGTTCATACTGAAAAGCCTATAAACACAAAGGCTTTCTAAAGCAGTGCAAGGAGCCATGGTTCACAGCAACCAATCAGGTTACAGCTTTTAGGCATACAGTCTGGATTCACACCTTTCTGTGCTTGTTTTGAAGTGCTTCTATGTGCGTTATCAACAGTAATACATTTTATTATAATAGGCCCTATAGAGCGCATTGATGCATCAAAATAAGATGATGCAGATGAGAACATTACATAAATGTGACATAGGACTGGAACTTCAGCTGTATCATAAAAGTTACATCAAATGCAACTTTGGAAATTTAAAAATAATGGACATTTACAAACACATACTTATAGATATTTGTAGGCTTTGTATTCGTGGCATACTGTATATTTCCATTCTTCTCACGGTGGCCATTAAAGGGTGGATGAATCCATCTCCCTTTACTTCCAGGAAGTCTGTCTGCCTTCTGGAACAGCTGACAGGAACCTCCCAGGATGTAGCTGTGAGGCCACGGTTACATCACCTGTGCCTCACTCAACCCAAAAGTGGATCAATTGTAAGTAAAAGAGAAAATATTTAACCATTTGAGGTCCGGACACTTTTACCCCCTTCCTGTCCAGGCCAATTTTCAGCTTTCAGCTCTATCACACTTTGACAATTGTGCAGTCATGCAACACTGTACCCATATTATTTTGTAGCATTTTTTTGAGAGAGATAAAGCTTTATTTTGGTGGTATTTATTCACCACTGGGATTTTTATTTTTTTTTGCTGTATAAATGAAAGTCCAAAAATTTGTTTTTCTTAAAATTTTGCAAATAAATAATTTCATCATAAATCTTGGCCAAAATGTATTCAGTTATCTTTTTAGTAATAAAAAAAATAACCCAAATTAGTTTATAACCAAAAATTATAATTTTTTTAAATTTTTATTTTTTTATATTTGTTTTTGTTTTTTTTAGATACAGTCACCCTAGCAGTACAGTGTCACCATAGTGACACTGTACTACTTGTGGGGGGTGATTTTTTTTTTCTGTTTTTACACTGATTGCTTTTACACTCATAAAGGCTGTAAAAGCAATCATTTCTCCTTCTCCCTGGCTGCATTCTTGCAGCCATTGAGAAGTACTGAGTGAGCTGTGATTGGTCACAGCTTGTCACATGGTACAATACTGTTGTGAATAGCCTTGTACCATGTGACCGCTGTGATCATTCACAGATTTCACACGTAGTAAGCAATGATGTCAAAAGTTCCAGAGGATGGGGGAAGCTCTGGAGAAGTCCTGGAGATGAGCATGGGAGGAGGAGACAAGGGAGCTAGAGAACAGGAGGTCTTGCGAGGAGCGGAGAGTACGGTTTGGGTGATATTTGCAGACAAGATCGGTGATGTAATTTGGGGCAGAGTTATAAATGGCTTTATACGTTGTTAATGTTTTGAATTTTATCCGTTGGGCAATGGGAAGCCAGTGGAGTGATTGGCAGAGAGGGGTGGCAGACGCAGACACAGAACGGTTAGTAAGGTGGATGAGTCTGGCAGCAGCATTTATGATGGACTGAAGAGGGGATAGCCTGCGATGAGGTAGGCCAATGAGGAGGGAGTTACAATAGTCAAGATGAGATATAACAAGGGAGTGAATAAGTTCCTTAGTGGTTTCCGAGGTTAGGAATGGGCGTATGCTATCACCCTTTACCACCCCTTTCTCGCCGTGGGCTGCACGGTTCTGCACCCCAAAATGCTGTGCGGGGCTGTTTGAACGGGCCTTTAAAGTCCTGTTTGCACCGGTGCATATTTCCTTGTGTTGCATGACGAGAGGAAAGGAATTCAATTTTTTTCTATGGGACCCATTCACACCTGTTCACTACACTGCCATGTGTCGGTTAAATGCTACAAGTGCGTTTCCGGTGCATTAACATGTGTTTCTGGCCTCATAGACTTGAGTATCAAAGCATGAAAAAAAGGCACAAATGTGTGACCTTGTCTTATTATTCACAAAGCTTTCTGACATTTTAAAATACATTTAAAAATAATGGCTATTTTTTTTGTGTTCTAACACTGTAATTTGACATCGCTGTTTTTAATTATTATTTACAGATTGGAGGAGGAGGAAATATTTGCCTCAAACGCACATAAATGCATGTGCAATTTTATTTTTTGCCCAAATGCTCCTCTCCTGAACTCACGGGTGATGGGTTTTTTTTTCTGCCACTAAACACTCTTCTTCAAATAAACCTGAAAATGCCTATGTTTGTATAGACACGCAGGCTAACATGGAGGGGTGTTTATAGGCAGGAAAAAAAACTAAAGCGCCTGTAAAAGCCGAGTTTTTTTTTTTTGTTATGCCCAGTGTGCGTGAGGCCTTAAAGATAATTATTGATTGCAGTGGGGTTGTGGTCTTTTCACATTATTCTTTTGTTTGTATTCAATAAAAGGCACTATGTCACCTGAAATCCTAATTGAGAATGAGTGCAGTTTTATTGGGATTCTTTAAATAACAGATGTTCATGCTTGCTCTGATCCTGAGTGCAGCGTGGCTCTTCTGGTGGCTAGTGAGTGTTGCTAGCCTCATGGTATTCCTCGCAGAGAGATCATTTCCTCTGTCTCTATTTAAATATAAAGCGTTTCTATTTTTGTCTTCTGCTTCATTGGTTGACGTAAGGGACTAATAGTCGGTAGTAGCTAAATTATTTTGTTTTTCCTGTTTAAAAACTTTGTGTGTGGGATAGAGCGTGCCGACCTCCTGCTTCATGATGTGTTGGATTGTGGGGGTGTCAGAGTGTAAAAAAGTGACATTAAAGCAGAATTAAACTCTCTCGATCCACATTAACTATGTTTAATCCTGATGCTGCTAGCATTGGTAAACAGAATATATCATATTTACTTGTTTTACATATTTTATTTATTTTTGAATATGTCTTCAGTTGCTGGCTTCTGGCCTAGGCCAAAATGTGGTCATACATTCCTGGAGTCTTCTTCATGCCTTTTTTTTTTTTTTTTTTTTTCATCTATAGAAGGGAAGGAATGGGTTTCTCAGCTAAGCACACCCTCCTGTCTGCATGTCTGAGATAAGGGTAGATGGATTCTGGTAAGTAAATGCTATTTGAATCATCTGCCCTTACTTAAGATGGTTAGAAGTGCTGTGGGTGGGGGTGTTTTTCAAAGTAATTTCTCAACAGATAAAGCATGGTGACATGGATGAATAGGTGAGTTTGCTTTGAATATTAACCTCTTCCACTCCACCCTATAGCAGAAGTACTGCTACAGGGTGGCAGGGCTGCGCAAAATCACGGCTATATTTACGTGATTTGCAATTCTGGGTAGGGGGGTCATTGGCGGCTACAGTTGTCAATCATCTGGTCTTGGCTGGAGATTCCCTGCCGGCACCTGTTGATCGCCAACTGCCAGCAATAACATGCTGCTGTGTTTTTCTCTGCACAGCAGAGAAATACACAGCAGCATGTTTCCCTAGTAAAACACACACAGCACACGTACAGTGATACAGCACACAGTTAACCCTTTGATCGCCCCAGATGTTAACCCCTTCCTGCCCAGTGTCATTAGTACAGTGTCAGAGCTTTTATTAGCACTGATCACTGTAATAGTGTCATTGGGATTTCAGTGACCGTTAGTTCCCACCCAGTGCCAATGCCTACCACAGTCCCACTATAAGTTGCTGATCACCGCCATTACTAATATAAAAAAAATAAAAATTCCAGTATATATACCGCCATTTGTAGACGCTATAACTTTCACATAAACCAATTAATTTAAACGTATTGAGATTTTTTTAAGCAGACTTGTAGCAGAATTCATTTGATTTAAATAAATTTTTTACTGGATATATTTGATAGCAAAAAGTCAAAAATATTGTTTTTTTTCCTCAAAATTCTGTTTTTGTTTTTTCTTAATAGCGCAAAAAATAAAAAGAACACAGGTGATCAAATGCCACCGAAAGAAACCTCTATTTGTGGGTGGGAAAAAAAGGACATAAATTTCATTTTATGTACAGCGTTGCGTGACCTTGAAATTGTCCGTTAAAGAAACGCAGCGCGGTATTGCAAAAAGTGGCCTAGTCAGGAAAGTGGGTAAATCCTCTGGAGGACAAGTGTTTAAAAATTAATATAATAGCATTTTGAGTATGTGATGCTCAGTTATGGTTTAATTCCACTTTGAGGACCGATTTTAAAGGACAAGTTCACCTTTCGCCTCCGCATAACCCCCCCCCCCCCCAACGTCTTCCCCCGATCTCTCCCACGCTGTGATAGCTAGTGGGAGATCTGCCCACAGAGTTCAGTAAATGAATCGACTTCAAGCACCAACATCCTTTTGTGCAGATAGATTACTCTGACAGTCTGCAGGAGACCTGCATGGCACCAGCGATCTGTGGATTGCTGGTGCAATGCTTTCCAGGCATCTAAAGCAAAAAATAGTAAATGCACATTTTTTTACCTGCAAAAAAATGTGCATTTATTTTTTGTTAAAAAGTGAACATATCTCTTAACGCACTGTGTGTTAATATAGCAACAGTCCTATGGAGCATGACAGCACTGTTTCTTCAGTTCATAGGACACCTTAGGGGAGATTTACTAAAACTGGAGCTTTCAAAATCTGGTGCAGCTCTACATGGAAACCAATTGGCTTCTAAGGTTTTTTTTTTTGTTTGTTTTTTCAAAGCTTAATTGAACAAGCTTAGAAGCAAGGTTGGAAGCTGATTGGCTAGCATGCACAACTGCACCAGATTCTGAGTGCTCCAGCTTTATTAAATCTCCCACATTTTCAATGTGACCCAGTGTGTGTTTTGTTTCTTACAATACACCTTCATGAGACTGTTGTCTGCTCCAGGGTAGTAGAGGTCAAGTTTCCCACGATGGTAGCTAAAAAACCGATGTGGCTGAAGAGAAATCAATAGAAAAGACTAAGTTCAAATGATGTGTAATAATTTGTTGTGAAAAAAAGAAAGCGTTCGATTCAGTGATTTGTCGTGCAGAGATGTGAATTTCTTGTGTTGCTTCCATCCCTTCCTGTCAAGCTCTCCCCATTATAGAAAGATGTTCAGCCTTCTCTGCTCTGTGGGATCGTGTGTGCAATCCACACTTCTGAAACGTATGACCTTGAGGAGGTCATTTACTTGTCATGAAATGTAGTCTAACCTATTGGAGGCCATAGGGTTTCTCGGGTTGCATGTAAGGTGATTGTAGAATTCTCCATATTTTTAACATGCTGTGCAAAGCCAGTTATTACTAAATAAATTGTGATTGATTTATATAGGTGCCAGCAGTGCCCATGTATCTTTTGATTATGGAAAGCAAAATAAACAAATGTACAATGGTCTTGCTTTTCTTCTTAGCATGCAGCTAAATATTTGGTATTACATGATATTCCTTCCAGGGCTTAAACAGTATCATTTACTGTATTCCCCATTAATGTCTTGATTACTGAAAACTGCGCAGAACCTTCTTTAATCCTTTGATCCTATGATCAACACAATTATTCCAATGTACGGCATTATCAGTGCTAAATAGATTTCATATCCTATGCATTTTATATTTTTTTTCTTTTCTAGTGTTTTATACATTTGCAAACCTGTTGTAGAGGAGCTTGAAACACGGACAAATTGTACGATCATTTCCTTCTAAAATAAAGCATGTTTCATATTTAGATTGTAAGTTGTACTGTGTATACATTTTAATTGCATTCTTTTTTAAAATACTGAAAAGGTTTTAAATTTTATTTTAATTTATTTTAAATAAAGAAAAAAAGGTTTTCGTTCTTCATTGTACTATAAAACCCAGTTTTGAACTGGGTGCCTTTTTCTATTAGCAGCAACATTTTCATGTTGTCTTGGAAGAATTTTCAGTCATGCGGCGGAGGTCTTTGTTATTTCACCAAAGCGGTTCAGTTGCTAGTCGTTTTAATCATTTTTGTTTCTGTGCTGTTCTCTGTCAGCCTGGAGCAGCTCCGTGCCGTGTGATAGCAGGAAGGAAATGACAGGTTAATTTGTAGGGCTGATCCGAGAACATGTGTGTTCTTCAAATTCTGTATAAGAAGAAAGAGGAGCAAGCCTGCCAGAATATCAATTGATCCTCATTCAGAGAAAGACAACACACAGATCTTACAGTGGAGTGCAGTGGGTTTGAAAAAAAAACCCCTCTCGCTTTTAGTTAGGAGAAGATTAGTAATGGTGTGTTTTGTTAAATTGACTTCTTAGGTGATATCTCTGTACTTCATGGTGGTTTTATGTCAGTGTCAAGCTACACCACTTGTATTAAAACACCCACTGAAAAAAAACTTACTCAATTTACCTTTTGGTTATGTAACATATTGGCATCCATGTACAATATATACTTTAAATCCTATTATATTTGTGCACCTTGTGCGAGAAGGCTTTCTTCTGGCAATCTTCACAGCATCCTGTGAAAGTTGAAGAACCCAATTCCGGTGGAAAGTTGCTGCTGCATAGTGCTCTCTTACTGATCCAGTGTCTTCAGGCACTGTCGAGGCACTGACCAGAACACATGCAGATCAGGAGTTAGAATTTTCATCTTTATAACCAATGCAATCAGTGACTTGGATCCTTCACAGCATAAAATCCATTTATTTAATGTAGGCAGAGGTAAAAAAAATCCAGAAAATGAGCAACTTAATGTCAGGGCAGGGCTGTGGAACGGACAGGTAGGCCTAGTGGCAGGGTAACGCACTGGCTGACGACAACCACCACCAACAGACCGAAGTCCCTCAGGGCGCGGAGTCTAAGTCCCAGGCTGCCCTTCACCAGGGCCCCTGATGGTGGGGATGGACTTGACGCAGCCAGGAACCAGGTCGCGGCCCCCGAGACACCCCGGCTGCGGTAATGGCCGCCGCCAATGGCGTGTAGCTGGTGAGAATGACAATAGCGTAGTCAGGCAAGCTGGGTCAACAACAACGGGACAAAACAGTACAGAACAGTAGACAGAGAATCACAGGTCACGGGCCGGGTTCAGCAACGGAAGGTCAGATCGAAGGAAAACACAGAGAATGGTCTAGTCACAAGCCGAGTCAAATACCAGAAGAGTCACAAGAGTATACACAGAGCTGTAGCAAGACAAAGACACAAGTGCAAAGAGCATGTGCGGATCACAGGCTTATATGTACTCAGCCACACCCCTCTGGGGGATGGACCTCAGAGACCTGAAGGCATAAAAGCTTCCCACCATGCTCAGCATAAATCCAAGATGGATGCCAGCACATGGAGTAACATAACCTCTGGGAAAAGGTAGGACCTTGACACTTACTTGTTTCACCCCTCAGGGGGCATTGAAATATAACTAAAGGAAAAACTTTTTAGTTTTCGATAGTGGAATGGATTAGAACATTTTTCAGGTCTTAATTGCTGTCTTTGCCCCAGTTAAGGAGATTCATTTGCTCTGTTTATCATTATCATTGAAAGTAAAATAAATCCCAAATTTTGGGTTGTCCCCAGAAAAGTAATATAAGGGAAATCTTCCAAAGGGGACACTAGTTCTGGTCTCACTTCCTGTTTGGCTATGGGACAGGAAGTGAAGTGAAATCTCCGCAATGGTTCTCAGACTGGGGTTACTCTATTCAAAATGGAAAAAACTAAAAATTTTTGCCTATACTGTAGCTCATGAGCTATCTAAGTCACCAATTGCATTTGATCTAAATCTACATTGCTGGCTTGTGGAGGCTGTTGACCTGTCGGTCACCAGAAGATAGCCTATCCTGCTAAACTGGATTATTGTGATAGTAGAACATTATGGCCTCTTGCACACGGTACTGATGTTTGAGAATTTGCCCTCTTGGACGTAATTTCAGGCATTTGTTTTGCGTGTATATATATGCATGTATTTGTGCGCATATGTGCGTTCGGGCATTTGCGCACATAATATATTCTTAGGGAAAATTCATTAATATTTATGCGCATATGCAGATATTTGCACGCAAATGTGCAAATGCAGCGTAGATTACTGACCAAAAATGCAGATTTTCCTATTTTTTTTACTTAAGAATACACGGCGCTTCTTTACGCACCTGTGTGCAAAGGCACATTGTAAATAATGGGTTACATTTTACCTCAGTAAAACAATGCTGTACTGAGAATTTTAAAGCTGCAGTGTGCAAAAGGCCTATATGTTTTATAATTTTAATGTTTGTTTTGGATCAGCGAGACAACTATTGCAACTGAAGACAGCCAGGCAACTAGTTTTTCTAGGTTGGAGATGAAAGCCTGGTTTTTTTCTTAGTTCAGGTTTAGTATGCAGCCTCTTGATCTTTAAATCCTTGTCTTTGGTTCAGCCTTAGCTGATTTCTACATTACATTTGCTGTTTTAGGGTGACTCCATTCCCTTGCATGATCCCATGGAGCCACCCGTGCGTGTGTGCGTGTTCCCGGACAGGTTTAGGGTGGTGTCTCTCCCTACATTGTGCACGTCTAAACAAAACACACAACCCCAAAGCCATGGACAGCAAGGTACTTTCCTGCATCTCCATTCTCCAAGCTAGACAGACCGCTGCTCAAGACAGAGCTGTCCCTTGTTACTTCTGCCCTGTGCACACGCTCCCCAATTGGATGTTTAGGACGAGAACACAGAAAGCTGGAGCCAGCAGCTCGAGTCCTCATGCACACGGGACGTTTTTACAGAGGCTGTTTTTGGCTTTTCATGATTTTTTTCTACAACCAGTTAACCCCCCCAGCATGTTATCCTATGTGTCCATGCACACATAGACTGTAATCAATGTTTTTTGGCAGGGACGTCTTTTGGCTGGAAAAAACACCGCAGGACTATTTTGGGTTTTTAGAGAGTTTTTTTTAGCTTTAAAAATGCTTTCACGCTGCAAAATGTGGTAAAACGCCACAAACAAGTGTTTTTGGACTTTTTTTGCCCCCCCAAAAAAAGCTAAAAAGTGCAAACGTGGGAAAACGCTAATGCAAAAACGCTGAAAAACTCATGTTTTTTAACGTGACTTTACACAGCTAACGTTACCAGCGTGATCAAACCCCCCCCCCCCCCCCACGTGCATGGAGTCTGAAAAGTTCACAACTGTAAGTGCCTAGGCAGACATATTAACAAGTACAGTCATTTATTGGGGAATTTTTATTTGGATAAGCGGACTGTGTTTACGTTTAAAAACTCTGTGCATTTAAGGTCTCCTTCACACAGGTTTGAAGGCCACATGCACCGGATTCCAGTGGCAAGTATAAACTGATTCTTGCGGCTGAAATGACCTATGCATGTGTATAGCAGCCACTGATCAGCCTGTACAAAGTATTGACAGACTGACAGCAGTCTTCACTGTCCACGTGTAGCTGACCAACCCTGGATCAATCTGTCTTTGTACACCGAGTGTGGCACATAAACAGCGAGAAGTATCACCTTTATGTTGGAGAGGATGTGGGGCAATAGGGACAATGGGTCATATATGGTGGGAATGCCCCAAAATTCACTTATTTTGGCAGGAGATAATACATCATATACAGGAGATTTGGGGGATACCTATACTGAAGGATCCGTGGGTGTGTCTGTTTTATAAAACATAGATGCCAGTAAAACAATATAAAAACAGTTTATTATACCATCTGATTAGTGCAGCTAAGGGTTTAATCCTTAAGTTTTGTAAAGCCCAGGATCCTCCAACAATGAGCGATTGGATTGACAGAATAGAATGTTAACAGGATGGAGGAACTGTGTTACATGGAGACAGATGAAATGGAGAAATTTAGAAAGATTTGGGGTAGATGGTATGAGTTTAAAAGATCAGAAAGATATGTAAAAATGAAAGGTCACCCCGGTAGTAGAATCGGAGAATTTAAAGGGTTAAAGATCTATATATATGACTAGATCAATAGGAGGGGAAAGAGAGCATAAGACGAAATTGGATTTGGTAATTTTAGTGGGGGGGGGGGGTTGTTTGGGGGAGGGTTAGGGATAAAGTGTATCTGTATGATGTATTAAGAATTTATGGTGGTTTTGTAATGTATTTTTAAAAGAAAATTTAATAAAAGATATAATTTAGAAAAAAACAAACTGTCTTTGTACAGACTCAGACACCTCTCTTGCTGAACTGCAGGTAACAGCTTGGTGTGAACAGCAACTGCTGCTGTCAGCCTGTCAATACTTTGTACATGCCAAGTGCCCACCGCTATTCACATGATGTACCTGGCATTCCAGCCGCAAGAATCTGCTGGTTCTTGTGGCTGAAATCTGGTGTATGTGGCTACACGCCCATGTGACAGAGGCCTAATACTGGAAGTATGTTTTGTTGCAGCAAAATTCTGTAGCATTCATCGTAGTTTTCTGAACACTGCGGGAAGACTTTCTTTTACATTTCTGTTTGTCGTATAGCTTGACCATGCATAGGACAATGTCCTCTTTCAACAAATGCTCTTTCACATTTCTCTTGTAAGCTATTTCATTTGTATACTGCTCAGTGTCCTCCCAGAAATTGTTACAGTCAGAAGTTAGCTTGTGTACATAGCTGAAGGACACCAAAGTGGGTGTTGATAGTAGAGATCTGCTAAGCTGTGTAAATGATTCTTTCCTGTGCCAGTTTTTCCAGTATGAAAAAAAATCTGCTTGGAAAAAAAAAACAAAAATGGGTGAGCTATGCATTGAAAGTCCATTCAAAATGAAAACACTGCTTAAACACAATGCACTTCACACAAAGTGCATGCAATAACAAGTGCAAAGGTGTGACTGGGCCCTAGAAGTATGCTGTCACACTTTGACCAAATATTTGCCTGTTTACAGCTTGTGTAATAGTTTTAATATGTAATCTGCAGGCTGTTGCATATGAAATAGACATGACTGAGTATTATGAGCACCACATCCCCAGAAAGGCAAAAAAGAAACCTGATGATAATGATAATAGAACATGGGACTTTGAAGGTGGAAACATTTTCAGGAATAGATGACTACAACATTAAAATCACTTGTATCAAAAATGTAAATAAATCAAAATTGGTGTCAAATATGTTATGCATTGCACCAGACACCTGTTATACTCCTATATAATAATATCCATAGTGAGTTAAGCAAACCACCAAGCTTGGTCTGGGCAAATGCACAATTATTGCTTGACAGTTTGATAAGTGATATGAAGGCAGCAGCAAAGCAACAGATCTTCTGTTATAACTTCAGCTGAGCAGGCCTGAAGTGTCTAGCTAGTTTATGGTTCTCTCGGCGCAAAGTTGAAGCGGTTTTAAACTCTGCTTTTTTTTTTTTTTTGGTAATGGGCCCCTAAGAGGTTTCTACCTGCATATTAGCACCTTATGGCAGACTCAAACCAGACCTCCGGCTCTGTGCTGTCACCGCTCCAGTTGGTCCCGGATGCGTCCATCTTTGATGGTCTTTCTTCCTTTGCTCCCTGATATGTAGGTGGGCCCTCTTTGTCCTCGCATACCATGCAGAGCTGCTGGTTCTGCATTGTACATTACATCGGAGAGCTGGGCTCAATCAAGCAGTGAAGGGGAAAGGCTTTGGGAAACTGGTGGTGTGAAAGAAGGTTTGCGGGAACAAGGAATAAGATTCTCCATTTTATTTCAGAGATTAGAGAGCTGGCAGAAGGGAAACTTACTGCTGACAGAAGGCAAGATCATTTTTTTTTTTCTCTGAACTTTGTGGATGACTTGTTTCCTCCATGGTGCTTGGCCATACAGATGTCAGTGGGGGCTCATTTTAAAACATCTTTATTGCTTGTTTAGGTTGTAAATAATTTAATGTTCATAGCTTGACCACATTTCTACTTTAACAAGCATCTAGTTTCTCAGCCCCAGACACACTGCTAACAGAGGATGCTAGGCCTGAAAGTAGTGCGAGATGGAGCAATTCTCACATTCTTCTGGTAATGCAGTCGCATTACATGTTTGTAACTCAGCCTGATGCAGAAAGGACAGTGTTTCAGGACTAAGCTATTTCACAAATGGGGTAAGAAGTGCATAAAGTAAGAACGTCATGTATAAGAACTTGATGTGCCATGTATGCCTAAAAAAAAAACCTGGAAAATCATTTACGTTGGGTTTTGGCCTTTGTATACAATTAGATCTGGTTATTATTCATCCAGCTATTCAGATCAGCCTAGACTTCACAAGGCCTGATGAGCAACATGCACTAAAGTATCGCCTCTTTATCAACACAATCTATTTAGATGAAGGAAAAAACAGTTTATTGATGCATTCTGATGTGATTTTGCAGTGCTGACTTTCACTTTGTTGCAGAATATAGCAGTGTGAAGATTAGGTGTCGTAAGCAGGGAATTCCCAAGTACTTTTTTATGCCGCATAAATTGGCTTTTATTTTACTTTGTTCCCTTCAGCCTAAGTAAGTGTACCGTTCACGTCCTTGATTTTGCTTGTAGTTCACATACTTTATTCACTGCAGTGGTTTTCACAGTTTTTTTGAAAGAACAATTGGCCTAATCTGTAACTATTTTGCAAACAATTACATTTAAAGCCTAACTGGCCCAAAAAAAAGTTTTCCCTTGCAGCGGAGCTGAGCCTGCATTGCAAGAGTGAAGTGCTTGTTTTGTGCAGGGGAGTGGAGAAAGCCTTATACTCACCTGATCCTCATATCCAGCTGAAAATGGCATTCCCCCCCATAATTCAGTGGTGTACTGTTCCTGGCATCGTAATGTCCAGAGCAGGTCTGTGGAGCCTGCTCTGGGCTTGATGACATCAGGAATAGTCCACCACTTAAGACCACTAGAGTGTGGGGTGAAGGAGCTGCAGGGGACCAGTCTTGTGTTGGGAGGATCAGGTAAGTATATCTCCCTTTTATCTCTCCCCTAGACAAAAACTAGCAAATTAGCTCTTGCAGTGAGGGCACAGCCCCACGGCAAGGGAAAACTTTTATTTTGCCCAGAGTTCAGCTTTAATTGTGCCAGCTGTTAGTTACTGGAACATTCCATGCAGTAAAGTGTGCTTAAACCCAGGAACAAAAATGTAATATAATGCAGCTTACCAGTCCATAAATGTGGTCCTTGCATTAGCTATTCTCTTTCAATTTTTCTTTCAGTACTATACATCGTGTCCTAGGTAATCATGCTCACTCATCGTACAATCAAGTGGTTGTGAGGGCTGAAGGTTTGTTACTTGTGCATTCACTTGTGTGCTGCTCCCCTCACAGCTTCCCCCCCCAATACTTACCGGAGCCCCCTCTCGATCCAGCAATGTGCACGGGAGCCGCCTCGGCTGTCGTGGGTCTCCTATCCTCATTGGCTGAGACACAGCAGCGGGAGCCTTTGGCTCCCACTGCTGTCAATCACAGCCAGTGAGGGGAGAGTGGGGTGAGGGGCCAAGTTGCGGCTTTGTGTCTTATAAACTCATAGAGCGGGGCTTGGGAGCGCGAGCACACATCAGTGCCCCCATAGCAAGCAGCTTGCTATTGGGGACACTAGTAAAGGGGCCTGCATTGCACAGAGCAGGAAAGTATGATGTTTTTGTTCTAAAAAAAAATAACAAAAAGCAGCCTTTAAAATCACTTTCACTGTGGAGGACAGAAGTCATGGATTACAGAACATTTCTCTCTCTTCATCTTCATGCCATAGGAAGGGTGGGTTTTGTAGTTCAGAGATAGCTGGGAACAATGTAACTTGTAAGTGTAGTACAGGCAGAGAGCAGAGGATGTAAGAAGCAAACAAGATTTCTGGCAGGATCAACAAGCTTTTTTTTTTTTTAAATTGTATTTATCGAACAGATAACAAAACTCTTTTTTATGTGACATTATTAGACCAAGAGGAAACAAAAAACTTGTTGCTGCAGGTTATATACACTTAAATTTTCCACCTAGCTGTAAAGTCATTTTTATTTTAATTTCTATTGGCTTCAACACTATTTTTATACCTTGTAAGTGATCTTTTAAGGCTTCCCCAAGGTATAGAGTCTATTGTGGGAATTACCTTCCCTCTTCCCCTGGAACCGCTCCAATACTTGTACTTTGTGCTGCACCTTTTGTTTTGAAATTTCATTAACACCACCTAATACTTGGAATCCACAAAGGGTAAAGAGATCTCCAAGAACCAGTCACTTAAAATAGCGATAGATCGCTCCAGTTTTAGGGAAATAAAATCCAGTTATTTAATAAAAACAAATGTGAGGTTACAACTAGTATGAATACAGTACATGCATATACCTTTTTTCTTCAATTCCTGCTGAATCAACTGAAATTTGAACTGTGTGTACGCTGACAACACCTGGCTTGTCTAGTCAATTTTATAAATTGGCTGAACAGGGTGGAAAATAGTCAACCAAGCAGTGGCAGTGTCCTTGTATTTAGGCAGCTTTGGGTGACTACTAAGCACAATAGCCAGCTATCCAGCAATATTGCAGTTTTGTAACAATTTTGTAACACCTTTCTACAAGAGATCTGGAATTATGTATTACTCTTTTGTACCGCTTATACCTTGTAGCTAAAAATGTATCCAAATAAAATACAATTGCTATCGGTGGAGATTCCTTCATCCATGCGTTTGAGTGTAGATGAGGGAATCGAATGATTTTCTTGCAATTAGGCAGCAACCCGTACAAGAGAAAAATGAGCTAGTATAAGTTTTTTTTCCTATAGTTACAGCTCCGGGGGTGACAATTGTGGGGAAGAAAAGTGTGGACCTGTGCATATGGAGCATACTTTCCACAATTACACTAAGATAGCACATATATGTCAGACATAACTGGGATCCTGAGATTATCATTTTAATTAAAATTAAATTAATTTAAATATTAAATGCAATTAAAAAAAAATGTTATATTTACCTGCTCTGTGCAGTGGTTTTGTACTGAGCCGCCTCTTCTCGGGTCCCCCGTCAGTGCTCCTACACCCTGCTGAATGCCCCCAGAGCAAGCTGCTTGCTCCCGAGCTGCTGCTTTGTGTGTCCATTTACACACAGAGCAGTGACTGGGCCCCGCCCACTCTCTCTTCATTGGCTCACTGGCTGTGATTAACAACAATGGTAGCCAATGGCTCCCACTGTCTCAGCTATAGTTCCCTATAGGGAACTTTAATTATAATTTTAGCCTGGAGTTCTATTATTTCCTGATTTTTTTTTTTGTTTTTATAATTATGTAAATCTTTCTAACATGAAAGTTGAAGCAGATCTTCACACTCTCAATCAACACTGACTATTTTTAATCCTTATGCTGCTAGCAATAGTAAATGTACTATATTGCCAAAAGTATTGGGCCAGCCCTCCAAATCATTGGATTCAGGTGTTCCAATCGCCTCCATGGTCCCAGGCATATAAAATTAAGTACCTAGGCATGCAGACGGCTTCTACAAATATTTGTGAAAGAATGGGTCGCTCTCAGGAGCTCGGTGAATTCAAGCGTGGTACTGTCATAGGTTGCCACCTGTGCAATAATTCCATCCGTGAAATTTCCTTGCTACTAAATATTCCACAGTCAACTGTTAGTGGCATTATAACAAAGTAGAAGCCACAGTGCACAAAAGTTACCAACAGTAAATAGCTAAAGACCTCCAGACTTCATGTGGCCTTCAGATTAGCACAACAACAGTGCGTAGAGAGCTTCATGGAATGGGTTTCCATGGCCAAGCAGCTGCATCCAAGCCTTACATCACCAAGTGCAATCAAAGCATCGGATGCAGTGGTGTAAAGCACGCCGCCACTGGACTCTAGAGCAATAGAGACGTGTTCTCTGGAGTAATTAATCCCGCTTCTCTGGCAATACGATGGACGTGTTTGGGTTTAGCGGTTTCCAGGAGAACGGTACTTGCCTGACTGCATTGTGCCAAGTGTAAAGTTTGGTGGAGGGGGATTATGGTGTGGGGTTGTTTTTCAGGGGTTGGGCTTGGCCCCTTAGTTCCAGTGAAGGGAACTCTTAAGGCGTCAGCATACCAAGACATTTTGGGCAAATTCATGCTCCCAACTTTGTGGGAACACTTTGAGGATGGCCCTTCCTGTTCCAACATGAATGCGCACCAGTGCACAAAGCAAGGTCCATAAAGACATGAATCAGTGAGTTTGGGGTGGAGGAACTTGACTGTCTTACACAGAGTCCTGACCTCAACCTGATTGAACACCTTTGGAATGAATTAGAGCGGTGACTGTGATCCAGGCCTTCTCGTCCAACATAAGTGCCTGACCTCACAAATGCGCTTCTGGAATATTGAACGGACTAAGACTGGGATGTCATTAAAGTTCATGTGCCTGTAAAGGCAGGCGTCCCAATACTTTTGGCAATATAATGTAGAAAGAAAAGTATTTCACATTTCTTCAGTTACTTCCTGGTTTCCTTTTCTAGGTAAATGATAACACACATTTCAGAAGAGGAGGAGGGTTTTCTCACCTAAGCACACCCTCCTTCCTGCATGCCTGAGCGAAGGGCAGATGGATTCCAGGAAGTAAATGCCCACATGTATCATCTGCCCTTACTTAAGTTGGCCGTGGCCAGAAATACTAGGGGGTCCTTTTCAAAGTGATTTCTCACCAAAATAAAGCATGAAGACATGGATGGATGAGGGGGTTTGCTTGAGTATTAAAAATTAATTAAATAGCGCTCTTGGTTTATGGTGCTCAGATGCAGTGTAGTTCCGCTTTAAATTGTTTTTATGAAAACGTGGAGGCCTTGGCTTTGCATTGATGCTGTGGGCAGTAGTTTTATCTATGCTCCTGTGTTTCTTCTACTTCTTCCCTCCCTACTTCCTTCAGTTTGCTTCCTGGATTTTAATTTAATATCACAATTAATGTTCATTATGTGCAATACAATAGATTAGTATTTTTACTTGCAAATATTTTGCTGCATACATTTCTCTTGATGCTTCAGCAAATTGTTTTGATAGGCAGTGATAATCTTGGAAAAAGGAACAATCTTTTTAGTGCATGAGCATTCAAATTAAAAAAACAAAACAATGGCTGGAAAGATAAAATTGTGGCTGCTAGTGGTGCTGCTCTGGTTAGAGTTCATTGATTTATCAGATCTGGATCTCTAAAGCCCTGTACACATGGGCTGAATATCGGGCCAATATTCGGCCTGTGTATAAGGCAGCCGGTCCGAAAGAAGCTGGATGAAGGGGCATGTCTGAAAAAGGTCTGCTGATCGGCATCCAATCAGCACTCTGAGCCATTGACCGGTGTGTTAGGGCGGGGGGCGTCCCCTGTCAGAACACAATAGCTCAGCGGGGAATTACAATTTATTTTAACCATCGGATTGTTAATATAGGATCTACTCCTGAGCTCTTGTTTTTTTTTTCAGCCAGCAAAAAAAAAATGATAGCGTGTACTAGCTTTAAGAGGGTATGAACCCCTATAACACAAAGTATATCTGATGCCGGGTCAGCAGCTTTGTTCCATGGATTACATGCTTTGCTGGAATGGACTTTGATGACAACTAACTATAATATGCACTCTTCTCCCACAGGCTTTCAAGGAGATGTTGTATGCAGCCCAAGACCAGGCCCCATCTATTGAAGGTAAGGAGGAACATGTTTGATTTCATGGACCGGAAAGATGTTCATGTTGTAAAGAAGATGAGTTTCATAAAAATAGACCTGTTGAGAAAAACATGATAAATTATTAAATGTTTTAACAAGTGCTGTCATCCTAAATTAACATTCCCTTACTCAAAACTGCTTTAAAGGGCATCTAATGTCTCCACAGAGCGACACTGGCGGTGTAATTGGGAGAAAATCAGTTTGTCAGTTTACAGAAATACATTATACCTAATGTTAGCCCAACTTGTGACTATTTGCTCTTCACTTCAGATCGTGATTGCAGATCTTGGCAAATTACTCTTATCCAATTGCTAGCTAGCATTCAGTAGGGTTTGAAAGTCTGGCCTCCTTTTTGCATGCATTTGGCTGTTGAATCTCCATTTCTATTCTGCCAGATCTGGAAGTGAGACATAGTTGCAAATCATCTTGATTCATCATATATTTTTTTTTTTTCAGTTGATTCCTCTGCTTAAGATGGAGTCTATCTGCTGTTTGCTGGCCATACATGAGACAGTTCTAGAGATAAAGAGATCATTCTGTTGTTCAGGACATGCTGAAGTCTTACAAATAGGCATTTTTCAGTCATTCATTACCTGAAACTATGTGTAAGCATGTGCCATATGTAGAATGTCACTTGGAAGCCTTTGTCATGGTGAAACCCAGCACAAGTGGCAAATCTTTTTGTTGCCTGTGATGTCTGTTAGTCGATGGCCATATTAGTTGATGATGTTTAACCACTTCCTGTCCGGACACTTTTACCCCCTTCCTGTCCAGGGCAATTTTCAGCTTTCAGCGCTATCACACTTTGACAATTGCGTGGTCATGCAACACTGTACCCATATGAATTTTTTAGCATTTTTTTGAGACAGATAAAGCTTTATTTTGGTGGTATTTATTCACCGCTAGGATTTTTATTTTTTTGGCTATGTAAATGAAAAAGTCCAAAAATTTAGAAAAAGTGTTTTTCTTATACAATTTTGCAAATAAGTAATATTATAAATCTTGGCCAAACTTTATTCCATTATCTTTTTAGTAAAAGCGAAATAAGCCAAATTAGTAGTTTATCAGCAAAAATTATAATTTAAAAAAAAAATTTTTACATTTTTATTTTATTTTTTTAAGATGTGTGTTTTTTTTTGTTTTTTTTTTACATACTGTCACCCTAGCAGTACAGTGTCACCATGGTGACACTGTACTACTTGTGGGGGGTGTTGATTTTTTTTTCTTTTTTTACAGTGATTGCTTTTACACCCATATAGGATATAAAAGCAATCATTTCTCTTTCTCTCTGTCTGCATTCTTGCAGCCATTGAGAACTACTGAGTGAGCTGTGATTGGTCACAGCTTATCACATGGTACAAGACATTTGTGAATAGCCTTGTTCCATGTGACCTCTGTGATCATTCACAGATTTCACACATAGTAAGCAATGATGTCGCAAGTGACATCTTGCTTACTACTTTGCATGTGATCACTGATTGGCCAATCAGTGAACACATGATCGGGACCTCGTACAGTGGTCCCGTACGACAGTTGGTGTTTCACTGTGTCCGGAGGATGCAGCGGGCACCGGATCGCGGTGCTGCATGCTCCCAGGGAGCATGCACAAGCAGGGTGTGGGAGGCCGTTTATGAACAGCCACCTGACCCTGCAGTGCCACCGTCTGGCCGTTTATATACAATGGCCGGACGGGTTAAAATGTCACTAAACCAGTACCCTGCATTCACTATATCTGGTCTCCCACAGTACACACAACATGGAAGTGCAATTATTTTAGTAATATAAACTACTAAATACCTTTTCTCATCAGAAGTTAGAGCAGTCTTGTGGCTTCTATCAGTGTTTAGCAGAACACTGGCTAAAGCTTGTAGGAGGAGTTTTCATTCTCACCTGATTGTCCTTTGAGGCTGCATAACCCCTGACCCTCTATGTAGACAGTGCTGATTGTCCCTATGCTGATCACATGCACCCTCCCTGGAAAAATAAAAAACACTCTAGTGATACACACCAAACTGAGCATGTGCAGTTTTCCCCCCACACATTCCACAGTGAGTATAACCAGCATGCTTTACTCCATATACAGACTGATTTTACTGTAGTGGGTTTAGTAACACTTTACGCTTAGGTTACTTAAAGCCAGAGCTGTGTTTTTTATTTTGGCTGGAGTAGAGAATGGCTAAAACTTTTCAGTATTTTTTGCCATCTGTGTCCCATTAGGGAGATGTTGGAAAGGAAATTGCGTTCTAAAGGGTGTAAAATCCACTTTTAGTTTTCACCAGAACAAGTGTCCTCTTTGAAAGCTTTATCTTCTGTTCTTGTTCTGGTGGATACTCCAAATGTATGTAACAATGGTCGCCAGAAAAAATGGACAGGGTAAATCTCCCTTTTATGAGTACATAAACAATAATAAACAGGGTTTTTAAAACCTATAACCCTTCTCTCAAAAACAAAAAGAATAACCTTTTGGACTTTGGATACCCTTTATTAGCATGCTTTTGAATGTTTTTTCAGTCCTCAAAATGGTTGCCTACATCACCTTGACAAGGAGTTTAGACTAATAACAATGCCGTTGCATGCAGTGAAGGACACGGGTGTCACGAGCCCTCCTATACATTTGACTAATATAGTCTTTCTCTGTAGCTTTAGGGAACCTTTTAGTGACACCACATACTCCCATACCTCTGTCAGGAAAGTCAATATTCGATTAAACACAATAATGTTTTGCTCCTTTTTGTGATAACATCTATACATCTATATTGCAGAATCTCTCCACACATCTGCAGAATGTGTTTGGTTGCAGGTAAATACATTTGAATCAAGTACAGTGTCTTTATTTCCTAAAGTGAAAATTCACCCTAAAGGCAAATTTCTTTGCATCTCCCCCCTCCCCCTTTTAATTATTGGCACTTATTGGGGGGTTGGGTGGAGCGGGTACCTGGTTCCACTTCTGCTCAGATCGCTGCGGTAATCTGAGCAGAAGTTCAGCTCCACCCTCCTACCCCTGCAGCCTTCTGGAACACATCACAGGTCCCAGAATACTGTGGGACCATCCACAAAGAGCAGAGCAGCTTGCCCATTCGCAATGGAAACCGACTGTGAAGCCGCAAAGCTTCTCTGCCGGTTTCCCTAACTTAAGATGGCAGTGCCTGGACCCAAAGCCGATTGAAGAATCGGCTCAGGTGAGGACAGTGCTGGATTCCTGAACAGGTAAGTGTCCTTATATTAAAAGTCAGCAACTATAGTATTTGTAGCTGCTGACTTTTAATTTTTCAGGGGGAGACTGGAGCTCCTCTTTGAAGTGTACGTTTACTTTCAGCAATATATTCCAAAATGTGCTCCTTTTTTCAAATACTGCACCTGCTCCCATTACAAATGCTACTGTGGGGGTCTGTGGCCCCATGTGCCCACCCCATTCTGCCATTTGCTGGATGGGGTGGACACTACAGTTGTGCACCCCTCATCCACCCAGGGCAGCTCAGTTTACATTTCGGCACCCTTCCTTTGTGCCTGGTTGACTGAACTGCAGTGCATGCAAGGGTGTGACATCCCATGCCGGCTAGTTAAGATGGCTAAAGACCAGCACCCAGAAAAAGCCAGGGAGAATATGCTGGTTTAGGGATCCATTTCCTACTCTCCATATAACATTTGAAAGCGGGAAAGTGAAATAACAAAAGGGAAGATAATGAGATCAGTGCAATGAGCTACATAGATGAATACACTGCTTCCTTTTGCAGAAAGAGAAGTGTCCTGTTGTATTCAGAGAGGGTCAAAAGGAAAGTCAATAAACTGAATGAGGCAGCTAGAATAGGTCAAGGTAGAATATAGAAAGTGTCTTGGGTCATGCTGCACCTGCACACCACCACTGTCACTTGCCTAAACAAGAGGCCCTGCGTGGCACCAAAATGTTGCCTTTGTGTTTGCCATGTGACCACGGAATAAAGCTTTGTACCCATTTGAGGAATCCTTGGTGTGCTGGTAACATTTCTTTGCTTTAATCGTCCATGATTCCTAGCCTGTGGTCACTACAGCACCCAGCAGTACTGAACTGCCACTTTCAGGAACGTGTGCATTGGGAATATTGCGTATGCACACCACTAGACACATACAAGCACACAATGGGAAAACGCTTCTGAAAGTATGCATACTTTCCCTAGTATTTTTATTTGTAATCTGTGAATTAAAGTGGTTATAAAGGCTCAAAGTTTTTTAACTTTATGCATTCTATGCATGAAGGTAAAAAATCTTCTGTGTGTTGCAGTTCCTCCAGCCCCCTCAATACTTACCAGAGCCCCATCGAGATCCAGCGATGTTCATGACAGCCTCAGCTGTCCTGGGTCTCAGCCTCATTTGCTGAGACAGCAAGCGGGAGCCATTGGCTCCCGTTGCTGTCAATCACAGCCAGTCAGCCAATGAGGAGAGAGAGAGGGGGGACAGGGCCAAGCCACGGCTCTGTGTGTGAATGGACACACGGAGCAGCGGGTGCCCCTGTGCGGGGGCACTCGACAGGAAGGAGGAGACAGAAGAGCCTGCGGGGGACCTGAGAAGACGAGGATCCAGGCTGCTCTGTGCAAACCCATTGCACACAGCAGGTAAGTATAATATGTTTGTTATTTTACAAAAAAAAGGTTTAGTATCGCTTTAACTGCAAGGATACAGTTCTGCTTTACAGCATTTATATGTAACAAGTATTGACAATGTCATTAGAACAGGGTATCTTAAGCAGACTTCTACCACCAACATAGAAGACGTCCCCCCGTCAGTGACACCTCGCCTCTATACTGGTGAGGTGCAGTCTGGCTCATTCCTCTTGTTAACACTGGATTGGCAGACGGTAGATCACAGCTGTGCTCTCATAGTGGCAGGTTTGTAGGCATGTGAGAAATATCTCGCCGTGAGCACAAGCTGTCCCCTCGCCGATAACACAACTTCACATGCTATGTAGCACTGGGTGGAGTTGGTACTATTGCTCCTGGTTGCCAATTACAAATCGCTCCACTAGACTCCTTCAGGCTCATGTCTTTTCCTTTTATATTTTCTCTGGCTCGTGTTTTCCCAAGATTTATGAATATACTTTGCTCCCTAATGGCTTTTTAAGACTTTTTAATCTGTGAAGTAAAACCCTTGCAGACTATTTGCTCCTGTATAAACTGTTCAGAAAAGGAAGTTCTGGCATCCATAGTACGATTTATAAACAGTCAAGGGTTGGCTTGTATGTGTTTGCCCAGTAAATTCCATGTGGGGATTTTTATTGTAGATCCCCTGGTGCAAAGTGAATGCTTTACTGAGACAAAAATCAACACTGATGCATTACAGAAAATGTTTTTCTTGTTTGTATTTTCTGTGTGCAGGGTTTTACATCAGCCGTTGCTTATTAGTAGCTGGGTATCTTTGATGTCTGCCCCCCTCAGTGATGATTCAGGAGCTTAGTTCAAGTTCAGATATGAATGATGGAGTGTTTAATGTTCGCTACAGGTTTGATTACTGTGTTCTTCAAGGTTAAAATCTTGATTCGTACTTCTGTTTAGCAGTTATTTATTGTTTGTATTGCAGAGCCTATGTTCTGACTGTCAGTATAGTATATTGTTTGCTTTGGATAAATTGTATAGGTGCTACAAGAAGGTCCTTGCACTCCCCTCCTCCTCAATTCTTCCGCTCATTTAGCAGATGTGCAGCTTTCTCCCCAGACTCCTTAGGATTCAGGGCGTCCAGGATGAAAGCGTGCCTGTAAATTATTCATTGTGATTATCTGCCTCACTGCTCGGGGTCCACTGGTGATTTTTTTTTTTTTTTTTGGCCCCCAGCCCCATTTTCTTCTGAGGCCACTCTTAAGGTATTCTGGACACCACTGAGAAAGAAAAACAAACATAAAATGCACAGATTGACCATGAAATAGATATTTGACGTTGGGAAGGACAAAGGGGCCAGTTTATTTTTTTTATACAAAAATGGAAATATGTCTGTTTTGTTGCTGGAAAATGCCATCTCATCTAAATCAAACCAGCCAACATCTTTCATATGTAAAGAATTTGTTGATCTAATGCACAGAGCCTTGATGTTATTAGGGTGGATCCATAAATTGTTTTGTCTATGTCTCCTAACTGTTGATTGTGCTATTGACCAGCAGGTGTAATAAAGCCAGTATTCCTCAGACAATTGATAAAGAGTTTAGCATTTTTTATGGATTGCTAACACATTTATTGTTTTATTTACTGCAAGATATATTGCTTTTGTTGTCTTGGATATTTTCTGTTTAGATGATCTCATGTCTGTGTACACACGGCTACATTTAGGTAAAAGGAGTAGAAAACCTGCCCCAGTCACTCAACTCCTCTGATAATTTATGGGGTGAAAATATTCTGACTGGATTGGGGTTATTTCACCTCTGCATAACTGACGGCTCTCTGAAATCTATATTTTGAATAAAGTAAATTTATAGCATACTCTGACAATTCAAGTAGAGCATATGGTTAGAAGAAAAAAAAACATAATTTATCTTCTCTTTTAATCCGATCTTAAGATATAGGTTACATGCAGGTGGTATACACAGACCGAAAATCAGCTACTGGCCAACTTTGGTATGTATGTACTGCTGTCTGTTCAGCAGAAGCTGGTCTAACGGTCATGCTGGAAAACCAGCTATCAGTCAGTGCTTGCAGGTAATGACTGCAAGTGCTGACCTGTTCTGATTGGTAGAGGGAGTCTGTGCTGTCAGAATACAATAGGGGAGATCCCTGCATCACGCATTGTGCTGATGGGTTGTGTCCTCGAAACGCGTTAGCCAGTTGGTCATCCAGGGTTCCATCGTATGGGCTCAGATGTTGTTTGGATCATACACCTTCTTCAGTTTGACATGCCTGTGTTATTATGTCCATTGTGAGTATGATACCTATTTTTGTTTCTTTAATAAATTATTTTAACCGATAATGCACTAGGTCGGTGCACCCTTTTTCTGTTTCTCCATACAAATTGAGTTTGACCTCATATTATATGGTTTTGGTAAAACTAAAGGAAAATCGTATGGGCAGCCTTAGGTTTTTTTTTTTTTCTTTTCATTAGTGAAACGAAAAAAAAAAACCCAATATGTATATACTGCTTTAGACTAAATCTAGCTTCATCTACCGACCGTTTTGACTTTGTACTAGAGATGCCCTCTAATCATGCCTTTTTTCTTTCACATTCTCAATCTCAGATGTGGCAGGTATACCTTAAGGCACCCATACCTGAGCATTGAATAACATTAACCTAACCATACGCAGACCCCATAAGAAATCCCTTTCTCTGGTCACCGGCAAGTGCTGGATGTTATAGAGTAGGAATACGTCCACCCAGCATGGTCAAGCTGGATTTGTCTGAAACGTGACTATTTCACATAACTGTTGGTACCCTTTTAGCCATATCTACCAATATGTTTAAAAAAAAAAATAAAAAAAATAAAAAAAAGTTTGATAATGATCCTTTAGGAGCTGCATCTATTTTTTATAATGTCTGGAAACCTTGTGTGCTTACTCCCCTCACCTTGGAGAGATCTTACCTTCTGTTGTATTTTTAGACCAGAAAGTATAGGAAACTCGTCCTTATGGGGCATGCAAAGAGCTAACAAAAAAAAAAAAAGACAGGAGTATCTGAACCCAGAACCAAAATGATTATATTACAAATTACCAGTCACTAGATGTGGTAGTGGTAGCTTTATTTTTTATTTTCTTTTTTTTAGGCTTTCTCCTTTTATTTTCACTTGGAAAATCTGTAGTTAACACTTCCTGTGCTTGGCTGGCTATGCTCATTCCTCTGTGGAGAGAGCCATGTTGTTGCGCAGGGCTTTTCTAATGACTGGTACTACAAACAGGTCTTCCTCTTGTCATCGATTACATGGGAGAAGAATATTTAGTATTTTACAGAAGATAAGTTTTGTAAGAAGTTTAAGATTAATATGCTTACTGAAGTCACGGGGACATTTGCATTTTAGGCAAGCTCAACAGGTATTTTCTA
Source organism: Staurois parvus (assembly GCF_062004578.1). NCBI lineage: Eukaryota > Metazoa > Chordata > Amphibia > Anura > Ranidae > Staurois > Staurois parvus. Next base: position 2,493,608 of record NW_028317902.1, on the reverse strand, counting down.
CACTTAGCCTCAGAGAAGAAAACAAGTATAGCCACCTTATCTAAAAACTGATAAGCTGCAATATATTAAAATTTTGTTCTTGGTTTTAGCCTCCCTGACGGTATTCCCGAGTGTAGCTCGGGGTAAGGTTTCAGTACCAAAAGCGGTAACCCCGAGCTACACTCGGGCTTACCATGCGCCGCTGCTCTGGCATCTGTTCTTAACTTACCTTGTCCTGCGCTCCCGCGATGCCCCTCCTGCAGTGTCCCCTGTAATGTAATCCGGCGGATGCCGGCATCTGTCATCTGGGTTCCGTCCCCTGCGTGCGTCGGGACGTACGGGGGACGGAACTGGTGGGAAATTTGAAAATGACAAAAAGTGACATTCAGTAAATACACTAAAATCACATAGTAAACCATTACTGTATCAAACCATTTCACATACATTTTGTCCCTAGTGCTTTGTCCTGTGCCCTGCCTGCATTTTTACTGTTCTTATTGCCTGGAAACTGAGAAACGTCCATGGCGTCCAAAAAGTGTCCCTTTTAGGTCAAAAGCGGTTTTAGAGCAGCTAGAGAACAATGATAGTAAATTAGAACCACTTGCAGAATTGAGTGATAATGATTCGTGGGGAAATTCGTCATCAGACACTGAAAACAATTTTGCGACTTTGCTCAGTGATGTGCGAACTTGGCGCTATATTTCAAATTTCAGTGTTTTTGGTTTGATTATATTATTGAACTAAAATTATTTTTTATGATTATTTATTAAATTATAATTTATGATTTCGTGTTTCAAATTTTAACATACCCGGGATGTTTACTAGACTCTTGTTCGGACAGATTTCAGTGAGTTATTTCATTAAAAATTACAGGTCTACAATAATAAAAATACATATTTCCATGCAAAAAAATGTACCGCTTTGAGCACAGAAATATGGACATAATCAGACCACTAGGGAGGTTAATTATCCTACTCTATTTAAAACTATTAAAAACATTTGAATTTATTTACACTTTAAAGCGCTGTATTTATTCCAGAGTATTTTCCCACCAATGTTACAATGTATGGCACCTTCAAAATGATGCATTGTGGATTTCCCGTGCCGCAGGTGCAGTGCAGTGTACCCATGGGTTTTGTGCGGGTTACCTCCGCGTTGCTGTAGACTTCTATTGCATCTGGCAGTTTTGGTGTTTTCTGAAGATGCTCCAAAACTCCTGCATGTGCTACATGAATGTGAAAATGCCCTTATGTACCGGAGACCGAGCTCTCCCCACTGCTCGTGTGTGGGAGCCTTTGTTCCTTCTAATGCACACGATTGTTGGCAAGTGTAAAACCGGCTATAGATGGCTCAAATCTCTGCTGGTTCAGCAGAGACTGGTCAAGATTCAAACCAATGGGCAGGCTGGTTGTACCCAATTTGATTGTTGTACAACTTGTTTACCACCAGCCTATAGGATTTTTCATGTGATTATTGCCAGTGACTATAGCCGCTACCAGTAATCACTGCGTTCTGTCGGCAAGGACGGCTCCTCCATGCCTGGGGAACATAATAGCTCTGCGGCAGGAATTTGCCCATCAACACTGATCGCCTCATCTAAAGTATAGGTGGCTTAAGGCAGAACTCTGGGAAAAACGTTTTTATATACAAATGCAGGTGCTTTCATACCTTTTCAAGAAATTGTTGATGTTTTTGTACATAGTCATCTTTCCAGTGAGAAATCCAGCTTTTTTTGTTGCATGAAAGGCCCTCTATCCTGCACAAGACCAGCGGCTGATATGCCCTTTTTCCTCCTAGCCATCGGTCTTGTACGTTCCCATTACATTACGTCGCCGCTTGTTGTAGTGGGCGAACCCAGGAGTCCCAGACTGCCAGATCTGATCTGCCCACTGTGCTGTACAGGTAGTGTAGGGCCAGGAAACTCTAGGTCTGTCCAGCATCCTATGACCTGACTGACACACCGGGAGTCTCTGTTTGCGCCTGCAGGTTATGAAAATCTCATGACATGCATTCTGTATACTGTGGGGATAATGTATAGCGTCACATCCTCCAAAATGTGAAAGTAGAAGAGTGTGCAGCGGTGTCCTATGAATAGAACAATGATCTGCCGTCCACACACACCCATGGCTCTAAATCCTAGGGCATGTTGGGATTTGTAGTCTGTGAGCAGCGATGAACACCATCAGGCAGTGACGTTGCTGCTTCTGAGATCCCTCTTACTAGAGACTGAGGATTGGAGAAGAAGCTGGACAAGAAATGACGTCATCGATTTTTTTTTTCTTTTCTTTAAACGGTGAGTTTTATACAAAATGTTCACTTTTAAGAAAAATCACAATAGCGGTTTTGCTGAAGTATCCACATATGGCTGTTGTACACATTTTAACACTATCCCAGAGTTCTTCTTTAAGTGTCTCTAGCTGTTTGCTGCTTTATGCACTCTTCACAAGCTTCAAAAACACTTTGGGTTCGTTTTCTCACTACATATAAAATCCCATAAACTGCAAAGAGTATGGGTCATTACTTAGCTGCCAAAACATAAATGTTGGACGCCTGTCCAAACATCATGCATCATTCCTACAGATAAAGGAGTACAGTTGCTTTATTAAAAAAAGAAAGCTGATAAGTGTTCACTGGAATCCTTGTAATGCTGAGTAATGTGGAGAGGAATAATGGATTGCATTCACTGGCTTCTGAATGATATTGGCTGTACTTGACAGTTTCAAGATATACTGAAGATAGAGCCATGAGTTAAAGAAATAATATGGCCTTTTGTATATTAACTGCTGGAAAAGTGATTGTGTTGTCCTTCAGAACCATTTTCTACATGAACACTTTCTATTATAGCAATATTCTCCCCAGATTTTTATTTCAGCTGGGTGGTCACATGGAGGGGGGAGCCTTTGTGAAGGGTTTAATATAAGATTAATTATTACTGGGAAATGGCTGAAACACCACATACATAATTCTCATTTGGAATTACAAGGCAGTGATGTTATGTGCTGATGTGGTAGGCTAGTTTCATGTGTTGCAATATCAGTGAAAGTTTTTGACCTTCAGTACTATCATGGGTAGTGCTTTCAGAGCTACTGTACAAACTAAACCCCTAGCTAGACCCCTTTTCACATGGGTGATCTGATCAGGTCTGCCTGTTAGTATATCAACTGGACCTGATCTGTATGGTCCACGCTTTGATCCTACTTCCCTACCTTCGATCAGATCCACTAAAAAAAAAAAAAAAAATGGAAGGGGATCCATTCCCCTCCGTCTAGGCAGATCGGGTTGAAGGGCAGTCTGGTGTAAACGGGCAGCCAGTCCTTTTTCACCTGACCGTCCAGAGAGCAGAGTGGGTTATATCCCTGTCCGCTCTGCATAAATGGAGCACACGTGGACCTGTCATCTCTCTGTCCTGCTCTGCTTAGCATGGGATCACTGGACAGATGCCCTGTTTAGGAAAGCAGATATGCAGCATATGAAAGGGGCCTTAAGAGTTCTTGTTCAATCCAGGGGCGGAATGAAAGAAATCCCTTGATTCCACCATCCATGCTAAATGGGACATATGGATGTTTCTACAATAGCCAGCACTTTAGATACATCCATGCTAACCGGGACATATGGATGTTTCTACAATAGCCAGCACTTTAGAGACATCCATATGTACAGTATCTACAGTGCTGACTTTTGTATTCCAGCAGCTGTTACCCGCAGCCGTCAGAACATTTAAACAGTGCCTATGTTCCTACATCTGATTGGATGTGGCCGCTGTTTGGCTGAGAATTTTCTACCCTTTCCTTTTGACAGAAGCTAGGTAAAGAAAATTGACTTTTTCTGTGCTGGGTGGTGCCAACAGGCCAGTTTTAGTCCAGACTATACATTATATTGTGATTGTGTCCGCACTCCTTCTGCAGTCGCAGACTTCCTTACTATGTGCCTTCCCAGCAAGATTCCATTAGATGTTCCTATCTGCTCTGGATGTGAATGTGTTAATATAATATAGTGGTCCTGCAGTATGATGACAATTACAAGCCCCACTCTGCATGAAACTATGAATAGAAACCACTTAGATGTTACCATGCTGATATACATTAAAGGTAATCGTCATGCATGATTGCTCTGACATTGTATGAGAAGTGATGCATACATTTGAGATCACCTGCCGCATAGGACTTGTATATGAGGGAATCTTGCTGTTCTGCAGAGACATGCTGAAAGTGGAACTCCAGGCAGCTGTCAACAGTCACCCTTCAGTTCAGTTATAGATTCATTAAACTCAGATTTGTTTTGAGACCCTTCTAGGATAACTGACTGAAATGCTTTTTACCTTATCTTCTACAATTCTCCACACATCAGAAACCAGACTAAAACTGGCCATATACATCAGGATTTCTTTCCTGTAGTCAGTATACCTGAACAGTGCCTGCATCTGATTGAGTACTATGCAGCCGAAAATTGTCTGCCTGGCTTTTGTTGAGCCAGATGATGCTGGCAGGGTCACCTAATGGAACTAATTTCAGACGATTCAGCTGAAATTGCACAAAATGTAATTTGTGTATGGCCAGTTTAAGAGTTGGAGGTTATGTAGTATAGATCCTTTTTTTTTTCCTGCCTTTTGTATGGTATTGACGATCTAAAGTCCCATTCTCACCATGTGCAGATATCTTGGTTTTTCCTTGTTGGGTGTCAGACGTAACTGCAATGGCACAGAAAACAGTTGCTTTCTATGTGTCTTGTCCACACTAGAATGCTGAGTTTATATGCGTTCCAGTCATGTGTGTTAAAATGCAACACATGTAGATTGTATCGCAGATAAATGCATATAAGCGACAAAAACCCACTGCAGTACGCGTGTCACCTACAACAATTAGGTCAGAAGAAACCTGTCTTTTAAAGAAAATTAACTATGCAGAAAAACACATAATACATGTGGAGCAATGCATGCCAGCAGAGAAGCATCTTGTATGGGTTTTTTTTTTTCCTCGTGTCATTTTGGTGTATAGCTTCTATATAGGGGTGTGTGTGTGTTTGTGTGTGTGTGTGTGTGTGTGTGTGTGTGTTATAGTGTGAATGGGCCAATGTTGCCAAGCTACCGGATTGAAATTCACTGATACAAAACCCAGATATTTACTGGCATTTCCAAAAGTAAAAAAGTGAGTTTTAGGTGCAATTTCAGTATTTAGGCTACAAACAAGTACAATATGCAATTAGCAATGTGATTAAGGTGGATATTAATTCAAAAAACATATTTCTGTTTTTATTTTCGATTATAGGTAGTAGCTCAGGGACAGGACTGACAGAATTGATAGGCGCACACACATAAAATTGGCTCTCACAGTGACACTGACAGCAGTGTGCAGCAGCACAGATGATGATGACGTCTCACTGACATGATACCTCCCCTCCTGAGTCACAGTGACAGTTTCTCTCCATGCAGGTGGTCCATTCCAGTCCAAACAGCACTGACCGTCTCAGTTTGCGCTTGCCTTAGTCCTATTCCGCAGACTCGCACGCGAGGCTCTGCCTGCTCCGCTTGGTTCCCTTGCACCATGACATTGTACGACTTGCTCAGGCACCGCCTGCACCAGACCTACCCGGCCCCTCCCATACACACTACTGTAGGCACTCTGATGGTCTCAGCCGACTCCAGACCTGAAGTGTGCATGCGCATCACAGCCATATTTTTAACTGGCAACTATTTCCTGTTACTGGCAGGAGAAAAGTGCCTGTATTTTATTGTCTGCCAGTAAAAATGCTGACAGTTGGCAACACTGTAATGGGTCCTTTATATGCTTTCAAAGACTGAGAGCTAGGGGTGTTTAACCTCCCTGGCGGTATTCCCGAGTGTAGCTCGGGGTAAAGTTTCAGCACCACAAGTGGTAACCCCGAGCTACACTCGGGAATACTCTGCAGCTTTGCTCTGGGATCTCTTCTTCACTTGCCTTGTCCTGCGCTCCCGCAATGTCCCTCCTGCAGTGTCCCCCGGCAATGTCCTCTGGCTGATGCCGGCATCTGTCTTCTGTGTTCCGTCCCCTGCAACGCCAAGACGTACGGGGAACGGAACTGGTGGGAAATTAAAAAATGTCAAAAAGTGACATTCACTAAATTCACTAAAATCACATAGTCAACCATTACTGTATCAAACCATTTCACATACATTTTGTCCCGAGTGCTCTGTCCTGCGCCCTGCCTGCATTTTTATTGTTCTTTCTGCCTGGAAACTGAGAAACGTCCATGGCGTCCAAAAAGCGTCCCTTTAGGTCAAAAGCAGTTTTAGATCAGCTAGAGAACAGCGATAGTAAATTAGAACCACTTGCAGAATTGAGTGATGATGATTTGTGGGGAAATTCATCATCAGACAGTGAAAACGATTTTGCAACTTTGCTCAGTGATGTGCGAACTTGGCGCTATATTTCAAATTTCATTGTTTTTGCTTTGATTATATCATTGAATTAAATGTATTATTATATTATTTTTTATGATTATTTTATTAAATTATAATTTATGATTTCGTGTTTCAAATTTTAACATACCCGGGATGTTTACTAGACTCTTGTTCGGACAGATTTCAGTGAGTTATTCCTAAAAATTACAGGCATACAATAAAAAAAAATACATATTTCCATGCAAAAATATGTACCGCTTTGAGCACAAAAAAACTGACATAATCAGACTGCTAGGGAGGCTACATAACTTAGGGCTCATACATATGGGTGGTTTGGTCTGTACAGTGTAGAAATGTTAGCATTTTTGGTCACCAGGGAAGTACAAGTGCAGCTGGTCAAACTTAGTGATAGGCTGAAATACATGATGGCTGGACTTTTATAGGTGGTACTCTTAGATTGTAAGCTCCAAGGAGCAGGGCCCTCCTATCCCTCTTGTATTGAACTGTATTGTTGCTGTATTGTCTCCCTTTATATTGTAAAGCTCTGACCAAACTGTTGGCGCTGTATAAATCCTGTATAATAATAATACTCACATTTAGGACTGTGTGTTCCGGAACATACAAAGCAAGGATTGCACGTCTCAGGCATACGTCCCTGAATCCAAGTTCTGCTTTGAACAGCGCCCACTTGCATCCAGCTGCTGCATATTTCAGCCTGTCATTGATTTTGTCAGGCTGCTGACAGTGGGCTGTACGCTGCACCTGTGACTCACTCACCCCCAAAAAAACGATTTTTACTCTGTATGGGCCAAGCCTCCCCTATGTTGTATCACCCATTCTGGATATAAAAACCTGAAAACCATTTGATAGACAAACTGATTTACATTTGTTTTGTCTCTGATACATCAACACCAAGAAGATTGGTACTAACAAAACTTTAAAGGTTTAGTTCGAGAACTGTAAAATGTGTACTATGGCAATTCAGATAATCCGATACTGGTACACCTCAGTCTAAGGCAGTGTTTCTCAACTCCAGTCCTCATGGACCCCCAACAGGTCATGGTTTCAGGATTTCCATTATTTTGCACAGGTGATTTGATCAGTTTCACTGCCTTAGTAATTACCACAGCTGTTTCATCTGAGGGAAATCCTGAAAACATGACCTGTTGGGGGTCCATGAGGACTGGAGTTGAGAAACACTGGTCTAAGGCTGGCCATACATTATACAATTTTCTGGTTTAGATTTACCAAAAACCATATAATATGAGGTCAAATTAACAACACTTTCAATTGTATCCAATTAGGGAGGCTCTTGTACTACATAGTTGAAGGTAAATCTAAATGAAACTGGGCAAAAATTGTATCGTGTATGGCCAGCCTAAGTTTATCATCCTCTGTAGTCCCTCAGTAGTGTGGTCAGGGGCGGACTGGCCATTTGGAAACTCGGGCACTGCCCAAGGGCCTGGGGTCAGTAGTGGGCCCCATGAGATGCCCCTGGTACCTTTTTCATAGGCTTTTTTGAGTTTGGGAAAGGACACAGGGGCCCCATGATCCCCTATTGCCCGGGGGCCCCATGAGTTGTCAGTCCGCCCCCGAGTGTGGTGATGCTCTTGCATACTCCAATGAGAAGGCAGCTATAAAACCTTCCATAGGAAATGAGCATCATTGTTCTAGCCATTTAATTGGGTTCTGTGTTTTGTACGAGTAGCTCAACAAAAATTTTAATATTTCCGCAACCAAAGCACATAACTTTCTTGGATGGAATTGTTCCTAAACGTAATCATTTTACATTTGCTTTTGGAAAAAGTCACATTTTATCTGTTCAGTTAATCTTAAAGGGTTTCTAAAGCAATGAACAAAAATGAAATCTGTTGCAGCTTACCAGTCCATAGATGTAGTGGCTGCATTCGTTTTATATGTTTCAGACTTTTCTCCTTTTGCTTCCCCCTGGTGATCCTGTCAGTAATGCACTTCTCGTCCTAGGTTGACCGCATTTACTCACTATACTGTATGGAGGAGCAGCATTGTTACCTAGAACAGAAAGTGCTAGAACTACGGAACACAGCCCCTTATTGTCATATCCATATCAGGGGGAGATGTACTGGAGCTTACTGGATTTCTGGCAGATTAAAAGAAATGTTTCTGTTTACTTGCAGCTTTTTTTTTTATGAGGCAAAGCATGTGTAAGGCTTTGTTTACATAAAGCTTACTAATGTATCTGCCTGTGGAGGGCTCTGTTCCATGCATCCCTGTGCAGGCAGTCCCATTCATGTCAGTGCGGATGCAGGGGTTGCACAGATTTCAGCCACTGCTCCAAATTTGACATCCCTGTCGGTGTGGGTTTGTGTCCCCAAACTCACACAGTGACATACAGGTCTTATGGCGTTCAGTAATGAATCTCAGGAGGACGCTGCTATTTCTGATTTCCTGGGCTGCTTACCAGTTCTGGAGCACACAAGCTGAATTCATATGTGTCATTGATGTGTGATGGAGATATCCTAGAAGTCATCCTCAGACAACCCTCATGGTTGGAACAGAAGCAGGCACACTGACCTAATCCTATTACTGTGCATTTCCTTTATTATGTACCATAATGAGCACAGGGAATGAATGACAAGGGAACTACTGCAGACAATGCAGGAGTCAGAGTCCCACTGTAAGGAAAAGGACATTTTTAGCCGTTGTCTATAAACACACACAAATCTGCCCTTTTCCATTCTATTGACAATTTCTCATCTTTCCCAGCTGCCCTCCGAGTTCTAAGCTAATTTCATTATGCTCCCGGAGTTATTGAAGCTCGCTGGTGGTTTACAAGCCTTGTATTTCTGCATATATTGATTCAGTGCATTCTGGCATAGGATGTTCTGCTATATTTATGCAGCCTGCCGTTGTATAGCTACATTCTATGAACATATACTGCATTTTACTGACAATAAATAGCATTGGAACAATTTCATTTATAGGTTTTGGTTACAAAAATGAAAGATTGAATTTTTTTCCTTTTTATGTATAAAATGCAGGTCAAAAATGAAAGATTGAATTTGTTTTCTTTTTATAAAATTTAGGTAATAAGTAATCAAAGTAGCAACTTAAGCAGACACCTATACAATCATACAATCAGGTTCAGTAGATTTTGGTGTTGTAGTTTTGTCATTTTTCAGGAGTGAGATTTGTCATATTGTTTTTACAATTTTTTGTTTTTACATTTTTTTTTGTTTTGTGTTTTTTTTGTTTTTTTTTTTTTAACTTGATCCATGTGATCTGTACATTGTTTGAGATATTCATACAGTAAATGTAGGAACTAAACTCAGAAAAATGCCACCTCATTCAAGCATTGGGGTGGTTAAATCCCTCACCATCTTCTGTCATCTCCCTGGCTCTTCCAGGTGCCGGGTTTTGGGCCTCTTGATTAGTCGGTTGGGGAATTATGTCATCCTTTACATATTCATGGGAGTCTGTCATTCCGGCACAGCATCTCTTCTGCAACAAAGAGCTGCTGGTTTACAATTTATTAGTTCCGCTTTAAGGGTTAGGCGTGGCAGTTACTGTAAGGGTTAGTTAACCCAATCACAAAAGTCTCGTCAAATTTTAAAGTGTATTTCCAACTTTGCAGTCAATTTTGAGAAACCCCACTATATGTTTGTGTTCACATTCACACATCATGCTTAAAGTGTTACTAAACCCACAACAGTAAAATCAGTCTGTATATGCAGTAAAGCATGCTTGTTATACTCACTGTGGAATCTAAGTGATTAATCCTCTGCATTGTGTAGAAACACTGTTTTTAGCGTGACGTCTCTGATCCTTCCATTTTTTATAGTGTCCCCCTCTTTTCTCCTGATAGTGTGGAGACCCTCTGCACATGCTCAGTTTGGTGTGTATTGCTAGAGAGGTTTTTTTTTTTTTTTTTTTCTTGGGAGAGTGCATGTGATCAGCACAGGGCCAGTCAGCACTGTGCAGACAGAGGTGTTATGAGTCCTGCATCCTCCCAGAGCAGAATGAAAACTCCTACAAGTTTTAACGTGTTCTGCTGCACACTGGTAGAAGTCAAAAGACTGCTCTAACTGCTAAGAAAAGGTATTTAGCAGTTTATATTTACCAAAATAATTGCTTTTCCATGTTGTGTGTACTGTGGGAGACCAGATATAGTGAATGCCGAGTTCTGGGTTTGGTAACACTGTATCAATAACGTAAAAAAAAAAAATAAATCTATCCTTTCTAAGTGTTTCTTTAGAGCAGACCTTTGGGCGCGCTGCATGCTATTCTGAATAATTTCAAAGTGGATCAGTATGATACACTGATTTTCCCTCAAAAACTTACAACGTGGAACCCAAGCATTGTGATCTTTAACTCTTGTTAAGATCGCGTTCAAATCTAATTTACAATGGATGAGATCTGCCATCACAGTATGACAGGCCTACAGCTTTCCGCTGGTCAAACTCTGCAGGTAAAGAGCAGCAGCCGTGGCATGAGGACAGCCCCAGGTGGCTGTTATTTTACAGTTCTGGTGGGCCACTGGGGAGCCAGTAGAACTATGGCTCAACCCCTTTACCAACCCCATGTCCCTCCCAACCACCCATCTGCAAGAGACCCTTTTCATTACTGTGCCTATTGTTCCTTGCAGTAGGTGTTTTTTTTTTTTCATATACCGTATATGTTTACATAATTACGGACTTTCCCAGGTCCAAATATTAAGCAGAATTAAGTTTGGTGCTCCAGTCCCTGTTTCTCATTTAGCCCCTTTTAAAGAATGAATTGCCTGCCCCAGATCTAGATGGTTTATCAACGATAGGGTGGCAGAGTGAAGCATATTGCTATTGTGTATGTGGAAATAATGGCTTTACACCCCGATCACGACGTGACTTGCAAATTGTATGCCAAGTCACACCCTATTGTCCGCAATTACAGCGGTCATATTGGTGCAGTTCCGACTTGGTCAGAGCCGCACCGATTTCTAAAGTAGCATATGCACTACTTTTGGTGCGATTTGCATAGACATCTGTGTCAGATGTCTTGCAAATCGCACCTGAAATCGTGCGACTTCACGGTAAGTTGCATGATTTCAAAGTCGGGCTTGATGTGCCCGAGGTGTTGGGGTCTGTTTACACATGCAGTTCCCTGTGAAATGTGATCTGTATTTGAATCACTCTTCAGAAGGCATTTGCAAGGTGGTGAGGGCACTTTATTTCTGCCTTCACAGCCCGGTTTTACCCCTTAAACTTAGGACCAGTGCTCTGCAATCGCATACATTGTCCACAGTTGTGGGGTGCCCCCATTTGGTTGAATGATTTACATTTGGTGGGTGGTACTGGCTGCTGAATGTGACAGTGGGGATATTTTTGCTGGCATATGTACATCTACCTCAACTGCCTTTACAGCTTAAGGGGGGGGGGGGGCTGATTAAAATGCAAGGTTGAGACCTTATTGGAGTTTACAGATTATTTCAGACGGGTATCATAAAGTGTTTTTATCTTCTTCATTACACTAATAAGGACTGCACAGTCATATGCCTACTGTCAAAATGCTTCATTTATAATGCGGTGTTTGTTTAGACATCTGCTCTGTAAGTCCTCATGCACACTGGACGCTTTTACAGCGGCTGTTTTGGGCTTTTGGCATTTTTTTTTCTACAGCCTGTAAACTCCCCAGCATGTTATCCTATGTGTCCATGCACACATAGGCTTTAATTAGCGTTTTTTGGCTGGAAAAATACCCAGAACTAGTTGGCTTCTAGAGGAGTTTTTTTGTTAGCTGTAAAAATGCTCTAATGCTGAAAAATGTAGTAAAACATGGCACACCGGCGTTTTGGGACTTTTGTTTTTAACCACTAGCCTACAGGGCACTTATACCCCTTTCCTGCCCAGGCCAATTTCCAGCTTTCAGTGCTGTCGCACTTTGACAATTGCGCGGTCATGCAACACTGTACCCATATGACATTTTCATTATTTTTTTGAGACCGCTTTCTGGTGGTATTTAATCACCTCTGGGTTTTTTATTTTTTGCTAAACAAACCAAAAAAAAAACTTTTTTCTTCATTTTTGTTATAAAATTTTGTAAATAAGTGATTTTCTCCTTCACTGATGTGCGCTAATGAGGCTGCAGTGATGGGCACTGATTGGGGGCACTGATGAGGAGCCACTGGTAGGTGGCACTGACAGGCTTCACTGATGGGCACTGAATGGCAGCACTCATATATGGCACTGAATGGCAGCACTCATATATGGCACTGATAGGCGGCACTGATAGGCGGCACTGATAGGCGGCACTGATAGGCGGCACTGAAAGGCGGCACTGAAAGGCGGCACTGAAAGGCGGCACTGATAGGCGGCACTGAAAGGCGGCACTGATTGGTAACACTGAAAGGCAGCTCAGATGGGCACTGACATGTGGCATTGATGAGGCACTGACAGCTGGCATTACTGGACACTGACAGGTGGCACTGATGGGGCTACACTGATCATCAGGGCACACTGATCATCAGTGCCTTGATGATCAGTGTACATGTCCTCTCTGTGGAATGCCAATTACTGGCTATCCGCTCCACACGAGCTGTCAACGTGACAGCTCATGGGGAGAGAAATGCCGATAATCGGCATTTCCCTGTTTTCATGCGATCAGCTGTGATTGGACACAGCTGATCACATGACTGAGCCAACATCTTTGGCTCTTTCCGTTGATCGGTGATCCGCTGTGTCCGAGGGACACAATGCACCACTGATCGCCACGCTGCACGCTTAGAGTGGGGGGACGTCATATGACATCCTCCCAGAATGAGAGAACCGCCTTGCGCCAGTCATAACCTTATATGGTGGGCGGGAGGCGGTTAAAAATATTTTTTTTTCGGTGTCCAAAAACACCACTAAACGCTAATGCAAAAACGCTGAAAAACTAGTTTTTAACGTGACTTAAAACACAGCTACCGCTACCAGTGTTATTAAAACTCCCCGTGTGCATGGAGTCTGAGTGATACCACCGTGATGTCATGTATTTCATACTTTGTGTATTATATATGGCAGTACTGGGTCTTGCAGCTTCATGGGAAGTATCTTGCAGTTTTTTTTCCTGGACATTTCTCTGAATAATCAGGATTAGGACACTGCATGTATAATAAATGTGATAAGGGATGCTTAGCTGTGGATTTCATTCTCCTTGTACCCTTTTCTGTGACTATATGAGCCTTATTCTGTGTTTCACCTCCTAATGTGCGATCATTAACCATGTGTCTTGTTAGAGCTCGCGTTTTCACACCATTATTGAGCAGTCGGGGAGATATCGAGCTCTGTAGCTGAGCCCAGAGCCCACAACGCTCAGCAATCATTCCTGAATCTTGATTTCTATGACAGGTGCCTCTTAAATTGCTCCTGTGAAATAGCTTGCAGCTAATTGCTACAGTTTGCCTGGAAGATACAGTAGTCCCTTTTTCTTTGTCTGTTGCATCTCATATTTGTGCCCATTCTACATGTTAACATTACCTTCTGTTTAATTAAAACCTGCCAAGCTTCTGCTCCTTGAGTGTCCTTTATGGGGCCGTCCCTCGAGGGTCCTGCAAATGTCATGCTTAGAAAGCCAAAGTCCCCAGAAATGATACCAAATCAATAGGCTGCTAGCTGTGTGGGGGAGGGTAATCGCACTTTGTCTAAACGCCAGTAACTGCGTCCAGTCCCCACAGTTTGCTGGCACCATCACTTCTCTGTGACCTCTGTCTCCAGGGCTGTAGTGATGGCAGCTTTTCTTTCAGTGCCATTAAGCAGTTTCCATCTCAACAATCTCAAGGTTTCTGCTATGTGACGGTGGAGCAGGAAGCTTCGAATAGGTTTACTACATATTAATTAGAAGGCTCACCATTGACCTAGTAACCAGAACAGCACACGACCAGCAGTCTGATTGTCATAGAGCACTAATAACATGTTACAGATTTATGCTGATATTTAATGAAGTTCTTCTCTAAATACAAATATGTTCTGTAGAGAATTCTTGCTACGGAGCCCTTTAAAAGAAATTTTGTGTTAAAGGGAAACTACACTGTATTTGAGCACCACAAACCAAAAGTGCGGTTTCATTTTTAATACTCAAAGCAAATATCCCGATCCATCCATGTCTCCATGCTTTTATTTTACTGAGAAATCACTTAGAAAAACACCCCCTAGTAACCTGGGACAGCACAGTGGCTAAATGGTTAGCACTTCCACCTGGCAGTACTAGGGTTGTTGGTTCATATCCCAACCATGACACCACCTGCCTGGAGTTTGCATGTCCTCCCTGTGACTGTGTGGGTTTCCTCCCACACTCCAAAGACATGCTGGTAGGTGAATTGGCTCCTATCTAAATTGGCCCTAGTATGTATGAATGTAAGTTAGGGACCGTAGATTGTACGCCCCTTGAGGGTTAGGGGCTGATGTGAATGTACAATATATATGTAAAGCGCTGCGTAAATTGACGGCGCTATATAAGTATCTGTAATAAGTATCTATTTGTAATAATAAATCTCTGGCGGTGGTCATCTTGAGTTAGGCTAGGTTCACTCCTAGGCGTTTTGCAGTGCGTTTTGCTTTATGTAGAAACGCACTACAGTCCATTTAACATGATTTTCTATGGGTGAAGTTCACATCTCTGCTTTTTTCAACCAGTGTGATTTTTGAAAAGGGTCAGGGACTTTTTTAAACGCAAAATGGTACGTTTTGGTTCAATAGACTTCAGTGGAGAATGGGAAGAAGGGCCAGCCGCACACCGGAGGATAGATGAATACAGTGTGTATTTATTGATCCATAGCACACACAAAACACCAGGACATGAATACAGGGTCTGTTAACACGTTTCACGCGATCTCGTGCGTGATCATATCCTAATGATCAAGCGTGAGATTGTGTGAAACGCGTTAACAGGTCCTGTATTCATGTCCTGGTGTTTTGTGTGTCCTATGGATATATAAATACACACTGTATTCATCTATCCTCCGGTGTGCGGCTGACCCTTCTTCCTATTGCATCGTGTGTGGTGGCGAGTCAGAGCCTTCTCCTGTTGTGGATTGATCTGGATTGTTTGCCTGAGCGGTATATCTTTGTTCTTAGGATTCAGACTTCAATGGAGACCCTGCAGAAACGCATGCAGTTCATTTTTGATGCATTTTTGGTGCTTTTTGCGTTTTTTAATCTGCCCAGCAAGTTGGCCAAAATAACCCATCAAAACGCAACGCAAAAATTACCGCAGAAATGTATCAAACGCAAACTGCATAGGTGCGAACCTAGCCTAAGCTTAGCTGATTCATGTAGCATTTTCTTCCTGGAATCCATCTGCCCGTAGCTCAGGCGGGACGGTGTTTGCTTAGCTGAGAAAACCTTTCCTCCCCTCCTTTAGATACCTGGGATGTATGACATCATTTTCTTAGGCATGGAAACTAGAAAGTAACTGAAGAAATGTGAAAAAAAAAAAACAGTTTAAAACGAGTAAAGATTATATACTTTCCTGTCTATTTACTAATGTTGGTAGCATAAGGATTCAAAATAGTCAATGTTGATTGAGAGAGTGAAGTTCCACTTTAAGCAGCAGAATTGTCACAGCCTATCTGCAATTTTTTTGCTGGATCTTTAGACTCTGCCCTTGGATTAACCAGTATTTTCTGTGTTCTATGGCCTGCAAAAAAGTCTATTTATTTTTTTTTTGAAGGTTAGGTTGAAACGTTTACAGAAATAACCTTGTTAAATACAATCTAAGGTTCATTGGTTGAAGTATTGCTGCATGTAGCCTAATTCTCACAGGCATGACAAGGAGGTTGCACAGTACAGATTTGCATAGCAGAAGGCTAACACAGAAATACTGTAAAATCTTATGTAAGCTTTAACATCTTAATGTCATTTCAAAAGTCATTTTTATTTATTTTTTTAATCTGCCTTATAGGGTAACCATGCTTTGGCTCTGTCTCAAAATTTTGATTCTGTGCCACCCTATCACAAGGGTTTCAGATAGGAGAATAAAAGTGGTCTTTTCAAAACACATTACTAGGGCATAGTCCACAGCTGTGATCATAAGGAAGCCCGACCTAAAACAGCTTCAGCACAGGCGTTGCTGGAGAGAGTGCATATAGACAGCAAGTGGATGCAAAGCGGCTGCAGCAACAGTATTGAGATATTATTTATTTCAGGTACTTGTATAGCGCCGTCAATTTACGCAGTGCTTTACATCTCTCTCTCTCTGTCTGTCTGTCTCTCTCTCATATATATATATATATATATATATATATATATATATATATATATATATATATATATATATATCCTAGATTGTAAGCTCCCAGGATCAGGCCCTCCTATCCCTCTTGTATTGAACTGTATTGTTGCTGTATTGTCTCCCTTTTATATTGTAAAGAGCTGAGCAAACTGTTGGCGCTATATAAATCCTGTATAATAATAATGCAGGCAGTGTCCTCTACATGGCCAGGGGGCTAACAACTTGGCTACTATGTTGTATTTTTAAAGGAGAAATATTGTACATTCACATCAGTCCCTAACCCTCAACGGGTGTACAATCTAAGGTATATAAACAGGAAATGGATGCAAAGAGGCTATAGCAACAGTATTGAGATATTTATTTCAGGTACTTGTATAGCGCCGTCAATTTACGCAGTTCTTTACATATATATTATACAGCGCCGTCAATTTACGCAGTTCTTTACATATATATTATACATTCACTTCATTCCCTAACCCTGAAAAAGCGTACAACCTAAGGTCCCTAACTTGCATTCATACATACACATACTAGGGCCAATTTAGACAGGATCCAAATAACCTGCCAGCATGTCTTTGGAGTGTGGGAGTACCCGGAGGAAACCCACGCAGGCACAGGGAGAACATGCCAACTCCAGGCAGGTGGTGATATGGTTGGGATTCGAACCAACGACCCTAGTACTGCCAGATAGAAGTGCTAATCATTTAGCCACTGTGCTGCCCACTACAAAGGATAATCTAAAGTGTAAACAAGTATTATATACTGACCCTGTTAAATAACGGGATTTTAAACAAACCATGTACATATAAAGAAGGAATCGACCTCTAAAGTCTGTCCAGAAACTGGCATTCTCAGGGTGCTGATCTTCTGTGTCCTTTGCAGCACTAGTTCCTGCTGTTGACCCTATACTGTTCCTGTAGTAACATGGAGATCGGCGGGAGGAACTGGTCAGAAATTTAGGGGATGTAGAAAATCAACATTCTTGGAAGTGTTTGTATCTCAACAGATTTCAGGGGGTTTATTCCTCATCAGCGGAGTGGTGCTCAGTGGTCCAGGTTGGCAGAATAGTAAGTATCCACTGTCTTCTAACACACATGTTCAGTGGAAGAGAGGGTGGGTTTTAATGCCCATGTGCTTCCATGGGCAGCAGATCTTTTTGTGCTGAGAGCATGCTTCAACATTGTGACCGAGCTGTTGCGGACAGCTCTTGAGCTCTACTAATGATTGGGAGCTGGTGGGACCAGTACTTGATCACGTGACCATTTCGACAACCAGTTGCAGTGGCCATGTGATCGTCCTGTCCTTGTTGCCCCTCTGGGCATAAAGCCATCATTAATGGGATTCCGGGGCTGGGTATGAAGGGATGAAAACCTGCCATACACTGCCTAAGGCTTCGTTCACACCTATGCAGTTTGCTTTTTGTCCGTTTTGCAGTGCTTTTCGCAGTTTGTTTTTCTTTATTTTTCGTTTTTTCTACACTCGTTTTTGCCACAATATGCATTTTTGTTCAGCTTTTTTTTTTTTTTCCAAGTGGAATTTTTTTTTCTGGGCAGAATAAAAAGGCAAAATGCAAAACGCCCCAAAAACGCACTACCATGCATGTCAGCAGATTCTCCATTGAACTCTATTGTATCAAAATGCTGCTTTTTGCTTTTAAGAAATTCCCTGACCCTTTCCTAAAACGCAGCAGCTAAAAAAAAGCAGATGTGAACATGTTCCATAGGAAACCATGTGAAATGGACTGTAATGCGTTTCTGCAAAAAGCACTGAAAAACACATTGGTGCAAACGGAGCCTAAAGTCTGCTAATTTCCTGCTAAATTGGCGGAATTTAAAACCATGGGTGGTCCTATCAACACCACCTGACTTGACAAACTTCAGTTGAAAATGGGAGCCAGGTGGAAAATGATGGCCAAACAGTGACTGCATTCTATCAGATGCAGGCACCTTTCAGGAATTCAGACACTCCCAGGTGTCAGCTGCTGGAATACAATAGTAGGCAAGGGAGATTCCACTTCTTGTGCTGTTTAGCATATAGGAATCTATACATCTATGGATGGTTTTAAGACTGCCATGCACTGATCAAAATTCAGCCAGTCCAGCAGGGAAAAATGAAAAAAAGGAAAATGTTCATGATGCACAGAGCTCTAGTAAACAAAGTTTTTTTTTTTTTGTGTTTTTTTGTTTTGTTTTTTTTTTGTTTTGTTTGAATAAACATTTACTTTAGAAATATAAGGGTAATGGTAATTGGCTGGGTTCTCCTGCCTTAGCACTGTTGCTTTGTTTCAAAGAATGAATTTGCAGTCCACTATAATGCTAGTTGTTCTGTAACAACATTTTATACTTGGTTCAGATTGCAGAGCTATGAATAAACCTGCAGAAGACCTGATCTAAATTTTAACCATTATTTTTTTCTTTCCTAACAAAGCTGAACCTGTAAGTGTAAACTGAATTTCTTCGAGATGCTTATGGCAAGCAGTTCTACATCGTCCCCCCTGCTGTGTGTTAAAATAACTTACATTAGAGATCTTTTTAAGGAACAGCATGGTACCGAGATGCATACGTTTTTGGTACAAAAATTGTCCTTGCTAACTGTTAAATATGCACTCATTTTAACATTTGCTGTGGTCTATTGGCATTGCATCTTGGTAAATAATGAATAAAATGTCCTCCTTTCTGTAGGTATCCCATGTGAATCTGGAAAAAGGAGAATTATACAGTGCTGATTTAGGTTTGTAAGGGTTCGTTCACACCATGGTGCAGAGACGAATAACAAAGTGTAGCGCAACAGACTAATATCTCATATAAAAATAAATAATAATTAAATCCCATGAAAGTCTGTTATAACACCACTGCAATGTGTACAAGATAAATCTTCTCTCTTCTGTGCCAACTATGCCACTACCATTAGGTGAAAAAAACTTGGTCACCTCACTTTGACCGCATTATGTGCTCAACATGTGGACAGACTAGTGTACACCCTTTGTGGTCTTCCTCCGGCACCGCCACAGTATACACTCTTCCAGCTGACATTCTCATATAATATGATTTATAGAAAACAGAAAAGTGGAACCATAGTGCTCTCTATTTATAAAACAATTTATTAGCACCCAGACTAAAAACGCTTACAAAATGTAAGAAACAAGCCAAAATATAATGTATAATTTAGTTACATGGCTCACCACCCTGCTCTCCTGGATGGTCATCAGTTTAAAATGTCTAGGGCTCAGCTCCTTCCACCTATACACGTTACGCCCCAGATTCAGGCTTCCTCAGTAGGCCTACTGAAGAAGAGAGGATTTATCTTGTATACATTGCAGTGGCGTTATAACAGACTTTTTCATGGGACTTTAATTATTGTTTATTATTTATTTTTATATGAGATATTAGTCTGTTGTGCTACACTTTGTTCATTTTGATACAGGTATTGTGAAGTCACTAACCGTGTTTTAGCAGAAGCTATTTAGAGCACTATTATATTATTTTAGGGTGTGTTGTGCTGATCGAATAGGGGTTTACATGGTGCAGAGACGTCAGTTTTTCTGCATGCGTTATGCAAGGGCACAACAAAATCATGTGTTCTCTATGTGCCCTGTTCACACCACAACACTAGTAGTGTAACAGGCAGATTTGATTTTTTTTTCTTTTTAACTACGGTACTCTTTATCTGTATGGCAGGTATCTCAAACTGGGTACCACATACAGCCCTCACTCCTTTGGGACCCTCAGCTGGTTTAACAATTTGAATTGATTGAGGGCTCATCCACACTATGGTGCAGAGACGTCTGTTTTTCTGCATGCATTATGCAAGGGTACAATAAAATCAATTGTTCTGTGTCCTGTTCACACCAGAGCACATTCAGGTTTTTTTCTGTGCAGAAATCTGTAACGTGTTTAAACTCATTGGAGCACACATGTAAACTGATGTCTCTGCAAGTGAAATCTGCACATTAGTTTCAATCAGTTTTCATGCACATATGGTATGAACTAGGCCTGAGACTTTATCCCTGTTCACACCAGTGCGACTTGTCATGTGATTTGATAGTTTCAAGTCACACCCTGTTGTCCACAATGGAAGCGGTTATATCTGTGCGATTTTGACTCTGTCAGAGTCTCACCGATTTTTGAAAGTACTTCATGCACTATTTTTTCTAAGTTCAGGTGTGACTTGCATAAACACGTGACAGGTCCCAGAAGACTACGGGGCCATTCACAAAGCACAGCGCTTCTCGCGCATGTGCAGCCGCAAGCTGTCACAGCCGGGTACCCATGACGGGGAGAGAAGACTGAGGACACCACTGGACCGAGGAACAGGTAGGACCACTGGAGGTCTGCAGAGAAGAGTTGAGGGGCTGGCCCGGTATTCTAACATGGGGGAAATACCGAGCTGGCCTCTCCATATTCGCTCCATAAGATGCACAGACATTTTCCCCCATTTTTTTTTGGGGGGGGGAATGTGCGTCTCATGGAGAATAAAAATACGGTATCACCCAAGCTCATACAGGAGCTGTGTCCTTTTCTGGGCCCAAGGTAGTCTGAACTCTGCTAAAAGGTTGAGGCATAAATGGCCTGAAGTTTGGAAGGGAGGTGACTGGTTTGTTTGTTGCTCCCTGTATCAGTAATCATTATCCCATGCACATACTTTTTATTTTATGTTGGAAGTCATATATAATCACGTTGACCATTCAAATCAATTTCTTATTCCCCTTGGAAATTATAACTGTTCAAAAAACCTTTGTCACAAACTGATGTTGAAGGTGCAGATTTGGGGGATAAAGGTTGTAACCAGTCTTCGCCATGCACAGTTTCAACAATGACTGACTGCTAACACTTCATACCTGTGGAGATAGTTGATCTAATAGAAAAGCAGGCTATATGTGGACCAATTGGATTATTAAAAATACTTTGTGTTTATTATATCACGCAGCACTCCACTGCATACATAGATGTTTTCATATTAGACTCTGTCCCACGAAGGAGCTTCTACTCTACTTATCTCACCACATTCATAATCTCACTTGGGTCCACTTGTCCACTATAGAGAAAATGGTTAACCCACAAGAATGTTTTTACTTGAAGATAAAATCTCCATTCAGATAATGTCTAAGATGCAGATTGAATCCAATACCAAGAGATGCAAGCAAAAGGGCTACTCCCTTAGCCAGTGTGCTTTCTTCTTCACTGCCTGTCACAAAATCTTCCCATTTCGGCATATAAAGTAACAGTTTTGAGTGGTGGCTTTTCTCTTTACCTTTAATGTATGAGCAGAGATTAGTAGAATAGGGGACTAAATAAATGCAGCCTTGCCTTATCTCTAGTCATGGCAGTTCCTGTCTGCTATGTACTGTAAATATATGATTGTTCATACATGGAGAGAATTTGTGCAGAAAACATTTGTATTCTGACATCACGTCATCCTGCTTGGTGTGCCCTTGAGTCTTTCTACTTTGGATGCCACTGCAACGACCACATGCATCTGCTGCATTAGGTATGGAGCTGTTGCCTTGTATCTATTGGCTCTCCAATTCTGGATGCCCATTAGTAATTTCTGGAGCCTGTTCTGATTTCTCTTTTATTTTATTGACCGTTTATTATATCATCTGCCCTTGGAACACAACTAAGTATAAAGCCTCCTTCCTTTTAAACAGAGTTTCCTGTAAATTAGGCCAAATTAGCGATGCTCTGAATAAGATTTGCACAAGCCAAAAATTTGACAGATAATGAGGGATTCCCAGGTGAGCTGCACATGAGGATCAAGGAAGCTGTGTTTTAATTCCACACCATTATCCCCTGTTCTGATTAATTGTTCCATGCTATTAACAACTCCCATGCTGACATCCCCCATCATAGCTTGCAGGCAGCCTCATTCCCTCTCAGGTTTGCATGGGGCCGCTTTGTGCGGTGAACTCATTAACTCTAAGCCTGCACCAGACAGCAAGATTTGCATCCTGATTACCACTTTAAGAAAGGTTTGCACAATGTGCACTGGTGTTCATAAAACTGAAGACTGGTGAGAAATGCCTAGAACCAGTGAACGGTGTCGAGGCCAGCTTTATGTAAGGCCATTTTGATACATTGCGTGAAAAATAACCTATTACCAAAGTAGAGTGTAAAAGTATTGTAGCCAATTTTACACGAACACTTAGGTGAAGATGTTAATCGTAAGTCTATACTTGTGGTGTTTTTGATGAGGTTTGAGAGCCACTTCCCTAACACCTACTTAAATCTTCCAAATCCTTTTTTGATAGGATACACTTGAAGCTCCAAGAGTCATATGAAGAACATCTGACATGCTGATGATCAGTGGTCCTCAACATGCAAAGTGCATGTATAGTGCTTGGAACAGAATTGGGGAGAAATATGTATATTTTACGTATGTTATGAGGCTGGTAAGGAGGGAATCTAAAAGTGGGCAAATAGTCATTGTTATCAGTCCCTGTAACAGAGCAGCTGCTTTGTGACACTGACTCCACATTTCCAGTGTATATTCCCTAATTCTTTTCCTTTTGTATCTAGATTGGATTTCCCCAAACGAGTTTCAGGACAGCACCTGAGATTGTAGCTCCTCCCACCAGGTAAAGGAAACACTTCTTCACAAAATCTTAAAAGGAGGCTTCTCCCCACGCATCTTCAGTTTCTGTGTTCCCTCTGGCCTGGCAGGAACACCCTGTAGCTGGGGAGCTAGGAAGTCTCAGGGCTGCCTAGAAGATGGCGGTTCCCCTTCCTTTTTTTTTTTTTTCCCCTTGCTGGGTCCACCCAAAAATCCCTAAAAGTACAGGTGGAAGATATTCAGCTCCTTCTCTCCCTTTTGTGCTCGGGGAGAGCCTGTACTGGCCAGTTGTTTTGCTCCACTTTTCTACAGTAGCAATCCTTCTGTTGGAGAGGAGGAGGGTGAGTGGGCATCTTGTTTCTGGTGGCTGAGGAGCATCCTTAGCAATGTCGTTTGGAGAAGGGTTGGGACTTTTGGGTCAAGTGCAGAGTTAATTTCTGATCATGAAGTTGCAAGGGGAGCAGGCAGGAACCCCTGCTGGTGCCTATTTCCAGTTCCTGTCCAGCGCAACAGCTTCCTAAGATTCCAGAACCAGCTTCTAGCCATGCTTCTGGTTGCAAGCTCTGCGGGATGGAGGAGGTAGGAACCTTAGCAGTGGGGACAGGTGCTGGCACCAGCAAACCCAGGTACCTCTCTCTACACTGGGTTTTTAAAGGAGCCGATGAATAAGAGAATAGATCTGCTATGTAAGAGACTTCCAATCAATTTATTGCACTGGCATTGAGGATGGAGGATCAGGTACTTCATCTGCAATTCAGTGCTCTGCCATTTGTGCCTGTCATCCGCCCCACCAGTGTTTACAATGGTGATGACAGAGGCCTTAGCTCCTCCTTGTCTGAAAGGAGTTGCAGTATAGAATTTAGTGCTAGCTTGCAACCATTTAGAATCTCTTGGTTGGATTATGAATCTCCAAAAGGCAAATTTATATCCTGCACAGGAAGTGTTGTTTCTAGGATACCTGATCAATTCAGTGAAGCAGAAAATCTCTTTTCCAAAAGACCAGGAGATAAGTTGAAGAAGCATTGGTTATACTGTAGTCCAATCAGCCCCTGTCTATCAGGACTCTGATGTCGGCCTTAGGAATTTTAACCTTTTCTATTCCAGCAATTTGATGGGTGAGACTGCATTCCCGGCTGCTACAGCAGGTGAATTGTCTGGATACCTTGGTGAGAGATTCCCACCAAAGTAAAGAGTGCACTTTGGTAGGGAAATCAAGCCATTTTTTCTGTGGGCCTTTTATGGTCTTTTACAGTCGGAAAGAAACTGACCATGAATGACAGTTCCTGGGGCTGGGGAGCTCACTTGCAGGGGAAAATGACTCAAGGGACCTGGACAATGACCCAGGTACTCAAGATCCTTGAATTGGAGGGAGCTAAAAAGGCTATTGTGATGGCCTTATTCTTTCAGGACCTGCAGGGTTGTCATGTTTAGGTCCTTCCAGACAGTACCACAGCTGTGATGTATATAAGCAAACAGAGAGGCATGAGGAGCAAGGTTCTTCAAGCCTTAGCAATAGAGATCCTTGTTAGGGCAGAGCACCATTTGGTTTCCTTATTGGCAGTCCACCTCAGGGCCTCCCACAATTTGGCTTTCTGAGCACACACAAGGTTCAAGAAACGAAATGGTCTTTAAATCCAGAAGTGTTCTTGATGATTACCAGAGAGTGGGACAGCTTCAAGCAGACCTCTTGGCAAGTATGGAAAGTATACATTTTTTTGGTGCAGTGCCTCCAATCGTATCCTGCAGGATTCCTCTTCTGTGCTGGAATTTTTCAAGAGGACGTCTGGCAGCCAGTACAGGTGGCTGCCTTGGGAGTGTTTTTGAAGAGGTCTTTTTCTTTGGAACCTTTGGTCATAAGAATTTTTTTATTTTTTAGCTCTTGGAAGTAATCAAGAACTTTAGAAATGCAGACTCTTTATTTGTTCTATATGCGGACAGCAGAGAGGGCCAGAGATCTGTTGCTAGGTGGCTAAACATTGCTATCTCAGAAGCCTGTATCCACATGTACTTAGTTCCTTCATTAGGGATTCATGCTCACTCCACTAGAGCTCTTGCAGCCAGTTGGGCAAAAAGGGCTCGTGCCACCCCTGAACAAATTTGCAAGGCGGCTAAATGGTTATGTTTATCCACTTTCATCCACGATTATAAATTAGATCTGTTGACAGCGAGGAATCAGGCCTTTGGTAGAAAGTTCTTGCAAGCTGTTGTCCCTCCCTAGTTGGGTAGGTCTCGTTTATCCTCTCAGGTGCTGTCCTGAAAGATGTTTTGTGAAAATTTGTTATCAGTAACTTGTTTTCCAGTAGTCTTTCAGAACAGCAACAACCCACCCTAATGCTGTATTTTACTATGTTGTGCCTATGTGTTCAGCCTGCACTGGAGGTACTCTACTAAAACTGAATGGGGAGAGGCCTCCTTTTAAGAATTTGGTGAAGAGGTGTGTCCTGTCCCTGGTGGGAGAAACTATGATCTCCCAGGTGCTGTACTGAAGGTCTAACTTGCATTTTACTCATGTAATTACAGTTTTGAACTTTGTACTTTGGAGTTTTTCAAAGTGATCCACTATGACTTTCGTTAAATGAAGAAAATTCGTGTTTGTTTTTTAATTGTAAGGTAAACATTTAGTCCATGGAGATTTAAAAAAGAACTCCAAGAAAAAAAAAATAATTCTAATGGGTAGCAATTTAAGGAAATCTATGGTCATGGTATAAAATTCCATTTCATAACATCAGCATTGTGAAAGCAAAACAAGAAATAGTTATGTTTGTTAATCCAATACTGTATAAGCTTACTTGAAAAATCTCTTTGCTTGTTGGGAATTCTGTCTGTCTGCTGGCTTTTTCCACAACTTACTGGATTCCCTGCATGCTTTGCCGCTTCTCTTTTTCTGTTTTTACTTCAATTTCTAAGCCCCGGTTTACACGGGGTGCGGCTTAGAAGTCACGCTGCTTCATTGCGAATTCAAGGGCGCTGATCAGTTTGACTTCATATGTGGCTTGCCAGCATCTCACGTCATACTCAGATGTCAATGCAAGTCACACATGAAATCTTAAAAATATTTTGCAGGAACCTTTTTCAAAGTCACTACGACTCAAATCGCACCAATTTGAACAGTTCCATAGTGCCAAATAGGGTTCCACTTGTCGTGCACCTTTGATTGCACCCAGTGTGAATCGGGGGTAATTATTAATATTATACAGTATTTATAAAGTGCCAATAGTTCGCTCAGCGCTGTACATTACAAAGGGGGACAGAACATGTGACAGAACAAAACCAATACAATGCAAAACATGAGGGGATTGAGGGCCCTGCTTTTTCGAGCTTACAATCTATGAAATGGCTACATATCCAATGGCGCCTTGCTACCATGATTCCTGTACGGAATCTCAGCACCTCTGAAGTTGTGAATGTGTTTCACAGAGTTCAAGGAAGTAAATGTGGTGATCTCCACAAACTATTTACTCTTTGAGATTGTTCAGATTATTGGGAGTAAGCTAGCACTAATAGAAATATAATGTGTAAATTATGATTTCACATTTTGACCATAGAAACCCCTTAAGTTTCCTGTCATGGGAGTTGACCTTCACTATGCTTAAGCACTTTGACAGGAGACTTGTTCTCCTGCACACAAGCTATACTGTCCACCCATCCTCTCCCCTGTCCATTCACGGAATGCCTTTTATTTTGTGAATGGGTTAAAATAATATAAAGCGTTCAGTAAATGGACAAACTACAGTGTGGCTGGTCTGTAGGTGAGCCATAAGTCTCCTGTCAGAGCACCAGAAGTATAGCGAAAGCTATACTTTCTGGTATGAAAAAAATTGTAACTGTAAAGGACCTCCAATGATCCAGGAGGTGGCATACACCTCATTACACTTAACTATTCGTTAACCAGCAAATTTTATATAAACTTTTTTCATGGTGTTCTAGATGCTTTAAGTGATATAGCAGCTATATTAAGTGGGCCACTATGGTTGTGATTGCTCATGGCAGACAAATGTGGGTCGGTGGTCCAGAGAAACCCAGAGGGATTGCGACATGTGTCCTTAGGGTGAAAAAAAGTCAATTATCATAGTTACAGGACAGTTTTTACTGAATGAAGCCCTGTTAGAGCAATGTACTCGCCAACAAATTGGAACTGCTTGTGGGGACATGGGAATGACAACTTTCATCATAGCGATACTAAGCTAACACAGCCAGGACATTTTTGCCTTTTTTCTTCCTCGTGGATAATCTGTACATTACCGAATTATACATACAGTACTCCCCACTTCCTCCACCACATGTACTGTCCATCCTACAGTATATGTCTAAATGAATGAAGCAGAGGAAACAGAATCCCACTATTGGGCCCCATTCACACCTGAGCATTTTGTAGCTTGGAGCTCAAAACTCCACAACGCTCAGGGAGAAAAAAAATCAATACTACTGTATAAAGATGGATCACATCTCAACTCCCATGTTGCCTGAAGCAGTACTCCTGAAGCTCAAAAAAGGTTTGGAGCTTCTGTTGTAGCTCCATTCGGGTCAATTTGAGGTTTTGGCGCATTTTCATTCCCATAGAAATACGCTGCAGCACATTTTGTTGTTCAACATTGGCATGGCAAATAATGGCAACAATTGTCACAGATGAAATTTTTCTCTATAGGCTAATACAAAACTGCCAGTACTAAAAAAGTCTGAAAACGTCTGAACAAATCGTGCAAAAACATTTGCACACGTGCATAAAAACACAACAAAATGCATGAAAAAATGCACAAAAACACTATGCTCGTGTGTGAATGGGGTCTTATGAACTCTGGAATGTTGATTTGAAAAGGAAGAAATAGTTGCAAACTTGGAACACCTAGGGGTAGTTTCCAAAATGCTTTGTGTATCAAATAATGCACAATTTTGTGCAAATATGTTGGCATTTGTCTTTGGGTCTGTTTTGAGACCAAAATGACAGATTTAGTTTGCATAATAGTGGGGCCAGATGATGACTGTACACCTGACCAGTCAGAAGTACAGTCAGAATTTAGTAGGGCAATGGGACAATTTTAGAAGTGCAAAGGAATCGTTTTTAAACCTACAGTTTTCATCATTTTCAGCGGTGGTTAGCTGTCCCTGATTTGCGTTAATCAGAAACCTTAGATTAGCAACTGCAAACAATAAGACAATCTTGGTAAATGATAAATGCCCTCTTAGGCCAAATCCACATGGGAATGTGAATGTAAGCATTTGTGTGTTAGACATTTCTAAACACATATAAATTCATGTAAGGATTTTAAATATTATAATGCACATTGTCTGTTTATTTGTTTTCGGGTGTGTTCAGTTAAGGTGCATTTAGAAAAAATAGAAATCTGTCGCCCAGCTGTACATTAGGTCAGGGTAGGCAAACTGCGGCCCTCCAGCTGTTGCGGAACTATAAGTCCCATCATGCCTTTGCCTCTGGGAGTCATTCTTGTAACTGTCAGTTTTGCAATGGCTCATGGGACATGTAGTTCCACAACAGCTGGAGGGCTGCAGTTACCCACCCTTGGCATTAGATACTCCAAAGCATCTAAACAATTAAAAACGTATGTATATTTAAATGCAGGAGAGACTGATCTGGGAACTATTAACAAACATGTACTTCCTGGATCAATGTCTCTGTATTTAAATAAAACAAATGCGGGAAGGCTGTGTAAATGGGGATTAGGCCTCTTCACATGGCCATATCGGAGGTGTTGTGGGTAAGTATCTTGTGAAAAAGTGTGGCCAGGAGCCCAGATGTGAATGGATCGCAATAGCCAGGAAACCTGTACTTTACTAAGCAATGACAGGCTGACAATGGCTGCATCTGTCTGACAGTGTTTAAATGTAATCTCACAGAGTAATTATTTAATTTTGGGGACAGATAATCAACCCGGGGTCCAGCTACAATAATCTGTTTTGAACCCCACTTAATTGCTTTCTCAGTCATTACTTCTGAACAGCGGCAGACAGCTGCGACCACTGTCAGCCTGTCATTGCTTAGTAGAGACTTCCTGGCCACAGCTATCTGCGCTCACCTACTTAGGCTCCAAGCCACAGTTTCTCAGAAGATACTTCCCGCATGACAGTTACTACAGCCTTGCGAATGAGGCCTTAGTGCTGTCCAACTTTCAATGTAAATTCAGTTTAAATCTCTTGACTCTTGTTTAAAGTCAGTTTTACTTTAGTGTTTATAAAATGTTTTAATTTTACAATTGTTTTCTCTGTGCCCTTGCGGTGACTGGCATTGATTAGCTGCAGAAATGCGCCTGTCATTGCACATAGGGTAAATGGGCCCTATTTTTTTTTTCATTGAAATAACAATCATGTCATTCTTATGTGCACTAATATTGCACAGAGACACCCTCGTCCTCCTCTTCTCTGGTCCCCTGTTGGAACTTCTTGCTCCTGCTTTTCAGTGAATGACCCCAGAGAAAGCCGCCTTCTGTGGGGGCATTCATGCCAGCTTGCTCCTGAGCCACCTGTCTGCGAATGCATTAAGGTAAAAAAAACCTTAAGACTTTAAAACCACTTTAAACACAGAATTCAACTTGTTAAAAAAAAATGTATACCATGTACACAGTTCCAAATATTGTCATTATCAGGATATACAGTTTTCTTTCACAAGTATCCAGTGAAGCAAATACTTTGTCTAATGGTGTTGATCAGCTGTTATTTCGAGACATCTATTACATTTCATTAGCAATGCTCAGCATGTAAATTGTTAGAGTAACTGGGCTGTAGATAATCCTTGTTTACAATATATGCAAATTAGTTCTCTCATCAAGAAAATTGTGTTCCCTGGCTGCCAGTCCAAGGAGGCAACCATTGTGGATTGGCAAGGACAAACTCTATTGACCTTCACACAGGAAGAAGTGGACAGTGGGTCACCAGCTCCGGTTGTTGAGACTGTGAACTTGCGGCTTGTCAGAGCATCTTCAGACGTAAAGCTTGGTAACAGAAGGAAGCCCAGTGCTTTATGGAGAATGACTGTCTTAGTTTTATGTTTGAGGTATTTAATTCTTGGGCCAAGTATTGGCTTGGCTTGTAAAGTTGTTACTCCTGTTCTGCATAGGACAGGTAGATGTTAAGGTAAAATTTAGTGTTTAAGTTTTGTATTTTTATAGAGGGAGTAATATTCTTTTGTGGTATATGTCTTGTTTGAAGAAAGATTTACTCCCAGTTACTGTACCCATCTTTCTGTTAAATTGGACCTAAATTGGAGATTTGCTGTGCTGTAAGGAATATCAAGAAATGTTAACTGTACCTAAGCTGTACTCTGACAAAGCTACCTTTCTATCTAAAATTCCTCTTGAAAATTAGCAATGAACTTCCTGGTATGTGAATGTGCCTAGGCACTCCTCTATGTATGTATGTACGTACATGCATACTTATAGCTTCAGTGTGAGATCTAAGGCACTGTTGTCTGATAGTCCCAAAATATTTAGAGTGAAATTTTGGTGATGTCACTATATTGAGCTGCTCACTTTTCTCCTTAGTGGAGGCTATGACATGAGGATGCTAATTCTTTCCACTGTCAAAATGGCTGCCTCTGTACAAAACAAGGGGGCTGGTACATTAGGAATGTGAAGGATATCAACTGCAGGGAGACTAAAGGCAATACTGATGACCAGTAATATGCCTGCCTGGTTTTGGCACAGCTTCCAGACTTCAGTTCGTCCTCAAAAGTTTATTTGGATTATTGTGAAATGTAAAATTTAACTATTCTGGATACTATTTTTGTCTGTATTTTTATTTTGACAGTAGAAGTCAAAAATCAGAATGCGTGCTCTTTGCTGGCTTTTTAATTGAGCTTTCTGCAAGCTGAAGCTATGATGATGTTTTTCTGGTTGATGGATATAGTTCCTTCAGGGTTGAGGGTGGCTTGGGGACCATTACAACCATCTTCTGCCTAGTCTGTGGCTTGTAAAAAAAAAATATCTTGGAGCTGAAAGCAGCAAGATATTAGCATTGAGTTAGACTCTATTGCTGCACACGGGCAGGCTCCTATGAATACTCCACTCTGGAATATATTTAGAAACCGCAAATATTTTTCCAGAGATGTAGTTGCTTCATAGACTCTAAAAGCAGAACTCTAGTCCAAATGTTAAAGTGGTATTAAATCCAAAAGCAAACCTTTATTACATTGCAGCTTAGCATTTCATTGCATTCATTTTCTTTTTAGCCTGTCTTCTATTTTCATCTGGCTCTCCAGCCAGTAAGTTTTGTTTTTGAATAGAACAAGCTCTCCAGTGAAACATATCAGGGACAGCGATGGGACAAACCATTTAACACTAGCAGGAGTGCTTATAATGATTTTATTTATTTATGTAAACCTTTTATCCTAATAAGAAAAAAAATATTGCTTGTAACTGCTTATAATGTGTGAGCTGGAGTTTTGGCTTCAATTTGTTAGTGCATTTAAATCTGGTAGTAGATCTAACACTCCCCTCACCCCATACTGGCAATGCTGGTGTCCAAAGGTGCCCCCTGTGCTCATTAATCCAGAGTGGAGGCACTCTAATACAGGATGTGTGTTACTGTCCAGGTCACCAGGTGAATACAAAGGGAAAAAAGTTTAAATTGTTACTAAACCCACAACAGTAAAATCAGTCTGTATATGCAGTAAAGCATGCTTGTTATACTCACTGTGGAACCTAAGGGGTGAATCCTCTGCATTTTGTAAAAAGGCTGTTTGATCCTTTCTTCTTTTCCCCTCTTCTTGTTGAAATGACAACCTGATACAGACTGTATCTGTAGTCACATGCTCAGTTTGGTGTGTAACGCTAGAGGTTTTTTTTTTCTTGGGAGAGTGCATGTGATCAGCAATGGGCCAATCAGCACTGTCCAGATAGAGGGTCAAGGGTTTAACATCCTCTGGGAGCAGAAAGAAAACTCCTCCTACAAGCTTTAACCAGTGCTCTGCTGAAGTCACAAGACTGCTGTAACTGCTGATGAGACAAGGCATTTAGCATTTTATATTTACTGAAATAATTGCATTTCCATGTTGTGTGTACTGTGGGAGACCAGATATAGTGAATGCAGAGTCCTGGGTTTAGTAACACTTTAAGAAAACAAAACTGATACAGCCACCACATCTAATGATTGGCATGCTGCAATATATTACACTTTTGGTTCTGGTTTTAATATCATATTAATACATCCAGCAGGCACACAGGCAGTGTCACTACTTGACAGAAGTTCTCTCCCTTTCCAGCATGACCATTTAACAGAAGCTGGTTGTTAGACTGCCTTCTGTTGAATAGAGATATGTACACTCGTACTGAAAGTTGGCCAGTTCCTGTGAACTGGACGAATTTCTGTATGTGTTTACCTGGCTTTGGAGATTGCCACTTGATTAATACTGAAAGCAGGTGACCGGTATAAGGTCCATGTACCTGGAGGTGGTTGCTCATACCTATAGCAACTTTAGTAGGTTCACTTTGGTCCTAGGCTCTTCTGAAACGAAAAAAAAAACTTCAACAGTTCATATTAGTGCTGATATGATATGTAAACCCTAACCATCAGCTTTTCTTACATGCTCTTTTTTTGGTCTCTTAATTATACCATTAAATGCATTTTGTTAAAAAAAAAATCTTGTTCACTAATAAAGTGGAACCTTACTCAGAAAATGAAGTCTTGCTAGATCACTTCACGCTGGCCCCTTTAACAGGTATAGCTATGTAAAACATTAAACATAAGTGCTTGTACTGTAACACACTGTCTTGCCCTGCTCTGCACATGCTCAGTTGATCTCCATTTTTAGGCCTAGTCAGAATTGTATAGGCCAGTCTGCTGACAGCCCTACAGTGGAAATAAACCCTCCTATCCTTTAAAGCCAAGGAAACTGCTTCTGTTTGATCTGCATCTGCCATGATGCTGCACGTGATCAGTTATGACACCAGCTATTTAATGGTTTGACAGTTAGCAATCCCGGCATTGTAGGAATGTAAATGTTTTTTTAAATTGTTAAATTGATGGGTTTAGTTCTACTTTCTGATTTACTGCTGTTCAGGGGCTCTGGGTTTCAGGAAAATGGCAGCCTCCGACAAGAAGAAACAGGAGCAATGCTGGAGACCATTTACAGCACACACTCATTTTGGTAGCATAATTATTAACGTGGTTTTTATGTTCCTTTCTAAAGAACATATATATATATATATATTTTTTAAATCAAATTGTTATGGGTAAACTTCCGCTTTCACGTCCTGTTCTGTCTGTACTGCAGTCCTATTAGTTACATTGCTCTGCGGAGTATAGAACTTCACCTAACTATGGTATGGAGGAGAGTGGTAGGGTTCAGCAGTCCTGTACTGTTTGTTGTACTGAAACAGTAGGGTGAGTGAACATTGTCGCCTCAGGATGTGAAGTTTCTTTCACACATTCCTATTAGTCAGTGAGATAGTTGAAGAGGATCTTAACCTCACCCCACCCCCCTTCCCAAAAAAAGTCAGTGGCTGCAAATACTGTAGCTGCTTACTTTTAATATAAGGGCATTTAACTGTCCATGGATCCAGCTTCGTCCTCACCCGAATCTTTGCGCATGTGCAAACTACGCTTTGTGAATGGTCCAGTTGCTTTCTGGGACATATGACACGTCCCAGAATGCTGCGGGCAGGGGATGGGGGCTGAACTTCTGCTTGGATCGTTTAAGCCAGTGATCTTCAAACTGCATCCCGGGGGCTGAATGTGGCCCTTTGTGTGCCTTTTGGGGTTCTATTCCTCCCACTGATACCAACGATCGGAGACTGTTCCTTCCACTGACACCAATGATGGGGTCACTATTCCTTCCGCTGACACCAATGATGGGGTCACTATGCCTTCCACTGACACCAATGATGGGGTCACTATTCCTTTCGCTGACACCAATGATGGGGTCACTATTCCTTCCGCTGACACCAATGATGGGGTCACTATTCCTTCTGCTGACACATATGATGGGGTTACTATTTCTTCCACTGACACCAAAGATGGGGCAGTATTCCTCTCACTGATACCAATGATGGAGTCTAATAATTCACGTAATTCCAAGAGTTACTGATGCTGGTAAATATTCCCACTGGCCACAATCTAGGCGATCCAGGTACCTGAAACTAACACCCCCCCCTCCCAAAAAAAGTATGTCCAAAAGTGTTTGGTGGTGGAGGTGGAAAAGCAGAACTTCCCATTTAACCTCTGGATACCTACTATTCATACCTGCAAACAGTTTTCAGTATTTTTAAAGTGACAGCCTCCTGATTGGCCTTTTTACTTTGAGATCCTTTAGAAAAGGGATACTTGTACCTGAAGACTTAAAGCTGAACTCTGAACATGAAAACATTTTATTTCAATACATTCCCCAATAGTCATAAATGATATAAACTTACTTTGTTTTCACCAAATACTTCTGCAAACCCAGTTATTAATTTGTGAAAGTAGTGACATTACCTTGTTGTAGATAACCTGAGCAGAGTCATGGGAGGTACCCAGCAGACCCTTCCCACTACAAGCTGTCTGCAGAAATCCACATGAGGGTGCTGATACATAACTAGTCACACTGCACATGGGGAAAGACCTCCATATTGTCTTCTACCTCTGTATGTTGCATCCTCTAATAAAAGAATGTTGAGCTTCAAAGTTTAATATTCTTTCGTACTATAAATAATGACTCTTAGATTGTAAGCTCCCAGGATCAGGCCCTGCTAACCCTCTTGTATTGAACTGTATTGTCTCCCTTTTATATTGTAAATCTCTGAGTAAACTGTTGGCGCTATATAAATCCTGTATAATAATAATAATTACATGCAAGTTTGGATTTACTTTAAGCAAGAAGTCTTCTGTGGAAGAAGCTAGCTGAACTTTAAGTTCCTCTTTCAAAATTAGCAGCTGATTCATTCCTCAGATATGTGTCACTCAGGAGTGTTGTGTCTCTTGGCCTGTGCAGGCTCACTTTAGCAATGACCTGTCTGTGCCTTGGTAACCCAATCAGCCCAACACTCATAGCATGTTTGCTACACCAGTTGTTTTGATTTTTCACCTTTGCATGGTTGTTTTGTGACCTAATCAGGAGGTCAACCACAACTAGGCTTGTCAAGCAGCGTGAGAGCAGTAAAAAGTTCATGGCAATGATTTGCTTCCATCATCCCATTAAAGTGATTAATAGCTGAAATGATTTCCCGATTACCCTTGGTGGTAGGAGGGGGGCTGTTGCTAACCAAACAAAGCGCTCCAAATGTGCTGTGACCTTCTGTTATTTAAACACAGTCAGGAATGGGAGGGAGACTTGGAAGCAGCACAATAGGCAAGCACATTGCTCTAGATTGCCTTTTCCTTTAGTAGACACGTGTCTGGTATTATTAAAGGGAAAGCATGTGTAGCCTTTCCTAGTGTGTGTGTATATAGCCAGTTATCAACATGTGCAAATATATTTTTACAGATCTTGAGATTGAGGTCATGTTGTTTTTCCGCTTTAGTTGTAATTGTATCCTATTGTTATGCTTTATCAGTTTAGGCTTTGTAGTTTGTCAATGAGGTTATTGAACTATGTGTTCAGCATCCACATGGTGTTCATAGATACGAAGTACAAGTGATACAAGTCATTTTGATCATCACATGCTGTTGACTGTGGAGACAACAGGAACCACCTTTGGTAGTCTTGCTATTGCACGAGGGTTTCGATATTATTGGAATTTTTTTCTCCAGTCTAGTGTCATAATAAATGTGTTGGGACATTGTTGGGCAGCCCCACAAAACATAAGGCAAAAAGCTTCTGTCTCTTGCGTTCATTGGCGTTCATTGGCGGACACAGCTTCTCTTCATTCTTGAGCATTGGATTATAGCGCCACCTACAGCAGTAGGGCACTAGGCAGTAAAAGAACAGCACCACCTATGGGCAGTTCTAGCTGGTATAAACCACCTTTCTGCTATAGGCAACCCAGTTATTTTCCTGCCTAGTGTTTCATTAGTGAGGGCTTAGTTCCCTCCTTGGACCTGTGGTTCCATAGCCTTTTTCCATTTTTTTTTTCTTTCTCCGCCATTGTCCTTCCTTTCTTTCGAAGGTGGTTTCTGATTTTCATCTGAATGAGGACATTGTCCTATCTTTTTTGTTTCCACCTCCGTCACACCTTAAGGTTGATCTGCACTCATTGGATGTGCTCACAGCTGTTCGTGTGTGTCTGTCCACTGCGGCTTCCGGAGATAAGATTCCTTGTTAGTAATTCAGATGGTCCACAAAAAGGCCTGGTGGCCTCCTTCTGCCAGTCTTTACCAGTAGACCAGGCAGATGGTGGTTTAAGCCTATGCCATTAAGGGTTGGGCACCTCCCTTCCCCGTTACAGCACTCTACCGGGTCATTGTTGCCGTTGGGCATTTCACCATCAGGTGTCTGTGTCTCAGATTTGCAAGTCGGTTGAGACCATACTTTGGGGCATCCCTATGGTCGATAATAAAGAGAAGCTGTGTCCATCAATGAACTAAGATAAAGGGATTTTACAGAGAGTAACAAAATATTCAGTTTTCCCAGCAGGCCGGTTCTCACAATTGTGTTAAAACTCGGTACAGCTGGAAGTACTTATTTTACTTTGTGGTGGTTCTAAAGCCTTAAGGGTTTTTACCTTCATGCATTCTCTGTGTTAAGGTATAAAACTGTGTTCAGCTTCCCTTCCCCCAGCCCCCAATTCTTACCTGAGCCAGATCTTGATCCAGCACCATGCACAAGAGCCGTGGCTTTCTCTACTTTCTCTTTCCTCACTGGGCAGATTGCTAGCAGTGGGAGCTCCTGCTGCTGTCATTTAAATGACAAGGTAGCGGAGTGTGGGGCAAAACCCTGTTGTGTCAATGGACCCAAGCAACAGGGCTTAGGAGCGAGCCCACGAGTATCCCCCCTTAGCAAGCAGCTTACTAGGAAGGGGTACTTGAAAAGGTGGAGGAGGAAGCAGCGCTAGCGTGGGACCTCTGATGAGGAGTATAGTGGCTGTTCTGTGCAAAACCATTGCGCAGAGTAGGTAAGTATAACGTTTATTTTTTTTAGAAAAAAATTAAAGGTTTAGAGTCCCTTTGACAAAATGTGACTTTGTGACATTGCAGTAAAGTTTGTACAAAATAGTAAACAATGTGATGTTCCAGGATTGGAACTGCTGTCATCCCACCACATACCATTGGTAGCATTCTAACACAGCTGTGA
Source organism: Staurois parvus (assembly GCF_062004578.1). Classification (NCBI taxonomy): domain Eukaryota; kingdom Metazoa; phylum Chordata; class Amphibia; order Anura; family Ranidae; genus Staurois; species Staurois parvus. The sequence continues at coordinate 2,456,325 of NW_028317902.1, read as the reverse complement.
AGCCCTGAACCTTTTCTTTGCTGAGAAAGGATACATACAAGTACCACACATAGACTGGTGTTGTTTTCAGGGCCAGACTTGCAATGGTTGACAACAATTAAGACATTTTTTGACAACAGGGAGTTATCTGTTTGTGAACATAAGATGACTTATCTGATCTAGTGATGGGGCATCGGAAGAACATTCAAGGCTAAAGTTGGCCTTGCATATACTGAGACAGAACATACTACACAGTGTGGAAAGAGGAATCTCCCGATGTAGCATTAGTTTTCTGAGTGATGGCCTTGCTAGCTATCTAAATACCCAAATAGTGCATGCATCTGATTTGGATGCAGGCGCTGTTTGACATCCTTAAATCTGTCGTCTTCAATTTTTTTTCAGTTAAAGGATGCTGGGAGAGCGGCCTCCACTGAGCGAATTTCAGCCAGTTTATTAGAAGCCTGTTGAAATTTGCTCCGACTATGGCCAACCTATCCCTGGCAGCAGATCTGGGGAAATGTGGTTGGATACAATTTTTTTTTTTTTATTCTGTGGAAATGAGGCCATGTATGATTGGGTGATGTGAGAGTTGACATTTTTTACAATTTTCTATAGGAAAAACAGTCCTTTTAAGGGTCATATCATACTTCTGCACTCAAATGCCTATGTTTACTTTAGGCATTTAAAGTGGAGCTCCAGGCTTCCCCAAAAAATTAAGTCAGCAGCTACAAATGCTTTAGATGCTGACTTTTAATATAAGGACACTTACCTGTCCAGGGATCCAGCAATATCTCACCCGAACTGATTCTTCAGTCGGCTTCGGGTGCAGGTACTGTCATCTTAAAGCGGAGTTCCTCGACCTATAAAAAAAAAAAAAGCAGCTACAAAAACTGTAGCTGCTGACTTTTAAAAAAACAGCTTACAATACAATACAGCAACAATACAGTTAAATACAAGAGGGTTAGGAGGGCTCTGCTCCTTTGAGCTTACAATCTAGGAGGGAGGGGCAAGTGGCACAAAAGGTAGTAACTGTGGAGGATGAACTGGTAGGAGTAGAAGATTCCATTATTAGCGGAGGGCAGGATAGGCTTCCCTGAAGAGATTTTCAGAGATCGCCTAAAAGTGAGCAGAGTAGGCGATAGTCTGATAAATTGGGGTAGAGAGTTCCAGAGGATGGGGGAAGCTCTGGAGAAGTCCTGGCTTACTATAGAGCATTAGCTGTCCCTCTTCTCCCCTGAAGCATTCGGTGGGAGCCAATCCCGTGACCAGACTGGAGCACCCTGAGAATAGGTAACTATTAGTATCTGCCTTCCACAGGATAGAATAGGAGCTAGGAGGGGTGTGGAAGCTTGCTTGAGTTTAGTTAGATCTAGCCTGGACTTCCACTTTAATTGCACATCAAACATTTTTTATAGACATGAGGTGACAGTCTCCTGATCTACCTATCACAGTTTTTTATGACCTTTTGCAAGACATTAGACCGCTTAGAACACTGAATGCTATGTGGCTGATTTATTAAAACTGGAGACTGCAAAATCTGGTTCAGCTCTGCATAGAAACCAATCACTATATATATATATATATATATATATATATATATATATATATATATATATATAATTTTATTTTTTTTAGCTTAATTTAGAAGCTGATTGGCTACCATGCATCAGATTGTGCACTGTCCAGTTTTAGTAGATCAACCCCCATGTTTCTTATGATATAAGCAAGGTATGAAGCTGTCTGAGTACTGTTCATCCCTTCTTCTGCCATTGATTAAACAGGAAAGCTTGTGTGTTTAGGGCAGAAGCCGTGCTTGCAGACCTTGTAAGATTGTGGGCCCGTGTCTACATGTCTGTACATGCTGATATCTATTTGCAGCTTTGCTTTCCTCCTTTGTTTCACTTTGGCATACTTTGATCTCACTTTTCAGAAGTTGTTCACTTTGCTGCACTTTTGTCAGCATACGATTATTGTTGCCTGCTCAGATTCCTTCACCCTCCCCTGCTCATGATTATCACTCCCAAGAGCGTTGGTCTGTGTTATCTCTCCTCGCAGCCAGCTCCTTCTAAAACCTTTTCCCCACTCTGATCTTCAAAAGTTCCTGCTCCTTTTTGGGATTTTATCTTCTTGTGCCAGCTGTAGGGGACCTGTTCTCGGATCAGCATGTTTGGGGTGGTTTGGAAGTATGGGAGCTCCCTTTTAATCCTTCACTTATTTTATTTCCATGTGTCAAAGCAGGTCACACCGATGATAAATCGACCCCTTTTGAGGTTTTTTTATGGAATAACTGGTCCTAGGAATTAATGTATCTGTGGAGTGTGCTGCTTATCCCCTGCATGCACGCCGTACTAAACACAACAGAGGATTATGGGGATCAGGCTGTATTGGGAAATTGTCTTCTTTTGTTTTAGCCTTTTTTTCATTTTTACCAAATCCCTGATGCCTGTAATGTAAACACACTAGAAATGATGGTTTTGGCTGCATATTGAGCGTTAATGTATTTCCTGTCAAGGGATCCTCTTCTACAGTAATCCCAGAAATAAGAGGCAGTGTCCTCATTTATTTTAATATTTGTTATAAAACTTGTTTCTTAGAAACTTTGGCTACAGATGTTGTGAAGGTCACAGAGAGCTTGGCTGTACAGGCAACTAGCAAACTGAAGAGCATTAGAAGTTTATCTGCATTGGTTGGTGTGCTCAAACTTACCTTACTCGCTAAAGCTGAACTACACGGTATCTGAGCACCACAAACCAAAAGTACTATTTAGTTTTTAATATTCAAAGCAAACTCCCCCATCCATCCATCCATCCATATGTCCATGCTTTATGTTCAGAAATCACTTTGAAAAACACCCCCTAGCATTTCTGTCCATGGCCATCTTGAGTAAGGGCAGATAATTCATGCAGCAATTATTTCCTGGATTCCATCTGCCCTTAGCTCAGGCATACAGGCAGGAGGGTGTGCTTAGCTATGAAAACCCTTTCTCCTCTCCAGAAGACCCCTGGGATGTATGACCTCATTTGCTTAGGCATGGAAACCAGGAAGTAACTGAAAAAACGTAAAAAAAAGTTGAAAACAAGTTAATATTATTCACTTTCATATCTACTTACTAATGCAAGCATTTGAAATGATCAATGTTGATTGAGGGAGTGCAGTTCCACTTTATGTAAAACAGACCAAAGGTCAACTGCTGGTCCCCATGGCCTTTGCCCTGGGTTATAATCCTCTTACTCTAGCCAAAATGGAAAAAAGTTTGAATGGGCTGCTGAACCTACGGAAATCGCAAGGAAGTGATTCCTGCACCATTCTAAAAAATGCAGCCTTATGGAAACCACACAGCGTTGTGCAGTTTTCAGCACTTGTGGGTGCCATTGTAATTAAAGGCACCCCCATGCATCTGCTAAACAGTAGTGCTTTTTTACTGCTGGTGTGGGAAGGTGTGCAATTACATGCCTTCTCACACCTCCTCAGATATAAACCTAGACTAAGGAGGAGGGTTATAACCCCTGTCAATTTTTTTGATATCCGTGTCCCATTAGGGAGAATCCCTCTAGAGTAGGGGAATGCCTGGTTGTATCAGGGCACCAGAAAATGTCCCCATTAGAAGATTTCTCCTTAAAGTGATATTAAAGGCAATGTAAAATAAACATGACAATACGTGCTCTGTGCAGTTGTTTTGCACAGGGCAGCCCCGATCCTCCTCTTCTCAGGTGCCCCATCTGCACTCCTGGCCCCTTCCTCCTGCTGAGTGCCCCCAGAGCAAGCAGCTTGCTATGGGGACACCCAAGCAGGCTCACTCCTGAGCCTCTGCTCTGTGTGCCCATTCACACACACAGCCACAGCTTTGCCCTGTCCCTTGCTCCTCATTGGCTCACTGGCTGTGATTGACAGCAGTGGGAGCCAATGGCACACACTGTTGTGTCAGCCAATGAGGAAGAAGAATCCCCAGAGAGCCGAGATTCTGTGCACATCGCTGGATCGTGATGGGGCTCAGGTAAATATTGAGGGGGCTGCTGCATGCAGTTTTTTATTTTTTTTTTACCTTCATGCTTAGCATAGATGAAGGTAAAAGACCTTGAGTCTTTACAACCACTTTAATTCCTGTTCTGGTGACAGGCCAAAATTGTGGTTTCTTTTACTTTGACATTTTGCGATAACAATAAACAATACCCATAGAGAGAGGGTTAGTCTCCCAAATGAGGGCACAGACAGCAGTAAAAGCCTGACAGGTGTTCTAATCCTTCTCCACTCTAGATGAAATTAAAACAAAAAAAATTGCCTTTGCTTATACCTAAAAGTTGATGTTAACCTAGGCACATGTGATGCTGCTTTATTGGCTCTTCTCAGTAATTAGCATTGAGCATACGTCCCATCTGCTCTGATTTCAATGGGATAGTCCAGCCCAAGAATTTGAAATGAGTGAGATTGGGTCTAGATTTGACAAGTACTTTCCCTGAATTGCAATGGGCAGCAAGGCTGTCATAGTGTGTGATGTGGAAGTCGCCAGAGTTGGTTACTCATCCTCATTGACAGGCGTAAAGAGGACCCGGCACTGAGCCTACACATGGACTGCAACTTTTGGAAGGCCTGTAGCTTTGGCAGGAATACTGTTTTTGTGTAGATTTGGCAAGACTGGGATTTGGCTGGATCGGACTTTTTCAATCAGGGTGCCTTCACTCATTTTCAGGGGTGCTTTGGCAAAATACCTAAAAACTGCCTGTACAAATCTTATACAAGCCAGAAGGTGGATCATGCCTGCCTTTTAGTACACAAAGTCAAAGGTCCGCACCTCACCCCCTTGGTCTCAGCCCGAATCACACACCTACTGAGCGACATATCAGACTGGATGTCGCTCCACTTCCTTAAATTGAACCTCTCCAAAACCGAGTTTCTTTTCTTCCCCCCCAGCCCGGACACCACCCCCCATTGACTTCTCCGTCACATCCAACAACGCTACCATCAAACCCGCCCTGCAGGCCAGAGTACTTGGTGTCATTCTGGACTCCAACCTATCCTTTCAACCCCAAGTCCAATCTTTAACAAACTCGTGCAGACTCCACCTCCGCAACATCGCCAAAATCCGCACGTTCCTAACCCCAGAAACCACTAAACAGCTCATCCACTTCCTCATCATATCACGACTCGACTACTGCAACTCCCTCCTCACTGGCCTGCCTCGCCACTGGCTATCCCCGCTTCAGTCCATCCTGAATACGGCTGCCAGACTCATTCACCTTTCCAACCGCTCTGTATCCGCCACCCCCCTCTGCCAATCCCTCCACTGGCTTCCGATGGCACAACGGATCAAATTCAAAATCCTAACGCTAACGTACAAAGCTGTCCACCATACTGCCCCGAACTACATCACTGACCTAATATCCAAGTACCGCCCAGCACGCACACTCCGCTCCTCACAAGACCTCCTTCTCTCTAGTTCCCTGGTCTCCTCCTCCCATGCCCGCCTCCAGGACTTCTCCAGGGTGTCACCCATCCTCTGGAACTCCCTGCCCCAACCCATCAGATTATCACCTACTCTCCTCTCCTTTAGGCGCACCCTGAAAACCCATCTCTTCAGGGAAGCCTACCCCACCCCCTGCTAACTTGCCGACCTCCTCCACTCTTCCTACCCCTCCATCCCCCACAGCTATCTCCTCCTGTGCCACCATCCCCTCCCTCCTAGATTGTAAGCTCGAAAGAGCAGGGCCCTCAATCCCCTCATGTTTTGCATTGTATTGGTATTGTTCTGTCACATGTTCTGTCCCCCTTTGTAATGTACAGCGCTGAGCGAACTATTGGCGCTTTATAAATACTGTATAATAATAATAATAATAATTGGTCACTTTTACAACCTGCCAGCATCCTAACAAACAATGACATTAGTTGATAAGGAAGATATCGGGGGCATGCACAGCATCCTTGTTTGCCCATTCCCTGCCCCTCTCTGTCAGCGCTGTGGTCACATTAGCTGAGTGAGGGGGAGAAACCATGGAATACTAGTCAGTGCCAGTTTGCAAAGGAATATTTGTTTTGGAAGAATAAATCACCTCTAACATTGAGTGTCCTATATGTGTGGATGTTGCTGCATTATAAAAGAAATATTAGAATAGTTTTTTACGTTTTAGAATGGGGTGCCTTGAGATAGTCCATCATTTTAAAGGGTGCCTTGACTGAAAAAAGGTTGAGAAATACTGCGTGTGGCATCATAAAAGGTATTGGCCATTTATTGTGATTTTTCTGATTGGGTTCTTTTTAGCATGCAGCTTAGTTTAGGAAGTTCACAGAGCCTGATACTGTTTGACAACTTAAAAATAGATGACACCACTCTTCTGGGGAGCACTCATGATAAAAGCATTGTCAGGGCAATTACTATGATGTGTACAAGAGTTAATAGATAATCATATCCCCCTGAGATAGCCATGTGACCTTGTGGCGCAACGCGTAGGAAAGGGGCTTGATGATGTCACGACGCTCCGTTATTCATCGATACAACCAGACTGTCACATCAGGGGAGTGGAATTTTTTATTTTTTTTTTCCTGTCTGCACAAGGGCATTGCCGGTTTTAATGCGCATATATCTGGTGTGATCAAGCACCTGAACCATGTGAGTGGCCACTGTTATGCTTTTAATGTGTTTTAAAGGATAAAGCACTATTGTGTTTCACTAGTTTTTTGACATGTTTGCTGAGTGGAGGAGGAAAGATTAAAGGGATTGGTGATCTCTGGAGGAGTCCATTTCCAGGATATACCTGCCCATTCATGTCCACTTCAAGGGACACGTGTTTTTTGACCAATCTATATGTGAGGTCAAAAACTCCAGGTGAGGGCACAGCTGGTGTTTGTGGTGGAGGAATAAAATTGCATGAAGGTATGGAATTGTGAAGTTTTTTTCAAGTTGAAGAAATCACTATATTTAGAGACTTTTTTTTTCATACAAGTTAACTTTTTTCTTTTATTTGTCTGTATTCACATATATTTAAAGAGAGCGCGGCACTGTTATGTTAATGTATTGCACATTGTATGAGTATTTGTTAGTGTGAGCTGCTTTCTGTAGTATAGCATTTTTTATTTGATACACAAGGAAATAGTTTTGTAGTATTTGAGACTGCCCGTGAGAATCTGTTGATTATATCAGGGCAATTACTGTGATGTGTGCAAGAGGTAATAAATACTCATCTGTGGTAATTACTCGTTCATTTGCTTGCATGGCTTTCATGGATAACATATAGCGGACATCCCCCAGTTTAAATTAGAGCAGCCTTTCTCAAGCCTTTCTCATGTAGGGTGCCTTCTGGTTTCTTCAGGGGTGACTTGAAAAAAATGTCTAAAAATTGTATACAGGCCAGCGGATGAAGCCTACCTTTTTAGTTACATGTAAACCTCAGGTTTTTATTGTGCACCATTACAACTTTCTAGTGGCCGGCGACATAACCAATGATGTCATCAGTTGATAAGGACATTGGGCACCTGCACAGCATCATTGCCTGCCCCTTCCTTGCCCATCTCCGTGAGGACTGGGGTCACACTAGCGTGGGAGAAACTGAGGAAGATGAGAAATGATGGAATAATAGTCAGCACCAGTGTGCAAAAGTGTGTTTGCTTTGGAAGAATAAATCACCTCTGACATTGGGTGTCCTACATGTGCAAATATTGCTGTGTTCTGTAAAATGTTGGTTTAGTTTTCTTACATTTTGTAATGGGTGCCTCGAGATTGAGCAGAATTTTGAAGGGTGCCTCGAGATTGAGCAGAATTTTGAAGGGTGCCTCGAGATTGAGCAGAATTTTGAAGGGTGCCTCGAGATTGAGCAGAATTTTGAAGGGTGCCTCGAGATTGAGCAGAATTTTGAAGGGTGCCTCGAGATTGAGCAGAATTTTGAAGGGTGCCTCGAGATTGAGCAGAATTTTGAAGGGTGCCTCGAGATTGAGCAGAATTTTGAAGGGTGCCTCGAGATTGAGCAGAATTTTGAAGGGTGCCTCGAGATTGAGCAGAAGTTTGAAGGGTGCCTCGAGATTGAGCAGAAGTTTGAAGGGTGCCTCGAGATTGAGCAGAAGTTTGAAGGGTGCCTCGAGATTGAGCAGAATTTTGAAGGGTGCCTCGAGATTGAGCAGAATTTTGAAGGGTGCCTCGAGATTGTGAAGGATTTTGAAGGGTGCCTCGAGATTGTGAAGGATTTTATAGGGTGCCCTGGCTGAAAAATGTTTGAGAACCACTATTTTAGACAACAGTTTACCTCCTAGGTCGTGTGTTTATATGTAGTTTTATTAAGCTGGGTACACATTCATGGATTATTTTTTATTGAATCTGATCTTCTAACTGATCTCCCCATCCATGCTGTATAGCATAGATGGAGGACTATTCTGTTGCAGCTATTGTATTCTATTGCACATGTCAGAATACGGAAATCTGATTGGATACAGCCATTGTTTGGCAGTTTTCTGCCCTACTCCCATCAATTTTTCAGTCTAAAGATGTCAGGCAGAAGGTGGATGACAGGGCCACCCACATAGTGAATTTTGTCTGGTTTCTCTGGAACCTGATGAAATTGGTATACTGTGTACGGGGCCATAAATTCTTTCCATTCAGCAGTTGGGTCATTGTTGGCTTCATATTGTACACTGCTTTAGTGTAGTCATCATCTGTGTTGTTCTATATTCTTGTAAATGTATCTTGCACATACACTCGTTCTTTCTTTGCCTTGTGTGATGCTGAGCTATGTAAACAGTATGGGTGAAGAAAGCAATGTGGCTTATCTTGGTATATGTAATGCCACCTTTCTGAAGCTTGGTTAGTCATGAATTGTTTGCAGTTGGCGATAAGGCAGGTGAAGGAACAATGGTCTCTATCGTAACCTCATAATGCAATGTTGACTCTAAGTTTTAAATTGATTGTTGAGCGATTATGGCTCAAACCAGGCTAACAAGTGTCCTCTTCAATCCAGAAATATCCTGTCCTGCTCTAAAGCCGGCATTGCTCCCAAACATTGTGTATTATGAAGCCATTGTTGGATGGGTTTTTACAATGAAGCAAGGTCATTTTGCCAGCTGAAACATGCTCCAGACAATTATGGCTTTGTATAAACAGAAAATTCCTTTTATGTTGAAATTCTACTGAATTAAGTTTTTTCATGTGGGGATTTTTTTTTTTTTTTGGTAGGAAAAGTTCTACTTCAGAGGAACAGTGTAGCCATGAGAAAAAAATAATATACTCTTGTCAGGATATTGATAGTAAAACATACTGCCAGGGGGAGGTAGACACACGTTTACTGCCCCTTTCACACTAGTGTGCTTTTGCTGCACTTTTCCATGACAACAAAAGCACATGAAATGTATTTCCCATTAAATCCTATGTGACTGTTCACACTACAGGTGCTCTGTGCTTTTTTCTTATCAATTTTATTATCATTTGTTCCTTTTTTTTGTTTGGTTTTTTTACTTTTTAATTTAATTTTTTCTTCTTTATGCTGAAGTCTGAATCTGGACAAACTAGACATGATCCTTCCTGCCCCTGACAATGGATAAGCTGTGTCATTGACTACTGGCACAACTGGATGTAGCTGTATATGTCCAATAATTTGGTGGCTTGTTGTCCAGAAAAAGTACAGTAATTTGAAATGTTGTATCTTTTAGCCTAAAATGGAAATAGTACTGACGGGGACAGTTTGGACCAAGTCACACCAGTGCGTTGATCTGCGGTTTAGTGCAACTGTAAAATGCAGATCAACGGAAGGACATCTGGAAAACACTTTACAATGTGTCCTATTCACACTGTAACGCTGCGTTGACCTGCGTTGTGCTGAAATGCAACATGTATGCATTTTAGTGCAACGCAGCTGATGTTAACGAAATGCAGAGGATATTGTGTGAAAATGCAGTACGCTTTACCGCGCGCTAAAATGCATGTCAATTGACGTGAACATGTATGTCAGTGGACAGAGCGCGACTAAAATGGATGGAAATGTACATTCATTTTCTATATATTTTAATGCAAGTCAGTGTGAATTGGCCCTTCATATGGCTATTTTACAGCCACTTAAAGTGGAACTTCAATCCCTCAAATAACATGGACTATTATGAATCCTTATGCTGCCAGAATGAGTTAATAGGAAAGTATATATTTACTTGTTTTAAACCATTTCTTTTACATTTCTTCAGTTATTTCCTGGTTTCCAGGCCTAGACAAATGATGCCCTACATCCCAGGAGTCTTCAGGAGGGGAGGAGGGGTTTTCTCAGCTAAGCACACACCCCCTGCCTGTACGCCTGAATTAAGGGCAGATGGATTCCAGGAAGTAATTGCTACATGAATCATCTGCCCTTACTCAAGATGGCCATGGCCAGAAATGCTAGGGGTGTTTTTCAAAATGATTTCTCAGTAAAATAAATGCATGGAGACATGGATGGATGGAGGAGTTTGCTTTGAATATTAAAAATGAATTAAATAGTGTTGTTGGTTGGTGGTGCTGTACAGTGTAGTTCTTCTTCATTTTGGGCTATGCTGGGATTTTTAATACATTGTTACTGAGAGATTGTTGGCTGCTCCACACAGACAGTAAAAAGAGTACTTGTTGGGCCGGTCTGATCCCTAAAAAACAATCTGGTAAAGCAAGTCAGCATACACATTATGTTGTCCTATAACTGTGCAGGTCAGTGAGTTTGTGTGTGTGATATATATATATATTTATATGCACACACCTGTAACAAGCAAAATGTTTGCACCGTGAGCTTTCTGAAATCCCTGACAAATATTTTCATTGTTATTCGGTGTTCAGTGTGTAGCAAAGTCTACGCCTTCCAAAATGATCTCCCCAGAATATTTAATCTGCTGATTCAGGCTCTGAGCAGCAGCTGTTATCATTGTGGACTTTGTAGCAGAGGAAGTAAAAGGTTAGCTAAGTCAGTCGGCTCTGAACTTGGATTCCATCAACATGTCTTACATGTTAACAATCTAGAACTATTCTCTACTTCGAAACTATTTTGGATGCAGGAAAATGCCTTCTCCCAGCAAATCTTTATACGCTGGAGGAAACTGTACTCAGAGTAATGCAGACACACACACGCAGACACACGCGCAAGCACAGACGCACAGGCACACGCACAGGCAGGCACACGCACAGACACAGGCAGGCACAGGCAGGCACACGCACAGACACAGGCAGGCACACGCACAGACACAGGCAGGCACACGCGCAGACAGAGACGCACGCGCAGACAGGCACAGACACACTTCCTGACATGCTGATCTTGTAGCTTCAGTATAGTCTACTGCAGTGTTTCTCAACCGTTTTTCAGTCAAGGTACCCTTAAAAAATTATGAACATTCTAAAATGGGGTGCCTCAAGACTGTCCATAATTTTAAAAGGGCACCCCATTCTAACTGTGAAAAGTTTTATATAACGCAGCAACATCCACACATGTAGGACACCTAATATTACAGGGGATTTATTCTTCCAAAGCAAATACACTTTTGCATGCTGGTGCTGACTAGTATTCCATTGTTTCTCTTCTTCCTCAGTTTTTCTCCATCACAGAGCTAACTTGACCCCAGTACTGATGGAGAGGGGCGGGGGAGGATCAAACAAGGATGCTGTGCAGGCAGCTGACATCCTCCTTATCAACTGATGATGGTATTGGTTGTCAGGACGCTGGAAGTTAGAAGGTCATAATGGTGTACAATGAAAACCTGTGGCTTTGTGTAACTAAAAGGCTGGCTTGTGTACAAGTTTTTTGGCCAATTTTTAGACATTTTGCTAAGGCACCCCTGAAGAAACCTCAAGGCACCCTGGCTGAGAAAGGCTGGTCTCTGACTTCACTGACAGCATGTTTGTTATAGATTGATGGCTCAAAATATTGAAACCAGCGACAGCCAGGTGCCTAGCATTTTTAGGTAGAGGTCAGCTATGATCTTTTGCTTATCTTTCAGTACAGGTTACCTTTCACGATAATTTTTTTGCATGATAGATTCCATATACAGTACACCAAATGGAAGAGTGAAAAGGGGTCTTTCTTCAAATTACAACTGTTTCTAGGAAACGAGGCACAGCAATCTGAGGTTTTTTCCCCTTCAGTGCCACCTATTGGTGAATCCAATAATGCAGCCTGTCTAGTAAGTCATAAGCAGCTCTGTACTGTCAGTTTTTCCATACTTAAAGAGTGACTCAACTTTTGTTGATAAAAAAAAACATTCCTCTCTGTGTGATCATTATACATTTCAAGGATTTAAACAAACGTTGTTGCAGATTCCTACCGTTTGTTCTGAAGAAATAGATGTTTGTGTCCATGTGCAAAGTGAATCTAATGGAAGTGATTTCATAATTATCAGCAGGGCTCTGAGGGAATTGCAGGGTTTGCATCCCTTTAGATGTGATTTTTTCTTTGAGAGTATCACAAAAACTGACATTTTGTTCCAGGAGATGTCAAAAACCTGACTTGTGTGGACTTCTGGAAAAATCAGTGAGCCAATCGCATAAGTAGGAAATTACATTTCTGGGGGGGGGGTCCATACACCATCTGTGTACAGAATGCCTCCAGGTTGCCATATTGCATTTTATTTTACAGAAAATTACAACACTGCAGACTGAAAAGGAAAGGTAATTTTTAATAACATGAAATTACAATATAACGTGTGTGGTAATTGTACATTGCTATATAATTTTTTATTTGCTGTTTTTTTCACGTGAAAGTGAAGTTACCCTTTAACCACATTGTTTGCGATACAGCGCTGCGTTACTTTAACTGACAATTGCACGGTCATGCAACGCTGCAGCCAAATTAAAGTTACGTCTTTTTTTTTTCCCTCAGAAATAGAACTTTCTTTTGGTAGTATTTGATCATCTGTGCGGTTTGTTTATTTTTGTGCGCTATAAACAAAAAAAAGAGCGACCATTTTGAAAAATAACCCTATATTTTTTACTTTTTGCTATTAACCCCTTCACGCCTAATGATAAAACAAATCTTAAAGCCTAAGTAAAATTTTACAACTTTGACATGTGTTAGTAAAACCGTACATATCATCACAACTACTTTGTACATCCAGGTGAATTATACCGTGTTTTTTTTTCAGGACACATTTTTCAGCTCTTGATCGCAGTGATACCATATATGTGTATGTCATTTGTTGTTTGTACCTGTACTACAACCCAGAAACCATAGTGCACATTTTTTTTTAATTATTTACCTAAAATACACTGACACTAACATCAATTAAAAAAAAAAAAAATCCTCACCTTTTGCCCCTGATTTTTGACCTGTGACCCTGACCTTGGCCCAAACACTAAACCTGGCACTGAACTAGATCAAACCTTGATCTAGGTATTTTTCTCTATTTTTTTAATTATCTTTTTCTTTTTTCTTTTTTTTTTTTTACAGTTTTTTTTCTCTCTGCAAGAAGAGAGAGTTACAATATATCTCCTCCATTCAGAGAGAAAAAAAAAAAACAAGGGGGGCGGGCCGATCACTGTGATAGCCAATCACAGCGATCTTGTGACCCGGACTCAGGAGTCCCGTGTCCCGATCGTTAGAACGGGACCTGGAGTTCTAAGCGACACCCCAGTCTTTGTGGTGGGAACGCTGTGCGGCACGATCCTAGCAGAAAATCAGGTACGCAAATATGCGGCCCCACAGAAAAAAAAGCCCAGTTCTGTGAGGCTGCATATTTGTGTTATGTCAGCGTGAAGGGGTTAAACATGTCCAGTAAAAAAATTTATAAAATCAAACTTAAATAAATTTAGGCCAAAATGTATTCTGCTACATGTCTGTGCCAAAAAAAAAAAAAAAAATCCCAATACATGTAAATTAATTGGTTTACATGAAAGTTATAGTTACAAATGGCAATAATATATATATATATAATTACTGGGATTTTTTTTCTTGCTAGTAATGGCAGCAATCAGCGACTTATAGCGGGACTGTGGTGGGCATTTTGACACTGGGGGTAACTAACTTGGTGTCACTGATATTCCCCAGTGACACCAACACAGTGATCACTGCTAACAAAAAGCACTGACACTGTACTAATGACACTGGGCAGGAAGGGGTTAATGTGGGGGCGATCAAAGGGTTAACTTTGTGCTGTTCTACTATGCGGGCTGTGTGTGGGTTTCACTGTAAGCACACTGCTATGTAGAGCCATACAAGGCAGTGTGCAGGAGCTGACAGGGGAGAGAACTGTATTGTTTACTGCATCGTTCCTTGGAGATAGCCGGGTGCCAGCGGGGAATCACCAGCCGGGATCCGGTGATCAACAGCCGAGGCAGCAAATGGCGGCGCTGGTAGTGCACTTGCCCCCTACCCAGAACTGCATAATCGTGTGTGTGTGTGTGTGTGTGTGTGTGTGTGTGTGTGTGTGTGTGTGTGTGTGTGTGTGTGTGTGTGTGTGTGTGTGTGTGTGTGTGTGTGTGTGTGTGCGCGCGCGCGCGTTCTGGCAGTGAGTCGGGGATCTTCTCCCTGTACTCACGGCTACAATTTAAAGAGCGCACAGCCATGCGAGGCTCTGCCCACACTGCCGCATAATTGATTCACAGATCCCTGTGAAAAAATGAACTATAACTACCAGCCTTTGTTGCTATTGGCTTGTAGTTCTCAATGAACTACCATTGCACTGTTGAGTGTTATGGTAGTTCACTGATTCTTCAGGTCAGTGTAGAACTGCTTTCACATACGACGTACGAGCAGACAGCTTACACTGACAATCTACAGGAGACCTGCATGGCACCAGCGATCTGCTGATCGCTGGTGCAATGCTTTCCAGGCTCCTAAAACAAATAGTAAATGCACATTTTAAGTGCAAAAAAAAGTGCATTTATTACTTTTTGTTAGAACTTCTCCTTTAAAGTGGAACTTTAGTCTGAAAAGTACTACTAGATCACTTCAGGCTGGCCCCTTTTGCATGTATGTTTATGTAAAACATTCAAAATAAGTGCCTGTACTGTTTAAAATCCAATAATACACTCTCACCCTGCTCTGCACATGCTCAGTTGCTTTCTATTTTCCGGCACTGTGCTGACAGCCTAAAGATTTACTGTTGCTTGGTTATCTGGCCTTCAGCAAAACAGTGGTCTTCGACAAGAAGAAATGGGAACAATGCTGGAGGCAATCTATAGCACATGGAATCTGTTGCTTGCTAAAGAAAAATTTTTAATCAAGTTTGGCTTTAATACTGGCCATGCTCCAGTAGATTTTTGTATGAACATTCGTATGAAAATTCTCATAGCACTTTCACTCGCTCTGTATATTTCATTCAAAAGTACTTCAACATTTGGTTTGCTTTTAACATTCAATTTCTGAATGAATTTAATTTCCCGAATGAAAAACACACAGGTCTATTTTGACCTCACTAATGATTCAAAAATCAAACAGATTGGCCTGAAATAAAGGTTTTTGAATGACATTCTTTCAGTGAAGGTCCACCAAGGGCTTCAGGAGACAAAATCCCTGTAATGGAGCTGTTGTATGGACCTCATCATTCATGCCTTTACCAGGCAGTAAATATAGCTGCTTTTTAACAGACGATTGTGTTGTATTTAGTGTGGCTTAGTGGGAAGGAGCAGGCCAAGTCTGACCATTGGAGGAGAGCAGGCTGAGTTCCTAGCACAGATAGAGATCTGACCACGCTGTGCTCTCCTGCCTAGTGTGGTCAGTTTTTAATAGGAAAATAGAGGGACTGGCAGGAAAACAAGGCTTAGCACACACAGGGGGAAATACAAAGAGAACAGGATACTTTTTCATACAAGTACATGGTACAGCAGGCATATATCAGGAATATGAAATGCTGGGTTTACATATTCTTTAACAGTTGGATTGTACACACTTGCCTAGTATCTTCCTGTAGAAGACTGGTTCTTTTACCTGGGTATCATCTGACCTATATATTGGCGATTGGATATTTAGTATGCTCCTCATTCACAGCTATGCTGCTGCATTCAATTTCTAGATTGCAGTACATTCTGCTACTGGTGCTGTTAATCCTTTCAGATACATTCAGCAGTGTTAGTGTACACCATCTGAGATAGAGGAGTGTGCCCTCATGCTTTCATGTCCCCTTCACCATCTGATGTTACATGACATCTCAATCCTGCATAGTGTCTTCTCCAGCTGATCCTTGCCAGTTTATACAGAGCTGCTACTGTATCTGCTGTGAGCAGGTTATCTGGCATCATGGCCCGCGCTCTCAAATGAGCTAACAAGGTGGCATATTCATTGTTGTTGTTACAGAATGATGAGATCATTTGACATTTGTACTTTAGAAAATGGTATAGAAATTAAGGGCATATATCTCTACGTTATCTTGCTTGTGGATACAAACCTTTATTCCTCTCTCAATCAAAGCTGTCCCCATTTTTTAGTTTTGATCAAATCTGAACAATTAAAGTGTTCACCTTAACAGAATAAATATAAAGGTGATCTTACAGCATACAACCTCTGCGCCCGCCATTCTCAGCATGCCGCAATGACATCATGGGCTGGAGTCGATGTGAATATCTACTAAACAGCACAAGTTTAGTAAATTGTCACGGTACTTGCAGGTAGGAGTTATTATATGTTTACCTGTGCAATTTTTAAATCTGAGTTTACTACCATTTTATTTGGGAAATCTTTGTGGGCATTTCTTTAAATTGAGTTCAGGTGTTTCCAGTGAAGAATAATGTTAATGCATCAGCATAAGGCTCCATGCACACGGGGCGTTTTAATAACGCTGGTAACGTTAGCTGTGTAAAGTCACGTTAAAAACGCAAGTTTTTTTAGCAGTTTTTCTGCGTTTGCGGTTTTTAGCTTTTTTTTTTTTTACCCCAAAATTTTTTTTTACTCAAACAAAAAAAAAACAAACCAAAAAACGCCGGTTTGCCGTGTTTTGCTACATTTTTCAGCATTAGAGCGTTTTACAGCTAAAAAACTCATGTAGAAACATACTAGTTCTGTTTTTTTTTTTGTTTTTTTTCCAGCCTAAAATGCCCCTGCCAAAAAAAAAAAAAAAAAAATATGCTGATTATAGTCTGTGTGTATGGACACATAGGATAACATGCTGAGGAGTTTACTGGCTGTAGAAAAAGCCAAAAACAGCAGCTGTACAAACGTCCAACATGCATGAGGACTAAATGGCAAAGAGTGCAAAGACATTTTTTGATAAGAGTGCACTTTCAACCTTGTGGCAGCAGTTCGAGGAATTTTATTTTTTCTTTTACAACATAACTGTGCCCTTGTGCACAAAACCAGCAACCTAAAAACACATGGTTTGATGGGTTTGGTGTGGAGGATCTAGGGAGCCCTGACCTCAGCTTTATTTAACACCTTTGGTATAAATTGAACAACCAGTTGCAAGTCAGGTCTTCTCTAACATGACCTTTCAGTTGTGGTTTTGGCTGAATGGGCACACATTTCCAGAGATACAAAATCTTGTGGAAAATCTTCCTAGTGGAGGCTGTTTATAGCTGAAAGGAATGGGTGGAATATTCATTAATGCTCATGGTTTGGGACAGAGTAAGCTACTACTATAGGTCAGGTGTTCATATAGTGTAGTTGACATCTGAAGTGGTTTCTGTTGCACACTATGAAGCACTGAAAATTCTGCCTTTTGCAAAAACTTGCAGTTGCCCCTTAGTGCCAGTTCACACTAAAATCGCATAGGAATGTGCTCCAGGTTCTGGGGCGAATCCTGTGCAGTGCAATTTTTCAGCCCATTCATTTGACTGGGCTCAAATTGCACCAGATCACACCAAAAAGTAGTGCATGCACTAATTTTGAAGATGCACTGTAACCGGATTGTATGGTACTACAATGCAGACAAATGCATTGTGTTTGCAGCCTGCTTTTGGAGTGTTGTTGGAACATGGGTTTCTTGCACCATGTCCTGGTGTGACCCTTAGTGCAGGGATGGAGCCACAAGTCAAATGCAAGTGAGGTTTAATGTTGATAAATGTAAGGTTATGCACTTGGGGGCTAAGAATATGCATGCATCATACATACTGGGGGGGGGGGGGTACAACTGAGGGAGTCAATGGTGAAGGATCTGGGGGTTCTGGTAGATCACAAGCTTAATAATGGCATGCAATGCCAAGCTGCAGTTTCTAAAGCGAGCAAAATCCTCTTGTATTAAGAGGTATAGACTCCAGAGAGAGAGATCATTTTATCCCGGTACAAATCATTAGTAACACCTCATCTGGAATATGCAGTTCAATTTTGGGCACCAATTCACAAAAAGAACATTGGGGAACTGGAGAAAGTACAGAGAAGGGCAACCAAACTGATAAGAGGCATGGAGGAGCTCAGCTATGAGGAAAGATTAGAGGAACTGAATTTATTCTCTCTTGAGAAGAGGAGATTTAGGGGGGATATGATCAACATGTATCAGTGGTTCATATAGTGAACTCTGTGTAGAGTTATTCACCCTGAGGTCATCACAGAGGACAAGGGGGCACTCTTAACGTCTGGAGGAAAAGAAATGTAATCTCCAAATACAGAAAGGTTTCTTCACAGTAAGAGCTGTGAAAATGTGGAATAGACTCCCTCAAGAGGTGGTTCTGGCCAGCTCAGTGGATTGCTTTAAAAAAGGCCTGGATTATTTCCTAGATACACAGAATATAATGGGATACTAACATTTATAGGTAAAGTTGATCCAGGGAATATCCAATTGCCTCTTTGGGGATCAGGAAGGAATTTTTTTTTCCCCAGCAGGCTCAAATTGGATCATGTTTTGCTGGGTTTTTTTGCCTTCCTCTGGATCAACTGTGGGTATAGGATTTTAACTTTTTTTTTTTTTTCTTTTTTAATGGTTGAACTGGATGGACTTTTGTCTTTTTTTTTTTTTTCAGCCAGACTAACTATGTAACAAGTCAGTGTTTGGATAGTAAAGGAAGGATGACATAGGTGTTTGCAGCAACAGAACTGACATTCTGTAAAACTTCACTAACCTTCTCCTAAGTGAGATCTGTGGTCACAGCATACACTTTCATTTTATAACATTGACATGCTAATAGCAATGCAAACAATAGTTATGTTTGACAGTCCAATATAAACTTCCTTGGAAAATCCCCTTTCATGTTGCGAGTGCTGCCTGTCTGCTGACCATCTCTTTCCACATCTTCCTGGCTGAAATGTGTTCAGAGACTCATGACGTGTGTGATTCAGAAGCGTTCCCATAGAAGTTAATGGGCCTGTAATCTGCACCTGACCCGGACTGCACTGCTCAGAAATCGGACAGGACTCCTTTTCAGTCCGCACTGCCAGTGCACCTGGACGTATGTGAACAGGCACCATAGGAAGCAATGTTATTTCACATGTCATGTGGATTGGTTGCGGTTCAAAGCGCATCCAATCTGCATATATGTCAAGCGGCTCTCAGTGTTGCACAACTGTACAGGTTTCTCTCCTGCACTGAAAGATGTTAGTGTGATTTCACTGCATACTTTTAGCTTCTCCTGGCAAGAGGATGTCTATCATATTATCAAGTTCTTTCATCTCCATCCTGACTATCCCTAGCACGCCTGTTCTGTTTATTGGATTTCAGTTCTTTCAATCATGGAGTCTCGGCATCATTACTCGGGGCTTCCAACATTGTGGACATTACCTGGGGCTTCCCGTCGCCCAAGAATAAAATTCATAATAACTCTGTCTCTAGCTACATTGCCAAAATCATCTAATTGTCCTCTGCTCGACCCAGGACCTCATCTCTCTCCCTCTCCCTTCAGCTCCCCACCGCACTCCTTCATAGGCAGAGACATGCAGGGTTGTCCCATGTAAATTGTGTGCCATTAAAAAGGTTGTTTGGCGTCTTGGTCATACATGCATTGGAGATCAGAGTCTAGTATATGTAGGCAGCTTTAGACTCCAGGGCATTACTAGACTTTAGTTCAGTTATTGTGTGAAGATTGCTTTCTGGATAACCTTTAAAGTTCACTGGTTGCCTCCCGTGTCACCGGTAGTTGCCCAATAACAGCTGATAATTCCCATTTCAGCTCGTCTTGTCCATGTATGTGCATTAGTATCGGTTTCCTTTTATATTGTCCATAGAAAAAACCTATCACCTCTGCCCTCCGTACTCTGTGCCAATGTCTGTAGCCTCAGTTAGTGCTGGCAGCTTATGAACGTCTTATAGGTCTGGGCTTTCTGTTACCAATGCAAGCTTTGCCCAGCATTTCAGCCTGCTAGTTCTGGGTCAGAGACCTGTATCTGTTTAGCATTGATTTGTATTTTCACCCAGGCGCAGCTGTTCCTGGTTGAATACATTCTCAGGAAAAATCAATCTGAATGGGATGGAAAATCTGCAACAAATTGTAAGGATTATTTTACTCAGAAGAGGTTTGTGCAGCTAAATCTTCATCTGTACTGCCTCAAGGAACCCTGACCTCCAGCAGCGGGAGTCCCGCTACTATTGGCATTTAACCCATTTATGTTACTGTATTTTATTGCTTTGTCTTCTAATGCACTAACCTTGGCGTTGATTGATGTGTTTTTAAGCTGGCCATACACTGAAATTCGGCTGTTTCAGCAGGGACTGGATGAATTTCCATCAGTGTGTAGCCATTCCTGCTCAAGAAAAGTCAATCGTATGATCGACTTCTTTCGAAGGGACACGATGGAAACTGTTTTTTGAGTAGTAAATGCTGCTGTTGCTGATCAGTGTATTCTGACAGTGACAGGTCCCGCTGTCAGAACACAAAGCTCCAGGCAGGATGGGAGAATTACTCCATCTACCTTGTTTATACTACCTGTCTGTTGCTTGCTTTACCAGTGATGTCATCTATAACATAAGCAGCAACCATTGAACTGAGTTTGGGTTCCTTCTGTGGCTCACTTTAGAGAGAACTGATCTTTTGTAAATACAGGTATGAGTCCTGGTTCACACCTTTGTGTGTTGTGATTGATGCGTTTTTTTTTTTCCTTGTGCGTTTTACATTTTTGAACACACTTTTTGTGCAGGGGGTGGCTGGAGGGTTTGCCAATAAGAAAATATGTAGTGCAACTTTACACTTGGGCGCTCAGTCGCATCAAAGTAGTGCCGGAATCTTTTTAAAGTCGCTATGATTTTGAAAAAGTTCTTGCACTACTTTGATGCGACTTGAGTGCCATAGAACATAAAGTTGCACTCAACTTTCCTATTAGCCAAACAACCACGCAAAATGCAATAAAAGCACAACACTTGTGTAATTGGTGCGGTTCCATTGAAGTCTATTGCACTAGAAATGCAATCTGTTGTGGGAAAAAGTCCCTGACCCTTTCCAAAAATGCAGCAGCTGAAAACGCATGGATCTGAACGTGTCCGATATGAAATCAAGTTGAATGGACTGTAGTGCGTTTCTGACTCATAGAGTATTTAACTTTTTTATTATGACTCGTTCACTTCAGCTACTGGCAACAAAGTATGGAATCACCACTCTTGGAAAATGTTCATTCAATTGTTTCATTGTATAGAAAAAAAAAAAAAAAAAACGAATCACAGACGTGCCTCAAAACTATTTTCTTTTACAATGGATTTTATTGTAGAGTAGACAGCATCAGAAGAGAAACAGTCATAAACAAAATCACTGACCAACAGATATAAAGCATACAAGTTTTCTGATGAATAATACAATAAATGCACTGAAGTATAGGCAAGGAAATAAACTGAGTATACAAGTGCAGTATATGAAGAGAGAAAATAAAACATAATAATTTGCAATAATGGCAGACAATTAGAGACCAATGAATTTGTAAACAAAGATAATCACAAATTCCGCATACAGAAGGCAGGAAAAATAGACCACAAAGCCTCACTGGATGCACATTGGTATTCCACACCCAACACCCAGGACACCCGAGGAAGTCCAGCAGGTAAATATAGTACTGCTGGTACAGTTCTCAAAAATAAAAGTTACAATCAGCGCAAATATCATGAAAACAGGCAGAGCAGAGAAGTGAAAGGGAGGAACGAAGAAAGGAACCACGACGGGAACAAAATCTTACTTTGACAAAAGGGTCTGGTCAAATCTAGATGGTTGGGCTATATCAAGCCAGGGATGCTAGATCTGTAGAAACTTTGTGTGGGTGTCTAACAGCATAGCCGTCAGTTTCTCATTAACCATTATAAAATTCATCCGATTTTTGACTGCTTCAAAGTTGAGGAGGGGGGTCTTCCAAGCCCTCACGATCGTTAGTTTGGTAGCCATGAATAGATGCGATGCCAGCTGCCACTCAGGGCGAAGTAGGCCCACTAATGGTTTAAATAAATAGTGCCTCATAGGGGTTGCGCTTAATGTTTTTGTAAAACATAGTGCGGAGAAGGGTATAAACCCTGATCCATAGTCTGCAAACCTTGGGGCAAGTCCACCAAAATTGGGCCATGGTGCCTATTTCTTGACAACCCTGAAAGCAAGTCGGGGAGTATGTGGGGATAAAACGAGCCAGACAGGCAGGCATGTAATACCATATATAAAGAACCTTTATAGGCATTTTCTAAAATAACATTCCTTGGACATGTAGACAATGCTTGGGTCATGATCCGCCAGTCTTGCTGATCCAGACTTCCCCCGAGTTCCGACTGCCAATGCTGATAAGAACGAACTGGGGCATTCTATAAGAAATTTAATAGCGGAGTAGATAAGAGAGATTAAGCCCAGAGCATGGGGTCTATGTCTGCAAAGACTTTCAAAGAGGGTCAGCCTATAGGGTTCCGAACACGACTCCATTAATGTATTGATAAAGTGGTGGAGTTGAAGGTAGCCAAAGTGCTCCTGCAACGGGATATCATAAGAGGAATGCAGAGTCTCAAAGGTGAGTATCTGTGTGGGAGAGAGCGAAGAATGCACGTCGTGGAAGCCACCATGCAAACTGTCCGGGATTGTCATGGCCCGGGGGAAATAATGGAATATGGAGCAAAGTCAGATGGGTGGAAATGAGACCAGGGAATATTTAATAAGTCGAAGCATGTGTATCAATGGCGGACTAAGGGGTGAAGGGCGATGAAAAGGGGGAAGCCATGGCAAGGAAGAGAGTGGTATCAGGTGGGAGTCCATCTCGTCTACAGTAGCCCACAAGGGGATATTGCAAGATGCGTGAAGATGGACTAAGGGAGCAATATTAACCGCTAAAGTTTAAGCCTGAAGGCTCGGGACGACAACCCTCCCTCAGTCTTGTGGGTAAATAAAATCTGTTTGTTAACCAGCTGCCGACCGCAGATAGCCGAATGATGGCTGCACTGCGGCCGGCCAGTTCTGGGTGGACGTCATATGACGTCCTCCCAGAACGCGCTCTCCTGCGCACCTCAGGGGGCGCGCACCCGGCGATCTCCGTGATCGCTGTGTCCTACGGACACAGCTGATCACATGATGTGGTAAAAGGCCAATCACAGCGGCCTTTTACCACGTGATCAGCGGTGTCCAATGACACGCTGATCAGAGGGAAATGCAAGTGCCGGTTCTCGGCTGCACTTTCCTCACGCTGTCAGATCGTGAGGAAAGTACTGCTGAGAACCGGCATTTGTCAGAGCGGGGATCGGCACCGATCATCAGGGCACTGATGATTAGTGCCCTGATGATCGGTGCCCAGCAGTGCCACCCACTAGCTCCGCCCACCCGTGCCCAGCAGTGCACCCACCTGTGCCACTCTGCAGTGCCACCTACATGTGCCCAGCAGTGCCACCCACCTGTGCCCACCCACCAGTGCCGCCCACCAGTGCAGCCCAGCAGTGCTGCCAGTCAGTGCCCAGGGGTTGTGCCAGTCAGTGCCGCCAGTCAGTGCCCAGCAGTGATGCCAGTCAGTGCCGTCTATCAGTACCCATAATCAGTGCCGCCTATCAGTGCTGCATATTAGTGCCGCCTATCTGTGAACCCTAATTAGTGCTGTCTATCCGTGCCACCTCATTAGTACTGCCTATCAGTGCCGCCTATCAGTGCCCATCAGTGCTGCCTCATCAACGCACATCAGTGAAGGAGAAAAAATACCTGTTTGAAAAATTTTATAAAAGAAACAAATAAACTTTTTTTTTTCTTTCTAATTTTTTGCACTTTTTTTATTTATAGCGCAAAAAGTAAAGCGCCCAGTGGTGATTAAATACCACCAAAAGAAAGCTCTATTTGTGAGAAAAAAAATGATCAAAATTTCATATGGGTACAATGTTGCATGACCGCGCAATTGTCAATCAAAGTGTGGCAGCGCTGAAAGCTGAAAATTGGCCTGGTAAAGAAGGGGGTATAAGTGCCTGGTAGGCAAGTGGTTAATTTTAACTGTTTTTTTTTTTTTTTTTTAAGTGTTTCTTAAAGCCAGAAGGTTGGAATGTTGAATGAAAATAGTTTTGAGGCGTGTCTGTAATTTATTTTCGTTCTACACAATTAAACAATTGAATGAACATTTTCCAAGAGTGGTGTATCCATACTTTTTGCCAGGGGTTGTACATGCTAAAATGTTATTTTTTATCATGCAGGCTGGTGTCTGTTTTGCTGGGCTGTTTTTTTTTTTTATTTATTGGGAGTGTACAAAGTGACTGTATGTTGTTATACTCTGTACTGCAGCTCATTGCGGAAAAATGTAGCATGTCTACATTTTTCAGCATCACACATCACACCAGTATTGTGGTTCTAATGGGAGACCTAGCCAACAATTGTTTTCCTATGGCCCATGTAGTCACTGGTGGTGTTCAGTTGTCGTCACCACACATAGTATGAATTGGCCCTAGGATATAACGTGTGGCTGTATTTTAGTTCAGGTTAGACACGGGTAGTGTAAACTGAATGTACTTTGACAAGTATCTGTTATCTATAATGTGTCTCACATCAACACATGCAGTCCAGCTCCTGATATGTGTGCACCCATAGTATGTCCCGTGTTGTGCTCTGAAAATCTACAACCAATGCCAGTTTGTTCATACTATTGCAGGATAACTAAATGACTGAACCATGAATAATTTGGTTGCATGCCTTAAAAAGCATGCTGTTCTTAAGATGTTCTGTTGATTGACATAATTTTTGAACCGGTTGTTTGTTAGTATTGTTGTTGAAGTATTGTTGGTACTATTTGCAGTGGTTAAAGGATCTCCGAAGCTGTGGACAAGAATTCAGGTTGTCTTAATATCACTAACCCTTATGACTCCTGACTGATTGTGTTTATTTTGAATGTATTATAAAATACATTTATTGATTAAAGCCTGTGATTGGATTAAATGGTGCCTTTTATATATCTGCTTGGAATTTTAAGAGACGTTTATAGCAAAGGAACCTTTCATGGTATATACCATAAGCGCTCACGCACACTGAGCTCAGCTCCCTTCAATGCCTTTTCGCCTGACAGGAGAAAAGATGCTTAAAAAATGGAACCCAAAGCCACGTTTAACAGGTTCAGGAGCATCAAGTGTTTGAGCATTTATGGATTCCATTGGCCAGAATATTAATTTATTCTGGCCATTGGAATGAATGAACGTTAAAGCGCTAAACACGTCTTGAATTTTAACGTGTTAATGCTTGTGAAGCATAACTAGGATAGCAATAAAACTGAGCGCTCTGTGGAGTAAGCTGCTGGACACTCAAGGAAACCAAAATAAAGCCTTATAATAGATACAAATAGTGCAGCGCTATAAATGTAATGCAAATTGATATGCAAATTATAATCTAAGATTATAGATCTTAGATTAAGATCTTAGATTATAATGTGCATATCAATTTGCATTACATTTATAGCGCTGCACTATCTATTTGTAAATGCTCATGAAGCGTTTTGTTTTTTTTTTTTTCTCAAAAGCTCCTCTCCTGAACTTTCTGGTGATGGGTTTTTGTAAAACTCTAAACAGTTCTCTTCTAATACGCCTATGTGTACGTCGGCTAGCATAGAGGTGGTTTCACAGGCTGGAAAAAGTCAAACGCCTGTAAAAGTGACTTTTTAATCCCCGTGTGCATGATCCCTACAGGTTCAGAAGGGCAAATAAGGAAGAGTCACATATGTTTTTTCAAAGACTGCAGATAACAAGATAAATACATAATATATAGTTTGCTGGTGTGTAATTATTTAAAGCTCTATATCCGGTAAGGGTTTTTATTATTGAGATTCCCCCCTCCCATATATATATATGTATATGTATATGTATGTATATATATATGTATATGTGTATATATACATATAGAGGTATTTTGTTGTACCTTTCATATTTAAAAATGCATGCTCTTCCATGTTTTGTTACTGCTTTAAACATTACTGATTACCCACTAGAAGGAGCTGTGAGTCATTTAAACTTTGAGCTATCAGACACTTAAAGTTGTAGTAATGCCCTGTTTTTTTGTTTTTTATTTTTATAATACCTACAGGTAAGTCTATAATAAGGCTCACCTGTAGATACAGTAAATATCCTAAACCTGCACCATTTAGGAAATGTTTACTTTAGCAGCGCCAGTGACGTCTCTGGCGCTTGCACACTGTGCTCTCAATGGATGGCATGCTGTCCGCTGAGAAGGCCGAGCCACGGCCAATACTCCCACACTCATGTGCGGGAGTGATGTCATTACGGCTTGGCCCGTCAAACGACAGATTGCTGCCCTCGAACCTGAAAAGAAGATTGGGTGAAGATGGAAACCCTGGGGAGCTGTGACGGCATTCCGCTGGAGTGCTTCGTTTTCAGGTAAGTAGGCGATGCCTACTAGCACAATGTGAAAGACTTACCTGAAAACTAAGCCCTCCAGCGGTCACAGTAGGTGATGCCTACTAGCACATTATGCTCTTAACTTGCAGGGATAATTTTTTATTTGTGGTTTACTACCGCTTTATGTTACACACACAACATGACTGGTGTAGCAGTAATCAGGGACACTGGGACTGGTGTGGCGGTGATCAGGGACACTGGGACTGGTGTAGCAGTAATCAGGGACACTGGGACTGGTGTGGCGGTGATCAGGGACACTGGGACTGGTGTAGCAGTAATCAGGGACACTGGGACTGGTGTGGCGGTGATCAGGGACACTGGGACTGGTGTGGCGGTGATCAGGGACACTGGAAATGGTGTGGCGATGATCAGGGACACTGGGACTGGTGTGGCGGTGATCAGGGACACTGGAAATGGTGTGGCGATGATCAGGGACACTGGGACTGGTGTGGTGGTGATCAGGGACAATGTAAAGCTCTGTCACTTTTTTTTTTCTTACAACCAGTGGGTTGAATGGGAAAAAAAACAGACAGATCCCCATATCTACACAAGAAATGTTGATGCAGGGATCTCTCCCACTCCCCTCCACAAGAAAACAAATGCTAGTTTTCCAGCAGGACCTTTCGAACAGACAGCTGTACACACAGACCAAAAGTTGTCCAGTTCTTGCTGAACAGACCAATTTCGGCCCATTTGCACCTGGTATAAGTGTATATGTAAACAACTAAAAAAAAAAATTCATAAGCCCACACTGATAACATTATTTCAAGTAGACATACTGTATGTTTAAAAATAATTGTATAGTACTGGATGTATATAAACATAGAGGGTTGAGGATTATTTTATATATTTTAAAATATTGTAGCTAACATTCCCATGAATAAAAACAGAATTCTTTTACATTTGTGCCAGTTATACCTGCTGGTTTGTGCTTCAGTTATTTTCAGTTTCTGACTAATCACTGGTCAGAAATGTGGTTAATTCAAGGAATGCATTCTCTTTGTATAATAGTTTCCCATGTCATGATGACAAAGGTGGAATTCTGAAATGAGTAAACATCAAATGGGTCTAATTGGCGCCCCATAAAGGCTGTTTTGTTTTTTTTTTTAATGTTTTTTTTTTTTTCTTCCTCCTGTGCTTTACTGAAGTATTTCATTGCTGCTTCTCGGTATATTGAGGACAGTCTGTGCTGGAGAGAAGGGCCTTGGGACAGTATGACATGAACAGGAGGCTGAGTTATGCTCCCAAATTACTTCTGTGACGCTCTGCTTTACCACAGGCACACAGATCACATTCAACAGAGATATCAGATCTGGGAAACACTGCAGATTAACAGCTTGAACTTGGATCACCTCTGTCTAATAAAATGGTTGTAATGGGAACAAATGCAAGTGAATTACACAGGTAGCAATCTAATTCAATTAAATGTGCCTTAAAACGATGTGTTAACGGCTGTCACTTGTCTGTGAGTCCATTCAGCACAGACCATTAGGAAACATTACCCAGTCTATACTATGACCAGTCTGTTAGCCCTTTCTCCCCTTGAAAAATTGCTAGGCATAAACAAAACCAAAACAAATTCATAAGCACAGTACAGGAACACTTGTGAGATTTGGCATGCTCCAGCTTCCCAAGCGGTTGCAACTGGGCTGAATGAAGTCACCGATGCCTAGGCAAATGGGCAAGAAGCTAGAGTCTAAGGCAGGGCTTTCCAAACGTTCTAAACAAAGGGCCTGTTCACTGTCCTCTAGACTTCGAGGGGCCGGACTGTGGCCAGTGGGAGTACAAGAGGTCCAAATGTCAGTGGGAATAAAACCATGCCCCTTCATTGATGTCAGTGGGAGGAATAGCACCCTATCATTGGTGTCATTGTGAGTGCCTCATCATTGGTGTCATTAAGACCCATTGTTGGTGTCATTGTGAGGAATAGTGCCCCGTCATTGGTTTCAGTGAAGGGAATTATGCCCCATTGTTTCTATCAGTGGATAAAACAGTGCCCCAAGCGCCAGATAAAAGCAAGCCAAGGCCCACATCTGGCCCCCGGGCCGCAGTTTGGAGACCACTGGTCTAAGGCAAATAACTTTCTCTTTTTTTTTTCCCTTTCTTCTAGCAGTAGGGATTAATAGGTTCTGACTGTAAACTAAATAGCAGAAACTATTAGCAATTGCCCATTTAACTCCATCCTTAGGTCTTAAGATGCGTGGCTTATCACCAGGGCCAGATTAATTGAAGATAGGGTTTCAAGTACCCTATTGGAGCAGCTCCCTCATGAACCCAAAATGCTGCAATATCTCACTTGCTAGAGGAGTGAGCGTGGTCTGGCCAGCAAGGTAATGACTTCATGGCAAAAGGTCATCTCCGTTGCAGATTTTTTTTTTTGAGTGGTACATATCTGAGGAGCTTTCCCTAATTTAGTATGCACAGTGCAGGATCCGCCCTGTTGGCATCAGAGGTGATCTGTCTCAAATATCTTAGCTTATGATGTCTTAAAGTTCCCCTTGTTTCCTTGATTATCCTCAAACCAAATAGTCATCAGTGAGGGAATACAGTGTTGCCCTTCCTTTAATCCACACACTGGGTCCAGCACCACCACGATTTTTCCATACATCATGTGGAGCCGGCTGTCTCATTGGGGGACTTTCAGCCGACCCCCTGATGATGCACCATGGTGCCTGCACAGTGTGTTCTAGATGGCTCTGAAGCCTTCTAAGATCAGTGATGTTAGCATCTCAGAAGGCTTTGGGCAGCAGGGGGTGTCATGATTGCCTAGGGGAGAAAACCGTAAGCTTGGGCTGAGGATCGCATAAAAAAGGTATTCCAGACCCCCACCCCAAAAAAATGTCTGCAATCTTCCTCTAAGGAGAGGAAACAAGAATCCTTTTGCTTTAAAAGAAAGGTCTGCTTTAATGCAGGAATTAACTATAGCAAAGATGGTGAGATCTGTAAGGCAAATCACAGTCAGATCTCGAGATTCTAGAATAGAATACCACACCTTCATTCTTCAAACTGTTCTTTTCTGTTCTCTTTTGTAAAGTCAAGTATCTAAATCACTGAAAGGATTGCTTCAGTACCTTAACTGATTACATGAATAATCTCTGGCTCAGGTTCTTGAACAGGAGAAATTTGAGATTTCATGTTGTTGAAAGAATTTTTTTTCCCTTATGCTTCAAATCATCATACCAAAAAGCACATTATACACCTGTTGCCTTTACATTCTAATGTTATTGTCCTGTGTGTGACCAACATTACATTGTAATTTTACAGGTGGCATAAATGTCTGTGTAACATAGTTGACTGTTTTTAAGCAATCATGACAGGGCCCGGTGGGCAGACCATTGGTCAATATAAAACACATTTTGAAATGCAGAAGCACGCGCTCACAAACTGCAGCAAACACTTCTGCATTGATCCACGCAATTAAGCATTCTCTTGTGTGGAGAAAGGAGGGGGCAGCACGTTCCATCATGTCTTCCTTTGTCCAAGCTGTGTACGGGGTTTATGCTGGAATGACTTGCTCAGTGATCTGGATTTGATGTTTTGCAGTGGAGAGGAGCTAAATCGGGGAGGGGGGGGGGGGGGGTCTGAACCAAAAATGTGTGCTGTCCCTGTAGAGAAACCTGGTGGTCTGGACTGCTCCACTTATGAACTTGAAGCAATAATGGAAAAACCGTTCTAGAAACAGAAAAAAAAATACTTTTTATAAAGCCATCCTTTAGTATTTTTTTAGTATATGACTGTTTCCTGTCATCTACCGCTGTAAGAATTATTATTATACAGGATTTATATAGCGCCAACAGTTTGCTCAGCGCTTTACAATATAAAGGGAGACAGTACAGCAGCAGTACAGTTCAATACAAGAGGGAAAGGAGGGCCCTGCTCCTTGGAGCTTACAATCTAAGAGTGCATAAATTGTCTCATACGTGACTAGTAGATAATCCAGTCAAGTGGAAGCAGTCAATCGGTTAACCAGCAAACCTAGAAACAGTGCTAGAATAAGAACACTCACTCCGTTTACTTTTATATGAGCCCACTGTAATTCACTGCTGCCAGAATCCAGAAAGCTCTTCACAGGTTTATTCTATGCTTCCCAAAGCTTGTTTTGAGTAACTTTTTCTCTTCTTGCTGTATCAGCATTTCCTGTATGTGATAGGCAGCAAGGGTATCGGTGTGTTTTTTATTTTTTGTTTGTTTTTTTTTTTTTATTATAAATGGCTAACCTATATCAAAAGCACAAGTTATTAAATCAACAAATAACTGACCAAAGGAATTAGGGTGGGCTGGTGAAATATAGGAATCTGAAATAATCAAGCCCACACTTGAGAGCCATCAGCAGCCGGGGCGGACTGACCATTTGGAAACTCGGGCACTGCCCAAGGGCCCGGGATCAGTAGGGGGCCCCATGAGATGCCCCTGGTACCTTTTTCATAGGCTTTTTTGAGTTTGGGCAAGGACACAGGGGCCCCATGATCCCCTATTGCCTGGGGGCCCCATGAGTTGTCAATCCACCCCTGTCAGCAGCTTATCTCCACCTTATTCAGTAATTGCAGAAGGGCACATGCAAACTAGTAGATCAAAAATGAAAATAGCTGGATTCATTTACATGCATAAAATTACTTCTTGGCTCCTTTTTAATGGGATTTCTAGAAAATATGACTTTATATTGGACACACACACACACACACACACACTCTCTCACACTCTCTCACTCTCTCTCTCTCCCTCTCTCTCTCTCTCTCTCTCTCATATTCTCTCTCTCTCTCATATTCTCTCTCTCTCTCACTCACTCTCTCTCTCTCTCACACACTCTCTCTCTCTCTCTCACACACTCACTCTTCCTCTCTCTCTCTCATATTCTCTCTCTCACTCACTCACTCTTTCTCTCTCTCTCACACACTCACTCTTTCTCTCTCTCTCACTCACTCACTCTTTCTCTCTCTCACACACTCACTCTTTCTCTCTCTCTCACACACTCACTCTTTCTCTCTCTCTCACACACTCACTCTTTCTCTCTCTCTCACACACTCACTCTTTCTCTCTCACACACTCACTCTTTCTCTCTCTCTCACACACTCACTCTTTCTCTCTCTCTCACACACTCCCTCTTTCTCTCTCTCTCACACACTCACTCTATATTGGTTGGTGGATTGCAGGCCAGTTTACATAGTTGGTAAGGTTGAATAAAGACATTGTCCTGAATGCATGTGTGTTTGTCACTACTATTTTCCATATCCCTGTAAATTGTGTTCACGAAGGAATACATTTTTACTAATTTATCAACACTCCTCACTGACACCACAGACTATGGAAGGGAGTTCCACATCCTTACTCCTCTTACAGTAAAGAACCCTTTCATGGTTTTAAGATTGAACCCCTTCTGGTCCAACTGCATTGCAGTGATATACCTTGTTATTTAAAAGCAAGCAATTTTAACCAGTTCAGCTCTTTGGACAGACTTGGCATGTTTGGTAGCTATTTATTCGGTGCAACCTTATTTTTATATTTCACCAAACAAATTAGTCGTATATTGTGTGTTCTTGCACTAAGCTTCATTTTTTTATTCCTAAAAATTGCATTGAATAAACAGTTGCGCAAATATCATGTGACATAAAAATTTGCAACTATCTTTTTTTTATTCTACAGGGCTTTTGCTTTCAGAAAATATATAATGTTCTGGCGGTTTAAGTAATTGTATTTCCAAAATTTGTATTTTTTACATGTGTGCAACAATTTGCTCTAGAGCCGACTGGTTAAGAAGACCTGTAACGATAGATAATGCTCCAAAAAGTCTGTCTTTAAATGTTTAGTTGCACTAGCTAACTGATTTCTGGCTAGGGTTACCAGTGATATTAATAAATTGGGATTAATGGCATATTGCGTGTTGATTGATATATTTGTCATATGTTGGAAATTATGCCAAAACATCAATGACTTAATTCTTTGATCTTGTGTTTTTATGAAGATAAACTGTGTAAAACCTGCTTTACAGTAGTTTCTATCCTTTTCAATGTGCCATTACTATAATTTCATGCTTTCTGCCTGTTTTCCTTCATCCTTCTGATTCGCGTCTCGTATTTACCAGTGTTGTCCGTTTTAAGAATAGCCATTTCTATATATAACATTTAACCTGGGCACAGCTGGTGCAGTCTGTCTTCGTCTTTTTTTTTTTCATATGAAAGAAATTAATTAAAATTCTGCTCACCTACACAGCGACAGAGGCACAAATGTCCATCAAAGCAAACAGCCGCTCTGTTCAGAGAACACGATTGTTTTGGGTTTTTTTTCCTCCATCCTTTTAATTATTTATCATATTGTTCCATTCTTTATTGCTTTGATATCCACGCTATGCTGTGATTTTATTTATTTATATTTTCCCCCTTTCACTTGAATATCATTATCCCATTTTGTATTTTACTGTAATTAAATACAGTGTTTTCTTACCACTTACTGTTAGATCATTGCAAGATGAAAGAGAGCAAAGTAGTTTTAGTAAACACAGTGGGGTAGGGATGAAATCTGTGCAGTTTTAGTGCATTATACACCTTTTACTTTATAGCACAGAATGGGAGAATCTTTTTTTTTTTTTTTTTTTTTTTTTTTTTTCTCCTTTTTTCTTTTAAATCAAGTTTCAAAATTATGCATAAAATGTGAAATGGATTAAGGGATTTTTCTTTTTTCCCTTTTATCAAATGTGACTTTTTGGAAGTGTTGCTAAGCATGGAAAATGTGATTTTTCTAAACTTAAATGAAAAATGTAATGCAAATAAATTGTATAAACTGCATATGTGAAATGAACTGGCCAAAGTTTTTGTTTTTATTTTTTCCTTCACCCTTCCTGGTGTATAGGAAGCAATGATTGTCACAAACTGTGGCTGTCACTTGGAAGCAGCAGCCTCCACCTATCCTGTTTTTCTTTCCAGTGCTAAAATCAACTATGTACTTCCAGCTGTAGAAAATAATCATCATGAATTAATGCAGAAGGTACCATCGTTTAGTATATCCTAAATCCTTGCCCAGTGTAGGTCTGTCTAGCTGCCATTTTCTAAATATTGGTTCGCAAAATTAAAATATATCATAGTGGGTGTGGGCTACACACTTTAATTTTTGTTATTAAGCATTTGCACACATTATTTATCTGTTAAAGTGGAGTTTTATGCAACCTGTAGTGCATACTTCTGTCAATATGCATAGTAAAGGTGACCACAGTTGTGATTATGAAATTTGCTACAGTTTTCTGTAATACCCTTTTAAATCTTGAAAGGCATGCGGAACAACAAATTTAAGTATATACCGGTAACTAGTAGTGCGCATATAAATGTACACATGTGCAGCTCAAAACTCATTTATTTGGAACCAAATCCTTCTGTCCTCTTTCCTTCTCAGCTGTTTCTCTTTTTGGTGTGACATATAGACTCTATAAATTTTAACTACCAAAAGTGTTACACTACACTGTTCCTTAAATCTTTCATCCAACTTCAGCCCAAGCCCTGACACTTCTCTTCTCTTCTATGTGTAAAAATCAGCATTTGTTTGCTAGAAAATTACTTAGAACCCCCAAACATTATATATTTTTAAGTAGATAACCTAGAGAATAAAAAGGTGGTGTTGCAAATTTTTTATGTCACATGGTATTTACGCAGTGGTTTTTTTTAACGCAATTTTAAAAATAAACCAAAACACTTAAATGCACAAAAACACACAGAAAACTAATTTGCTGCTAGGATCGCTTTTACAGTGCAGCCCATCACCGGCTGAATATGAAGATGCCAGGATGATGACTGTAGCTGCAGGCATCTTCCTGGTATAACCACCTCAACTTGGTGACGTATGGGTTAGTGGTTAAATTACTGCATGCACATTATATATATATATATATATATATATATATATATATATATATATATATTAAGACCCAGTATAAAGAAAACATGTTGCTTCACAAAAAAAGCGCATGTGTATACTCAATAATTTTTGGTGTACTAATTCTGCATGATCCACACAATAAGGGTGAGTGTGTCCTTTGATCAATAAAGTGTATTTCTGTAACAGTTGCAGCCATATTACATTCATCAGTTTCATAGGCTTTTTGATAGGTATGATATGAGATCCGCTTGATGGAAATAATCTTAACAGTTTGTGTTTGTTTTTAAAAAAAACACTGTTTCTATTTGTTTTTTTCTTTCTGTCAGCCATACTCAGGTGTTTTTTGGGGGTTTTTTGTGTTTAGTTTTGTTTGTTTTTTCATTTCTCTTTTTTTTTTTTTTGTGCTACTCTTTGTGGTTCTGCTTTTTTATTGCTACCTTAACAGTACAAGTCTGAGTAGGTTGTCCTATATAAATCCATGCACTCCACATGTGGTTGGCATCTTTTCTCAGCAGCCCGTAAGAGCGCAATACTGTATATAAAAATTGCCCTGAGCTGCACAACACCTTTGTCTAGTTGCGTATCTACTATATTTGATAATGTATAAAAATATGAGCTAGCAAATTTGTAAAAATATGAATGTTGTGTCGAATACCATAGTAACTCAAAAAAGTGCTAAATTAAATACACACTTTTTACTTTAAGATTATTTTTCTATTCCTTACCTTGCCGGTTTCCCGTTGCCAGTTAGGCTGAATTGGCACTTGAGCATTTTTTAGCTTGAAGCTCCAGTGTACCCGGAGGAAACCCACAAACTTAAAAAAATCAATTGTTCTCTATGGTGCCTGTTTGCATGATCAGGTGTGAACAAGCACCATAGAGAAAAATTGATTTTTTTTAAAGTTTGAGCTCTTTTCGCATTTTGAGTTTCAAGCTACAAAACACTCAAGTGTGAATACAGCCTAAATGGGCTTTGTGTGTTATGGACACAAAGAATATATTGCTACAACACATCCATCCAGAATAATTGGCTTTTGCACCTTGCTAATTTAAGGCACAAAACATGATGTGCTCCCTTGATTAGGAGATGTCATTATTTCAGGTACTTATAAAGCGCTGTCAATTTACACAGTGCTTTACATATATATTGTACAGTCACATCAGTCCCTTACCTTCAAGGGGGGTACAATCTAAAGTCCCTAACTCACATTCATACATACACACACATACTAGGGACCACTTAGACAGGATCCAATTAACCTACCAGCATGTCTTTGGAGTGTAGGAGGAAACCGGAGTACCCGGAGGAAACCCACGCAGGCACAGGGAGGACATACAAACTCCAGGCAGGTGGTGCCGCGGTTGGGATTCGAACCAACGACCCTAGTACTGCCAGGCGGAAGTGCTAACCATTTACCCACTGTGCTGCCCATGTATACATGGCTGTGCTTGTGTCACATATAGATGTTCATTTGCTTTACTGTCATTGGTTTTCATGATTTTCTGCTGAGCAGGATTCAGTAATTTAATGTGTCCTCATTCCATTTTCTTCCACGCTCTTACTAGTGTAACAATTTCGTTTTCTTGGTTTTTCTTAGAAAGCATAAAATCAGAAACGTAAATTACCTCCTGTTAAAACAAATCCGACATCTACTTCTAGGCAGATGCTTAAAATGCCAGAAGATTAGATTTTTCTATTACTGCCACCGAGT
The DNA here is from genome assembly GCF_062004578.1 of Staurois parvus. Taxonomy (NCBI): domain Eukaryota; kingdom Metazoa; phylum Chordata; class Amphibia; order Anura; family Ranidae; genus Staurois; species Staurois parvus. The sequence continues at coordinate 2,420,188 of NW_028317902.1, read as the reverse complement.
GCTTTTGCTGAGAACTAGGAAACCACAAAAGGAGATAGAGATAGGTTGCCCAGGCCTAGTGGGGTATAAAGAACATAGCTAAGTTGAGTTATATTCCTTTGCCATTCATTGATGCATTGATTCTTAAATCTTGACCACTGGGTTATAGTGCCATCTGCAAGACTAGGTGTACACAACTCAGCCTAGAGGGAGAGCCTTCTGGTGGCCCTATCTGATAGAGACAGCTCAAGACAGGGTCTTGAATTAAATTCCAAACTGAGAAATACCTGCAAGATGCATTTGTTTAAATTTTAACTGCGTTATGTTACTTTCTGAGATGAAACCGAGTGGCAGCTTTTGGCATAAAGAATATAGGAAAAAAGACACATCTCACAGTAATCACAACAAAAAAAACACAAAAAAATGATTGGTTGAACCAGTTTTCAAAATAAGGCAAAATGTTTAGAGCAGCCTTTTTCAGCCTAGGGTTCCGGCAGAGTTCGGTAGGAGTTCCATGAGCGGTGAGCAGTTTCTGTCTCTTGGGAGAAATAACCACATCAGTTGTCTTTTTAGCTTATCTGTAAAGGGGAACTCTTCCACTCACTATCATGCGAAAGTACTCTGAGCGGTAGGTACATTGTATACTAATTTAGCAGGATTTCCTGAAACTAGAAAGTTATTTCATAAGTTTTTTTAAAGTGTTACTAAACCCGAGACCCTGCATTCGCTATATCTGGTCTCCCACGGTACACAGAACATGGAAATGCAAGTATTTTAGTAAATATAAACTGCTATATACCTTTTTTCATCAGCAGGTTTATAGCAGTCTTGTGACTTCTAATAGTCTCCAGCTGAGCACTGGGTAATCTTGTAGGAGGAGTTTTCATTGTGCTGTGACTGTCCTATGAGACTGCATAACCCCTGACCCTCTTTCTGGGCTGTGCTGATTGGCTCTGTGCTGATCACATTCATCCTCCCAGAAAACAGAAAAAAAAAATGGCAATACACACCAAACTGAGCATGTCCAGAGTGACACCTAGAGCTCTGTACTATCAGCAGATGGATTGAGGACCGTAGAAGAAGGGGAGGATCAGAGAAGACAGACTGATTTTATTGTTGTGGGTTTAGTAACACTTTGATGTTGAAAAGGTTAGGAAAGTCTGTTTTAGAGGTTGCATGAAAGGGTTTAGTATGGTAAAACACTTTTTTGGTAGTTAACCTCCTTGGCGGTATTCCCGAGTGTAGCTTGGGGTAACATTTCAGTACCAAAAGCGGTAACCCCGAGCTACACTCGGGAATACCATGCGGCGCTGCTCCGGCATGTGTTCTTCACTTACCTTGTCCTGCGCTCCCACGATGTGTCCCCTGCAGCGTCCCTGGCCACCTCCTCCGGCCGATGCCGGCATCCGGCTTCTGTGTCCTGTCCCTGTGACGTCGGGACGTACGGGCGCCGGCGGCGGGAAATTTAAAAATTTTAAAAAATGTCATTTTTTTTTTTTTTCATTTTACACAGTAAAACATTGCTGTTTCAACCAATTTCACATACATTTTGTCCCGAGTGCTTTGTCCTGTGCCCTGCCTGCATTTTGTCTGTTCTTTCTGCCTGGAAACTGAGAAACGTCCATGGCGTCCAAAAAGTGTCCCTTTAGGTCAAAAGCGGTTTAGATCAGCTAGAGAACAGCGATAGTAAATCAGAACCACTTACAGAATTGAGTGATAATGATTCGTGGGGGAAATTCGTCATCAGAAACTGAAAACGATTTTGCGACTGAGCTCAGCGATGTGCGAACTTGGCGCTCTATTTCACATTTCAGTGTTTTTGGTTTGATTATATTATTGAATTAAATTTTTTATTATTTTTATATTCTTTTTATGATTATTTATTAAATTATAATTTATGATTTTGTGTTTCAAATTTTATCATACCCGGGATGTTTACTAGACTCTTGTTCGGACAGATTTCAGTGAGTTTTTCCTAAAAATTACAGCCTACAATAAAAAAAATACATATTTCCATGCAAAAAAATGGTACCGCTTTCAGCACCAAAAATCTGAAATAATCATACCGCTAGGGAGGTTAATACATTTTTCATAAAAAGTCTGCACATCAGACCAAAATGAGGGTTGAAAACTGAGCAGAAGAAGTGGGATGGAGGGATTCAGTTCCATAAATGGACAATCCTTCCAAATTAGGGACAGGTGGGGAGGTATGATATAATTTGATATGTATAGAATGTTGTCTGTATAATGGTTCTCTCATATGAACATCGGTTAAGTCAAGTTTTTTTCCCCTAGAAAAAAAGGATGAATACTTAATCAGGTTACATCAGTTTACATATCCATAGGTGGTCCCATTCACAGTTTTTAGTTACTGAAGAAAACAGATATATAGGTGGACAACAGTATAAAAAAAACCCCAAACTTTTTTTTTGCCTAAAAATAGATGTAAATGGAGCAGACCGTATACTGTACATTCATGTCTGCAAAAATGGAAAAGCACGCAACCATTTTCCATCTTTTCTGCTGAAAAAATTTGTAAGCAGGTATAAACAGGTACGTCTGTGTACATCCACTCTCTCATAAACATACATTGTGCTTCAGTCTGGATCCGTCTGAAAAACTGACACCCAGATTCAGACTGCACACCTGCGTAAAAGGGTCCTAATAAATTCCTTCAGCGTATGCTGTATCCCAGAGACCTTGTCTTATCTATTCCTTTGAATATGTACAACAAAGGTCTTTGTCAGTGTTTGTGTTATTACTTGATGTCCATTTCAATACTAATAACATCTCTTGGATATACACTCACACCTTTATTAAATCCAGGAGTTTTTATTATATATACATATTGCCATTTTCTTTCTTTTTTCTATTATTGTAATATAGGGTATTTGGAGAGTGGATACTAGTGTCCTCCTTTTCCCCCTCTCTCCTCCTTGAAATCTCCACTTGTGGGAATAGTATAATGCTTTCTGTAAAGACAGAAGACATGATGGGCTTGGCAGGTGCTGCTGTAGGATTAGCGATTGTGCATTATCGTTTCCACTCACTCCAACGCACAGCATACCCTCCCCCACTCTCCGCTCCCCTTACCCCCCCATCCCACTCTTCCTTCTATGGAACAAAAAAAATACAATTTTCTCTAAAGCAGCTATTTGCTGCCATTTTAAACACGCTTGAAATGTGTCAGTGGGGTCACAGATTCCATCTCTTTCAGTTCCCCCCCCCCTTTACCATTCCCTCCCGGCTGCATATAATGTGCATAAGAACTCTGATTGCTGTTCACTCAAGGGAGGGGGTAGGTCGCATGCTCTTTATCAATTTTTTTCTCACAACTTCATTAACCTCTTCTCAGCTTGAGGCTGGCTCTTTGCATTAACCCTTTTAACTCTTACATAGGCAGTCGTTTCCCTTTGTGTTTCCCTACTCTGTGAGTGTAACCTGTAGATCACAAGCCTGAATTTCCACGTGAATGATTTCTTCCTCTTCTACAATATGGCACACGAGGTCTGCTCTGCCTTCAGGTATACTGAATGCCTCCAGCTAGCTAACCTTTTCTTTGCCATAGCAGGCTTCATTACAGGGGGTTCTAGTGTTGCCAACAGCCTACAATATGTTCAGGGGCACTTTGCTTATGTTTTTAGGCTTCAGTCATACCAGATTTAAAATATAAATTTGAGGCCCGGCTCATCTGAGCTGCTTTGTCATGCATCAAAAAAAAATAAGGTGAATGAACAATGTTTGAGCAAGTCAGAACAGGGGTTATGGTGTACTCTTGTGCTGGGCAAAGTACTCAACCCTAGCTGGCATTGTACTGTACATGATGACTTACTCAAGAACAGTAAATACACAGCCACTGCTTTTTTATAGTTTACACTTCAGTATGTAAACATTCAAATGTTGATCATGCAAAAAAAATTGCTGATGCAAAAAATAATCTATTGCTTAATTCTGGGATCTTTTTAGGAACAATCCTCAAAACGTTAGGCTCCAAATCAGTTGGTATCTGTATGTAGGCAACATGTGGTATTAGGTTCATGTTTGATTTTAATAAATACTAAATCTATTTTAGAAATAATTATATACATCTGTCCTCGTCTCCTAATTTTAAATTGTCACTAGCTTTTACACAGATTTGTCTATAGCTCTTGACCTTGTCGAGTTTTCCTTGTTAATCTGTATGCATTTGAGGACCTGCAGAGTTGTTCATTTGACACGTGTCTTGCTAAGTACCAGTCCATCAACACCTTCCTGCTCGGCTAACTGCACAGCCCTATACTTATACATAGGTGACAGCGGGTAGTTGCAAGTGATCACACTGTGGGTGGAGGGTTGGTTCACTGTGACTGGGGAGCAAGAGATGGCGCAGAATGTAATGTGGATGGGAGGTGGTTTCCTTTGTTTGAAAATCGAGAGGTTTCCGGGGTGACATGGTAACCGCAAACAGAATGCTTTCTGATTGGATGTCTCGACAGCGCACCATACAGTGCAGTAAAGGCTAGTGCCATTGAATCTGTGACAACGAAGCTCAAACTGCCCAGAAATTGCTTATTACTTACAAGATTTCAGGATTTAAACCTGTTCATCTGTAAGACACATTTGAGCCCTGTCTGAAATTCATATTTTGTGCTGTTCAATTTTCAATTGCCAGCTTATGTTTTAGGAGCTTTTCTGTCTAACTTGGTGTACACACCCTTTTTCTTTAGTTTTACAATTTTCTGATTTCCTCTCTGTAATCAGTCTTTCGCTATCTTTTTACCTTTTGAGCAGAGGTTTCCAACCTTTTGACTTTCCTGGGCCACTTTGGAATTGTCTTGGACCACATATAAAATACACTAACAATAAGGAAAGCTGATGAGAAAAAAAAGTCGTGTAATTCACGTCAACGAACATCGAGCTAGATAATGTACCTGAGTACTAAAACTTCCATTTTAAAAGAAAAAAATGTTTTTCGAATATAAAAGTAAAAAGAGCGCGACTTGAAACGAGTGCAAAATTTGACACTGTTTTTTTATAAACTAGCACATCAGTATCTGGTTTGATGGATGTAGTAGCAATTCTCAATGAATTCTCAAGGTGCTCATAAGATATTTTGGTTGTAATTTTGCCATTTGTGTGCCTCATCTTTGAAAATAGTTGCAAACAACTATAGGTGCTGCCGAAAACCAATGATATAAGTGAGGTGTGATTGTGAAGAGTGGGATAGTTTAATTTGTTAAGATAAAACTTCTAAAGGTCCAGTAAAGAGACACTGAATTTTTTTTTTTTTTACTGCAATGTGTCCACTAAGTGTAAACACATTTTTACAAAAAATCCCCCCCCCCCAAATCAGCTTTTTAGGTAAGTTTACAATTTTGAGTTGGGCCGCATTCACTGCTACCTGGGACCATGGCATGGGTAGGACACTTCTGCCTTAAAGGAACCATTAAAATATTTTTTTGCTCTCAGGAAACCCCTGGTAAAACCAATTTATCTGAGATCAATGGGAAAAATACCCCTTACATTGGTGGCTAGATAAAAATTCCCCCTTAGTGGTGTTTGCCAAACCTTAAAAGATCATTATTGTCATGCTGCTGGCTCTTCCAAATGGTGTTGGCCTCAGAACTATGCAGCCACCATGCAGGTCAATCAGCCACAGCTCAAGCAACTCCTAGCAATCTGTGAAGGAACCCTGCTCTATGCCCTGTAAAAGTACTGTCCAGTTAAAACGTAAAAATTAGTCTTGAAATGGACATCTGTTCCACTTCTTAAAATGAGCTTCTCGTTTTCATCTTGACATTATTTTATTGCTGTAGGCCAACCTGATGCTGTTTTAGATATTGTCATGTTCTAGGAACATCGGCTGCTAAATTATTTGAAAGTTTACTTAGTTATTCTGTATAAGTTCCCTTATAATGTTCTGTGTTCCTTGAGGTTCACAAATGGCATCATCTTTTTCTGATTTTGTCATCCCCAGGCCTCCCGTATTTGTACCATGTGCTTTTTTTTTTTTTTTTTTTACACTCTCCCTGCCTGTCCCCAGTCTTTTGCACAGTTCACTACATCTGGACCATCACAAGCCTTTGCTGTCTCTTTGCTTGTTTTCTACATCCTTAAAAGGTTCATGTAGATGAATTGGACTTCCTTATTTTTGTGCAGTTTCAGGGTGTCTTATGGAGCTGTTCTTGGAAATGAAATTGTTATACCTTGGAAAAAATAAATTGTTCCTGTTATATTATGATCGAAGTGCTTTGTCATTTTAATACCTTGTGCAATTCAAGTGGTTTTTTGTAATTCTGGTGCTATGCACAAGGGTTAAATGAAGAAAAAAAAAAGTCTCCAACTTTCCAGTATCAGTGTTTGCTTTCATGTACATGCTGGCAGTTATAGGTGGGTTAGACCTGTTCTCTTTTTTTTGTTCTGTACACATGAGGACTTTGTTTTATACAGAGGCCCATGATAACCAGCTTCTGGCACTGTTCGTCTTTGGGAAGAACAGCGATCTGTGTCTTTATTGAGGGTCTATAGACTTGACGTTGTAGTGGGACATGTCCAAAAATAGTAAGGATGGATCTTCTTTTGTCTCTGGGTTAGTTTACTATGGTTACATACTGTATATATCTTATTGAGAATGGCAGGTAGAGAGATCTCTTAACTCCTGGACCCATCTTGTGCCTGATGGACTGAAGTGGCACATGTTCAGCTTAGTACTTTCTTTCCTCACCTCTGTTCCACAAATCCTTGAAAGTTGAAATTTGTGTTATTGTGTGTATTGTGTGAATGTGTATTATTCCTCCTAGGGTATATAGTGCTATATCTCCTCATAGGATATTTTAGGTGTTAGACACTCCCAACTGTTGCTGATACACAATCCATATAATCTCAAACCAACATAGTGACAAATTGTTCAGCTGTTGTGGTAGAGCAATAGGAGTTTGCATTTAATTCTAGGATCCCTTTCTGTGTACTCTTTCTTCCACTCTGAAAAGGGTAACTCTAAGCTATTCTGCGTATAAACTAAATGGTTTCCCAAGAGACCTCTGTAAAGCTAATGATTCCCCACTTGCCCCCGTCAAACGCCTGCATTGCTTGATGTCCTTGCCTTGGTAAATCACCCGCTTCAATCTTCAGTCAGAAGTCCCACGGCAGTCACTAATAGCTTCTGTTTCTTTAATAAAAAGAGCACATTTTCATTTTCCAATATTTCTGAGACCACATCTGCTCTGCTGATAATTACCTACGTGGCCTGGGGCTGCTGGTTGCGCTGCACTGCTCGTACCGCAACTACCTGCATGTTCGAAATGTCGGAGCCTCAAGCCATGAGAAAAATCAGGAGACACCTCCATTTTTCATCAGATACTCATAATGAGTGTTTAATCTGTATTATACAGTTCTTAAACTAATAGGAGTAAAGCCAGTATAGCCATGGTTTCTTGAAACTCCCCCCAGCACAATCATTTTGAAGTGATAGCAGTCTCTAAAGCTAATTACTTTTATTTTTAAAAGAATGCTCAAAAGACAGGGCAGGCCAAGTGGTGCCCTGTATATACAGGGAATGTTTTAATTTGCATCCAGTATATTAAATGCAGAGCTCTGTATGGTATGGCATACAATTTAAAGGCAGATAAAATTTTAAAGTAAGTAAAGAGAAAGTAACACCAAATATGAGGCTGCCATTGAAAAAGTCACAGGATTTTCATGATAGCCATACAACTAGCATTTCCAGAAAGAGATGCATGTAAAGGCAGCCTCTGTTTTTCTGAATGTTTCCATTAACCCTTTGGCTTGCAGAGCCCTTTTTGCATACATGTTTAAAAAAATCAATTTAGGCCTGAAGATTACATAAAACCCCAAAACCCCAATATACAGTTTCTGAAAACAGACGCCCTAGAGAATAAAATAGCATAGTTACAATTTATTATGTCACATGATATTACCACAAAGGTCTAGAAAAGTCAAAATTTCAGTACAATATACGCTAAAGTTAATTTAAGGCATTCAAACGCAATAAATTACCCAATTAAAACATAAAGGATGAGGTTTCACCAAGTAAATAGATACACAGGTGAAACATTAAATATGTGCGTTCTTGTGAAATGGCCATAAATTTCAGTACCCTATATTTTCTATAGGCAATGCTTTAAAAGTCCCTTATAGATCATAAGTTTGGTGGTACGGAGGAGATCTAGTGCTAGAAATATTGCTATCACTCTGGTGTGCACAGCAATATGTAATGCTTTGCTTTTATGTGCGTATATGAGGGGATGGGGGCTCAAAACATTTTTTTTTGGGGGGGGGGGGCGGGGGGGATTTTATGTGCTTGGGTCACACTTTAATTTTTTACGTTTTAAAAAAAAAAATTTTTGTTTTACTTTTTTTTTTTTTCCACTCGTATAGGGGACACAAAGTGCCCTATGTTGACACTGAAAAGTGTCAATACTTTGTAGAACCACCTTTCACTGCAATTTACAGCTGCAAGTCTTTTTGGGGATGTCTCTACCAGCTTTGCACATATATTGAGAGAAATGTTTGCCCATTGTTCTTTGCAAAATAGCTCAAGCTCTGTTAGATTGGATGGAGGGCGTCTGTGAACAGACTGGATGTCGCTCGACTTCCTTAAACTGAACTTCTCCAAAACCGAGCTCCTAGTCTTCCCCCCCAGCTCACAGACCACCCCCCACTGACTTCTCCATCATGTCCAACAATGCCACTATCAGGCCCGCCCTGCAGGCCAGAGTACTTGGTGTCATTCTGGACTCCAACCTATCCTTCTAGCCCCAAGTCCAATCCCTAACAAACTCATGCAGACTCCACCTCCGTAACATCGCCAAAATCCGCACGTTCCTAACCCCAGAAACCATTAAACAGCTCATCCACTCCCTCATCATATCACGACTCGACTACTGCAACTCCCTCCTCACTGGCCTGCCTCGCCACAGGCTATCCCCGCTTCAGTCAATCCTGAACACGGCAGCCAGACTCATTTACCTCACCAACCGCTCCGTTTCTGCCACCCCCCTCTGCCAATCCCTCCAGTGGCTTCCGATTGTACAATGGATCAAATTCAAAATCCTATCACTGACATACAAAGCTGTCCATCATACTGCCCCAAACTACATCACCGACCTAATATCCAAGTACCACCCAACACGCACTCCGCTTCTCTCAAGACCTCCTTCTCTCTAGTTCCCTGGTCTCCTCCTCCCATGCCCGCCTCCAGAATTTCTCCAGGACATCACCTATCCTCTGGAACTCCCTACCCCAATCCATCAGACTATCACCTACTCTCCTCTCATTTAGGCACACCCTGAAAACTCACCTCTTCAGGGAAGCCTACCCCACCCCCTGCTAATTGCCGACCTCCTTCACTCTTCCTACCACTCCATCCCCCACAGCTATCTCCTCCTGTACCACTATCCCCTCCCTCCTGGATTGTAAGCTCGAAAGAGCAGGGCCCTCGAACCCCTTGTGTATCACATTGTATTGTTATTGTACTGTCGCATGTTCTGTCTCCCTTTGTAATGTAAAGCACTGAGCTAACTGTTGGCGCTTTATAAATACTGTATAATAATAACAGCAGTTTTCAAGTCTTGCACAGATTCTCAATTGGATTTAGGTCTGGACTTTGACAGGGCCATTCTAACACATGAATATGCTTTGATCTAAACCATTCCATTGTAGCTCTGGCTGTATGTTTAGAGTCATTGTCCTGCTGAAAGGTGAACCTCAGCCCCAATCTCAAGTCTTTTTCAGTCTCTTACAGGTTTTCTTCTAAGATTGCCCTGCATTTCGCTCCATCCATCTTCCCACCAACTCTGACCAGCTTCACTGTCCCTGTTGAAGAAAAGCATCCTCCTAAAATGCCACCGCCATGTTTCATGGTGGGGATGGTGTGTTCAGGGTGATGTGCAGTGTTAGTTTTCCACCACACATAGTGGTTTACTTTTAGGCCAAATAATTAAATTTTGGTCTCATCTGACCAGAGCACCTTCTTCCACTTTTGCTGTGTCCCCCAAATGGCTTCTCACAAACTGCAAATGGGGCTTCTTATGGCTTTCTTTCAACAATGGCTTTCTTCTCGTCACTCTTCCATAGAGGCCAGATTTGTGGAATGCACGACTAATAGTTGTCCTGTGGACAGATTCTCCCACCTGATCTGTGGATCTCTGCAGTTCCTCCAGAGTTACCATGGACCTCTTGGCTGCTTCTATGATTAATGCTCTCCTTGCCCGGCCTGTGAGTTTAGGTGGACGGCCATGTCTTGGTAGGTTTGCAGTTTTGCCATACTCTTTCGATTTCAGATGATGGGTGAAATGGTGCTTCATGAGATGTTCAAAGCTTGGGATTTTTTTTATAATATAACCCTGCTTTAAACTTTTCCACAACTTTATAGCTGACCTGTCTGGTGTGTTCCTTGGCCTTCATGATGCTGTTTGTTCACTAATCTCTAACAAACTTATCAGGACTTCACAGAACAGCTGTATTTACACTTAGATTAAATTACACACAGGTGAACTGTATTCACTAATTAGGTGAGTTCCGAAGGCAATTGGTTCTACTAGATTTTAGTTAGGGGTATCAAAGTAAAGGGGGCTGTATACAAATACACGCCGCACTTTTCAGTTATTTGTAAAAAATAATTTTGAAAAACCATTTGTCATTTTCCTTCCACTTCACAATTATGTGCCACTTTGTATTGGTCTATCACATAAAGTTCCAATAAAATACATTTATATTTTTGGTTTTAACATGACAAAATGTGGAAACGTTCAATGGGTATGAATACTTTTTCAAGGCACTGTATATCTCCTTAGAGCATCAGTATCATGTTTTCAAAACAGAAGTTACTGTTTTTTTTATCTTGCTGTGGATTCTCAAACTAGTAGGAGCTTTTCTCTTTCTGCTGCTTTAAGGTGATCTAAATACATGAAGTCAGTCATTAGTGAACAAACAGCATCATGAAGGCCAAGGAACACACCAGAGCAAGGTCAGATTCCCTAGAAAAGGCTGTAGTAGTTGGGTAGACCTGGAGCACAGGCGTAAAGTTTTAAGGCTCATTCAGATTTGCACATTGCAGTAATACTGTATACGTGTTGATGTGTCACTGTACCATTTTGAATGACACCCCAATGCAGAACTCATGTTGTAATGTGCTGCAAAAATATGCCATATGCATAAAATTTGTGCTTTTGAGATGCACTTTAGCCAATTAATTTTGAATGGGCTCAGCACAAGTTGGTAACAGAATGTAACCCTAGTGCAATGCAACTGTCTCTGTGAAAAATAATTAGTGAGCCCGTAAATACTAATTATTTTATTTATTCTACAAAAATACAAGCTGCTTGCCACTGCCTATAGTCAAAAGTGTCAGCTGTTGGGGTGAGTAGAAACAACATGTCTCTTGTTGATTCCCAGAAATCTCGAAGCGGAGTAAACAAAGACGATGAAGTTTGCTTTTCTGGCATAAAAAAGCTAATGTGCATAATAGCTGATATTCCCGGCTTTAGAAACCGGGCCTGAGCTCATTAGGTTCACGCAAGTAGAGAACATATTTATTTTTAAAATATTTGTGGATTTACAGATTTATATATATTTTTTTTGACTATTGGTTACCCATAATGGGTGTCTGAGAAAAGGAGTCTCCTCGGAAGTTATACATACTCCTCAATATCTTTATAGTTGTGATTATAAATCTGGCACTCTGCAGCTCCTTCTTTACCCAAATGCACTTAAACTGTGTATATAGAAATATATTTACTGAGAAAATGCTTAACACACACACCTCTACACACACACCTCTACACACACACCTCTACACACACACCTCTACACACACACACCTCTACACACACACACACCTCTACACACACACCTCTACACACACACACACACACACCTCTACACACACACACCTCTACACACACACACACCTCTACACACACACCTCTACACACACACACACCTCTACACACACACACACACCTCTACACACACACACACCTCTACACACACACCTCTACACACACACACACACACACCTCTACACACACACACCTCTACACACACACACACCTCTACACACACACCTCTACACACACACACCTCTACACACACACACCTCTACACACACACACCTCTACACACACACACACACACCTCTACACACACACACCTCTACACACACACACCTCTACACACACACACACACCTCTACACACACACACCTCTACACACACACCTCTACACACACGCACACCTCTACACACACGCACACCTCTACACACACGCACACCTCTACACACACGCACACCTCTACACACACGCACACCTCTACACACACGCACACCTCTACACACACGCACACCTCTACACACACACGCACACCCCTACACACACACGCACACCCCTACACACGCACACCTCTACACACACGCACACCTCTACACACACGCACACCTCTACACACACGCACACCTCTACACACACGCACACCTCTACACACACGCACACCTCTACACACACGCACACCTCTACACACACGCACACCTCTACACACACGCACACCTCTACACACACACACCTCTACACACACACACCTCTACACACACTCACACCTCTACACACACTCACACCTATACACACACGCACACCTCTACACACCTAAAGGTGCTATTGACATGAATTTTTCACCACATGTCAGTAACAACCCATGCAATCCATACATAGAAACGAAAACAAATAAGTTCAGAAATTAAGTTATGTGTAATAAAATGGAACGACACAGGGAAAAACTCTAATTTATTTAAAGAGGTTGTAAAGGCTGAAGGTTTTTTACCTTCATGCATTCTATGCAATAGATACCAAATGTAAATACCACACTTAGAATCAACTCCAGACCTTTTACATACTTAATTGATGAAGAAATAACGAAGGAGTAGCCCACACTTGGCCATGAAACAGTTTTTGATTCAATTGTCCAATTACTTTTGGTCCCTTGAAAAAGGGGGGATGGCTACTCTTAAGGCTGGCCATACATTATACAATTTTCTTGAGATATTTGGTTTAGATTTACCAAAAAACATATAATATGAGGTCAAACATAACAACACTTTCAATTGTATCCAATTAGGCAGGCCCTTGCTCTACATAGGTGAAGGTAAATCTAAAGGAAATTGGGCAGAAATTGGACAGAACATTGTATAGTGTATGGCCAGCCTAAGAGCTGTAATTCCTGAACCCTTCCTCCAATTTGGATGTACATACCCTCAAATTAAACCTGAGAGTGTGCACTTTCAGCCCATATCCATTATATAACTATAGCTTGAATATGTTTTGGTAAATACCTGAAACAAAATCTAAAATTGTGCCTGTGTCCAAATATAAATGGACCTAACTGTAATTTTCTAGCAAAAAAAGTCGATTTTCACATTTAAAGTGTCAGTAAAGGCCTGGTCTTCACACTTATAACTTTTTTAACGCGTATGTAATGTGCTGTATATATTTAATTATTTTTTCTGTATTGAATTCAGCATTAAATGGTCTTTAAATTAACATATAAACATTTGCATTTAGTGCAAAATAACATTTCCTATAAGCTCGCAAATTTGCCAGCTTAACATTTCCAAAAGTGTCCACAATTTGTGTCTGTGTGTGTATTATTACGGAGGAAAAAAATTGGCCAACCCCGATCATCAGCAGTTTTCCAAGGCTTTATGTTGATTGGCTTTGTGTGCAGCACTTTTTTTCAGTACAATGCAAAACATTTGGAATACATCCTTCTGAAACAAACATATATTGTCTTGTCCGTGCATTTTATGGTAGTTGAAAATATAGCAATATGTATGCCTGCCTGTTCAGTGTAACCCAGTTAAGTTGTTGAAGTGTGACTGACTTATGAGAAAATGTCATTTCTATAAAGGACCTGGGAACATTCTCCTCTCTGACCTTTACTAATAAAACTATCTAGGATTCCTTAAAAACAACTTCAAATACAGTGCTCAGCATAAATGAGTACACCCCAACAGGTTTGTCAGAATACCTTTTTGCTTTTCCTTTCAGAATGAACATTTGCTATGGGACACTACAAAATACTCCCACAAATGCAGGCCATTGATTGCAAACAAGATTTGTTAATTTGCACACTCAAAGTATTTATTTTTCTTAATAAACTCGTTCAAGACCATGTTGCAAAAATGAATACACCCCAATGAAAGTCTTATCCTAGGTGCACACCTATGCAGGTTGTGTTTGAGCCGTTTCTGCTTTGAGTTTTTGACGCATTTTTAATTTTTGGGGGTTTTTCATTTTTTATTTCTTGTTGCTAGGCAGATTTAAAACAAAAAACGCTGCAAAAGCACAATACATGCTGCATTTCCATTGAAGTCTTCAGAACCAAAAATGCAACTTTTTGCATAAAAAAAGTCACTGACCCTTTCCAAAATACGCAGCGGGTGAAAATGCTCAAATGTGAACATGTCCCATAGGAAATCATGTTAAACGGACTGTACGTGCCTTTCTGCAAAACGCTTTGGAAAACGCTTAGGTGTGAACTAAGGAGCAAAGCTATATTTTAGACAACAAAATCCTAATTAATGAATAATTAGACTCACCTGTAGTTGAATTCTTGTTAATTAGGTGACCAGCAGACAGATGATTATAAGAGTGTTACTTACCCTAGGTTTACACCTAAGCGTTTTTTCCGAAGCGTTTTGCAGAAATGCACTACAGTTCATTTAACATGATTTCCTATGGGACAGGTTCACATCTCTGTGTTTTTCACTTGGTGTGGTTTTTGGAGAGGATCCCAGACTTTTTTTTAAATGCAAAAAGTTGCATTTTTGATCCTATAGACTTCAATGGAAACGCTGCAGAAAAGCACGTAGTGTGTTTTTGCCGAGTTTTTGATGCTTTTTCAATGCATTTTGTGTTGTCAATCTGCCTAGTAACAATAAAAAAAAAAGTTAAAAACAAAACGTGGCAAAAATGCATGTGCAAAAACACACCTCAAAACACACTGCAGAAACGGATCTAACGCAAACTACATAGGTGCGAACTTAGCCTTAACAAAGAGAACCCCTTCCCATTTCATGCTGTCAGCAATGGCACCACCTGGAAGAAAAATGTCACAAGGCCTGAGAAAGAAAATCATTTCTTTACACAAAAAGGTGAAGGCTACAAGAAGATCAGCAAAGCTTTACTTATCAGTCAGAATACTGTAGCAAAAGTGATGCAAACAGTTAACAAAGATGGAACTCTAACTATCTCACAGAGACATCCAGGCTGTCCATGGAAATTAACACCTCGACAGGAGCATCTTCTGCTGAGAAGGGTTGAAGAAAATTGCCATGCAAGTTCACTACAGTTTACTAAAGAAGTAGAAAGCTAAGCTGAGGGGATTGTTTTCCGTGACACAATACGGTATACACTGCAGAGGAATGGCATGCATGGGTGTTGTCCATGAAGGAAACCTCTCCTAAATCCCATACACAAAAAGAAAAATACATGATTTCTACAGTGAAACCTGGTGGTGGTCTTGTCCTCCTGTGGGGCTGCATGAGTGCTGTTTGTGTCAGGTTGCTGCATTGCATTGATGGTATCATGAATTCACAGATTTACTATTGTATATTGAAAGAGAAGATGCTACCATCACTCTGTGCCCGTGGTCGTCCTGCACTTTTCCAACATAATGATCCAAAATACACATCTAAGGCCACTGTTGCATTTCTGAAGAAAGGGTGAAAATGATTCATTGGCAAAGTATGTCTCCTGATCTGAACCCAATTGAACACCTATGGGGAATTCTGAAGAGACAAGTTGAGCATCACTCTCCACCCAGCATCCAGGCTCTAAAAGAGGTCGTTCTTGAATGAAAAAAGATCGATGTTGCAATATGTCACCAACTTGTTCATTCCATGCCTAGAAGGCTTGGTGCTGTCCTTACAAATCATAGAGGTCGTTCAAAATACTACATGTCATAGTTTTTGTTGTGGGGTGTATGCATTTTTTAATTAACTAATTTGAGTAAAATTGAAGACTTTCTAATCTAAGTTATATTATTAATCTTCCTTTCATGTAATGAGTTAAACAACTGTTCTATAAAACTCAGTTTTGTCAAAATTTTGGAAATTGTTCTTTTGGCAAGTGTTGATTGAGATATTGCTTAAAATCTTACGTTTCAAAAAGGGTGTACTCATTTATGCTGAGCACTGTATATATCCAGTTTTTATCATGGACCATCCGTAGTTTGTGCTTAGTTACTCGGACTCTGAAGTTAGAATTATTATTATACAAGATTTATATAGCGCCAACAGTTTGCATTATAACTTGGCTATTTTTAATTATCCGCATTGTCCTTTTCTAAGCCAGCTAACAACTCACAAACATTCTGGATGGCATGTGTGTCTCAATTACATCAATCGTTTTTGATATACCAAGCTTGCTGTATAGCTTGTTAATACCACTGACTATACTAATCATCTGAACTTAATAAGGCAAATTACCATTCTCATTATGTAATAAAGCATTGAAGTATTTACAACCTGTTGAGTGGAAGTTCTGTATATGTACTCTTCTACAGCCTTTAATCCTGCCATTGAAGAACTTGTTGAATACACGTGAAAGCTGTTATGCGTTTTATATCTTTGTGTGGCATCAGAGCACTTGATAAGCTTCAGAGAGGTCCCTGTTCAAGGATATGGGTTAAGCTTCATTTTAATGCCCATTATTGCAATAAAGGCCCAAAAAAATTGCCTCTCAGCATAGTAACAGCTGTTCAAAGTATGTTACCTGCGCACACTCTCAGAACACCTACAGAATGTTGTCCCACCCACTCACTGGTACCCCATTTGCATAGCTGCAACTTCACTAACCTCTCAAGTGTAGTGACATGGCCTCCTGTCATTTTTCTGAGGGGTAATACATTTAGCAATGCACCATGGACTTTAAGGGGGAAAATGTAAAGTAAATCCTAGCTGGCCTGAGGGGCTCATGGTAATCGGAGCTCTTGAATGAAGGCACCTTTTGCTACCTTCAGATACCACTAGAATGGTTAGTGTACAAGGGATCAGTTAAAGTGGAACTATACTGTATCTGTCTGAGCACCGCAAACCAAAAACTCTAAGTCAAAGCAATCTCCTCCATCCATTCATGTCTCCATGTTTTATTGTGCTGAGAAATCACTTAGAAAAACATCCCCCTAGCACTTCTGGCAGTAGCCATCTTGAGTAAGGGCAGATGATTCATGTAGCAATTAGTTCAGGCATATAAGCAAGAGGGTGTGCTTAGTTGAGAACCCCCCCCCCCCCCGAATACTCCTGGGATGTATGACATCATTTACCTAGGCATGGAAACTAGGAAGTGACTAAAGACTTCACCTCTGCAACATCTCCAAGATACGTTAACCTGTGAAACCACTGAGCAACTTATTCACTCCCTTGTTATATCTCGCCTTGACTATTGTAACTCCCTCCTCATGGGCCTACCGAATCACAGGCTATTCCCTCTTCAGTCTATCATGAATGCTGCTGCCAGACTCATCCACCTTACTAACCGTTCTGTATCAGCCACCCCTCTCTGCCAATCCCTCCACTGGCTTCCCATTGCCAAACGGATATAATTCAAAACATTAACAATAACGTATAAAGCCATTTATAACTCTGCCCCAAAATACATCACCAATCTTGTCTCCAAATATCACACAAACCGTACTCTCCGCTCCTCATACGCCCTCCTGCTCTCTAGCTCCCTTGTCTCCTCCTCTCATGCTCGTCTCCAGGACTTCTCCAGAGCTTCCCCCATCCTCTGGAACTCTCTACCCCAATTTATCAGACCATCGCCTACTCTGCTCACTTTTAGGCAATCTCTGAAAACATCTCTTCAGGGAAGCCTATCCTGCCCTCAGTTAATAATGGAATCTTCTACTCTTCCAACCAGTCCATCCCCCACAGTTACTTTTTGTACCACTAGCCCCTCCCTCCTAGATTGTAAGCTCCAAGGAGCAGGGCCCTCCTATCCCTCTTGTATTGAACTGTATTGTTGCTGTATTGTCTCCTGTTCTATTGTAAAGCGCTGAGCAAACTGTTGGCGCTATATAAATCCTGTATAATAATAATAATAATAAAGAAATGTAAAAAATTGTTAACTAACAAGTAAGTATGATCTACTTTCCTATTTATTAATGCTAGCAGCATAAGGATTCAAAATAGTCAATGTTTGAGAGCGTGAAGTTCCACTTTCAAGACATTTTGCTGTCACTTTGCACATTGCTTTGATTATACATCAAATTATACTGCATTATGAATTAGCTCAAACACTCATGTACACTAGCAATTTTTTTTCACCTGAGTCTCAATAGATTTTGATATGGACATCTGTTTCTGGATTTTGGTTCAGGACTGAAATCATTTTTAAAATTCAAAACATATGTTATGTATTAAATGTCACATTCATTTTGGAGGTATAAGTTTCCAGTCAGCAGAATGAGTTCTTAGCTCATTTTCACATTTGCTAAACTATTTTTTGAAAGTGTATCTATAGACAAAACCTTTTTTTGTGTTTTTGTTTTAGAGAAGGTGGCGTGGGGTTAGAGCCCCTGTAAGGTTTTTAGTGCAGTTTTTTTTCTGGGGAGATTAACCCCCTCTGTTTCTCCCGATGACTAGTGTCACTGGGACTGATTGTAAACAGGGAAGAGATTTCCTCACACTACTGTGTAAAGAGGAATCGCAAATGGCAAAAAAACCTGATAGGGGTTGTAACCATCCTGAACTCTGCTTGCAGGAAATGGCCTTTTTCAGAGCTCAATGATTTATCAGATTTGCACTTAGATGAGCCAAAGAAATGTGCCCCCCACCTCCCTTTTAGCTTTCCTGTCTGCTCTGTTAATTTAAATTGAAAAACAAAATACAAATCAATACAAAAATGATCAATCAATAAAATTGATCCTAAAACAATTAAATGTTCTTTTTAACGTTATATCTGGTGTTTGT
Source organism: Staurois parvus (assembly GCF_062004578.1). Taxonomy (NCBI): domain Eukaryota; kingdom Metazoa; phylum Chordata; class Amphibia; order Anura; family Ranidae; genus Staurois; species Staurois parvus. The sequence continues at coordinate 2,401,247 of NW_028317902.1, read as the reverse complement.
TCTCGCTATAAGCATGGCCAGGTATGCTAGAAGGTGGAGCCCTCTTCTACCTTGACCCCCCTGGCCCTTCTTGTACCTTGACCCCCCCTGGCCCTTCTTGTACCTTGACCCCCCTGGCCCTTCTTGTACCTTGACCCCCCTGGCCCTTCTTGTACCTTGACCCCCCTGGCCCTTCTTGTGCCTCTCGCAGTACCTGCAATTCCTATTCATTTGGAAATGAGCTGCTTACCAGTCTGGATACCAACTCCTACTATGATGTTCCTCATTCCTTGCAGGGAAATGATAGTTCATTGATCTCTGTATGTTTGAATTGGTGGTTTTGTTGGCAGTTTGGCTAGACACTACCGAAACAGACCTGCCATCTAATGCTCACCAAAGCCAGATTTACTTACGTTATTGCAGACAGCATGCTGTATCTGACACCTGCATCATAATACAAATAAACAAGTATTACCTTCTTCTAGCTATTCTAGAGACCAGGCTCGAGTAACCAAGTTTTATGGTGCATCTTTAATTATATTGACTTGCTCTCAAGTTTCTGCATTTTTTCAATTCCTGCGTGTATCAGTTGGGCTAATCTCCTTTTAAAAATGTTGTAACTAAATATCATTTGACAACCAGACGGCCACAACTCACTAGGACTCAGGAAGTGCTTCCGTCTACGATCCTTTCCATTACCTGTCTGACCGGCTAATGGAGTAATGCCCAACATGTCTGTAGACTTAATCCAATCAGCATTTTCTTCAGGGCAGATTTTTCATCTTGCTGTGCCTTTGACATTGTGCCCAGTTATCTCGGACCGTGAGTGTAGGAGGCCTGCAATGTGTTTTTATATGGTTGCCAACCTCAACTACTGTTTCTGCCAAACTGGCTATTTTTTATCGTCTAATAGGCACTGGAATTAACAAATGGGCAACAGCTTTTGTTTTGCAGAGAAGCAGAGCTTTGCAGGTGCCAGTCAGCTGGCTGCACAATTTAATACTCTTGAAATGTGAAATAAGCTCACATCTTAAATATTTAGTGTGGGGGATCTTTTATGGCTGAGGTGTTTTTGGTTTGCAATTTTGACAGCTCATATGTTTGACTTTGAGACTAGCAGTAAACGTAGGAGTGATATTTTTTTGTGTTATCAAAGACCTGATTTTGAAGGTTACAGCTACTGCAATAAATATAATTCAAAGATTCTCTACTGTGTTGCTACATTGTATATTATAAATTGTTGTCTAGTATACATAGAATTTTAAGTGATTCTAAAGGCTTGTTGTTTTTTTCTTTTTGTAAATAATAATCATGTCATACTTATCTGCTCTGTGCAATGGTTTTGCACAGAGCAGCCCTGATCCTCCTCCTCTTGAGTCAAATGCCGGCGCTCCTTGCTATGGGGGTACTGGTGCGTGTTTGCTCCTGAGCCCTATTCTGTGTGTCCATAAGGCACATAGAGCCATAGCTCGGCCCTCTCCTCATTGGCTGTGATTGACCGCAGTGGGAGACAATGGTTCCTGCTGCTGTGTCTCAGCCAACAAGGGAAGAGCCAGGACAGCTGAGGCTTCCGTGCACATTTCTGGATCGAGAGGGGGCTCAGGTGAGTATTAGAGGGGGCTGTGGGGGGATGCTTCACACAGAATGTTTCTTATCCATGCATAGAATGCATGAAGGTAAAAAAACCTTCAGACTTTAGAACCACTTTAATAATCTCATCGTTATATTCAAACATAAACATTCAAACATTTTAAAGATGGCCATATACTTACAAGGGCAGTCATTTGTGCATGCCAAATCACCCAGAGGCATGTCTGTGAGCTGAACATTTTCTTTTATGTTGAGTAAAAAAGTGACCCAAGATTTTTGGTACTGTCTTATCATAGGATAAAGAGTATTAATTAGACAAGACCTGACAATGGTTAGTTAAAGGGGTACTTGATTGATTGTCATGCTACTTTTGCTTTACCCATAACTGTGCAGTTTGGCTATAAACGGAATTAACTGTTAAAGAAGAACCTCACCCACCCATACTAATTTATTTTGTGTCTCACTTTACCTTTTGTCCCTAATTAACATATTTGCGAACCCAGCATTGTTCTGCTGCAATCCCGCCACTTCACTGCCACAAGCAGGGTTCCACTCCTCCTCCATCTTCCTCTTGGAAGTCATCGGGAGCCAGCTGTATTTGCCTATTCTTGCAGTTGGCTCCCTGATGATGCATACAGGTTCTTCTTTCTCCAGAAACAGCTCTATCAATTGTCCATTGTTGTGTAAAAGCTGAAGAGCCTCCTGAGGTGTGACCTGGAAGTCCCAAGAGGCTGCAGGAGCAGATTACAATGTCCTCCCTGCTTAGGCAGGAGTGAGGGGTAGTTTGTAAAAAGGAAAAAAAAAGTAGATTAATAAATTGTAAAAAGTTAGCTTTTGTCACTGTGGAGGGAGGAAATATGCTGGAGCAAAGTTTTTTTTTTTTTTTTTTTTAATTTTTTGAATGAAGGTCCTCTTTAAGTAGGAACACCTACTACATGGCTAAATGTAAAGTAGATTGTACAGTCAGATGTGTCCAGCTGTACACATCAGAAAATGGTTAGGCCGCCCAGCAGTCATCTTATATCTGGACAATTTTCCTTATCTAATGTGAAATACCCTGTGCCAAAGAAATAAAACACAATCAAAGAATGCTGCTGCTCAAAAGATGAAAAAACCCCCATCAAAATACAAACAAAAAATAAAAGCAGCGCAAACCAATTTTATAAAAAAGAAAAAAAAATCCAAATAATTCTCGTGTTTCAAAAAAAACTTACTACAAAAATTATGATTCCCAGCATGTTCAGATCCTCTGTAGTGGTTCACATATTCACCCACACTCACCCAATCAGGTGATTTTCCAAGTGGGTAATAGCTTTAGGAATTAGACACACTTTGGAGGTGAGATGAGATCTCCAACAAGTGTATAACACTGAATGAATCTCCAAAATCTTCAATATTTTTATTTAAAAATCAATTGCAAGCATAGATGGACATGAAAACCTTCCCTGGTGATCCGCAAACTCTTGCTCATGGATGGATGGATGATGCAAAGAAAAAAAGGGGGGGGGGGAGCCAAATAGCATAATACTGTTCGACCACCATGAAGTTCCGGTTTTCCCAACAAAATGATATTGTTGTCCTCATAAGCCCTCTGCCACACGTCTCTTGCCTCTTCCGGCCATGCACGGACGGATCCAACTAGCCTTGTTAACTTCACTTCACCATACTGTTTTTGCAGCATGTGCACGCAACACATCTGATTGGCCCAAACTGCTGCGCCAACTTTACCCAGATCTACTGTACAGTTAATTATGGGGCTGATAGAGATACAGACCAGAGGCACACACATCACACAGCAGTAACATCTGTGTGCTGGCTTCTCCATTTGTAGTCTGAAGGACCACAGGGAGTTATAGAAAAAATTATTTACATTTTTAAATTTCCCTTTAAGCTGTGGGTTATCTCTATGCCCTGGATATACTGTCTTGCGGGCCTGCATTCTCCATACAGCTCCTTTTGTTAATCGAAAAATTCAGGATGCGCTGACCGCTTGACTCCAATGCACTGTAAATATTAGTGTGCTTTAATGGGGTCCCGCTTTACGTGGCAGCTTTATAACCCTTACATTGAAGGCAGTAAAAAGGAAAATGATCTTTACTGTGGATGGTGTTTATATTACAGCCTATTTTGTACGCTGTTTAAAATAAGCTATATTTCTTACAGGAGCTCATTCATTGGTCCTTTTTACATTTGTTTTTGTAATGCAACAATTTTCTTTATCTATTTACATTGGTACTATTTGTAGCATACTCTATATGAGTGGTAACCGCTACGGTGCAGAATGTTCTATAGACCGTCGCATTGTTTCAGCTCGAGCAGCACTCTAGTCTTTCTATATGAAAACATCAGTATACAGGACCCCCAGTGTGAGCTGTAATAGAGGTCACACTTGCTGTACCAAGAGCTGTCAGAACTTCAGGGGGTTGGCTGACCAATTATCAGATAGTCTTCCTGTACGTGCACTCGTTATTTCAGTATAATATTAACATGACCAGCCATAAGCTCATCCGGATATTAAAAAAGCAATAAAAGATTGGCTGGTGAGATGGCGTGTGCACAGTGCTGGCAGCAAGTGGAGGCTGAGGATTACCAAATCAGCGCTGCTGAGCAGTTCTACGTTTTGTGATACAGTATCTGTGATCATACATGTGTGTTCAGTCATCTGGAACAATGCTTGGAAAAACAAGATAAAGCTGAAAGCATCTGTACAAATGTTGGTTACACTCCACTCAGATATAACCATTTTGCACTGAAACTTGTTCAGGGACACACCATATCTGCTCGGTGGTTTTCATTTTGAATCTGGCATTCTTTGTGTAATTCATCTTCTGAAATTGAACCTTTATAGATCCAGGCCAGCCTGTTCCACTAACACCATCTCTCTGAGCCCATAGTAGTCTCACCCACACCAACTATAGCATTGATGGGAGTTTGCACTGCAGAGAATCATGTGGATAGAGGCTAACGTTCTGCTCGGAAAAATGCTAGATGTTTCCTGATTTTAGCTATAGTACATTATGGAAAACATAGTCTGAAAACCTGTGAATTTATAGAATTGGTCCTGATTGCAGAGCCAAGTGTTAGCTGTGTTTCTCTTTAAAGACCTATGTTGGCCTTAAGTAGGCAGTTTCAAACAACTTTCAATTCCAACTGCACCTCGGTGGATCAAGGAATCCTTCAACCAGGTCATTTTACTGAGTTGAATAGAGCTGGTGATGGTAGTTTTCATTCACTCATTTGGTCATTTTTGTAATTGAAAGCTGGTTGAAATTGTCTAAAAATGTGTGGCTTTTTTCCAGCTCTACATGGAAAGCATTCGGTTCATTAAATGGATCAAACGGAGCAGCTGCATTTGGTATTGCTGCCTTTTCCTTTCAATGCTTTGCATTTATGTTACTATGGCATGTCCCATTCCACTGAATTTAATTTGCTTTTAGTCCTCTGTACAAGCAAACAGAACATTTCTGTATGCATCTCAAATGCAAGCTTTTATTCTCTGAAAGTATGGAACATTGGAGTTTATTCTGAGTCTGCCACCTCTATAGCTTAAGGCCCCTTCCACATGACCGTTCGGTCAATTTTTCAGGTAGACCTCTTTGGACAATCCATTCGTCTCTATGGACCGGCATGTCTAAATGTAAATTGTGTCCCTTTACACCCATCCACCTCCGATCCGGTTTGCTATAAACAAAACGGAAGAGGATCTATCCTCTTCCATGTAGGCGGATTGGATCAGAGGTAGTTGGGTATAAATGGACAGCCAGCCCGTTTATACCTGACCTCTCAAAGAGCAGTGTGCTCGGTCTGTGTCTGCTCCACAAAAACTGAGCAGACATAGACCTGTCATCCGCCCGCTCTGCTCTACTCTGCAGTGGATCTGCGGACAGATCCCCTGCTGAGCAAAGTAGATTCGCCGTGTGAAAGTGGCCTAACTCTAAGGTAGTAGGGTTTAAACTATAGGAGACAGAATTTAAATTTGTTTTAAATTGGCCTAAAGTCAAAATCTAAAATGGTATCATCTCCACATTCTATTTCAATTATTTCTGGCCTACACCCATTAATCTGAAGGAATGAAAAATTTTAGTCTATACAACACATTTCTAGAACATTGTGTGACTTTTTTTTTTAAAATAGATTTCTGATAAAATACCTGTCGACCATGCCAGTCACCTTCTTTTGCTTGTTGATGGTGGTTCCAACAATCCGCGAGGTCTACCCTCTACAGTGTTGCCCATGTTGCAAAGAAAAAAATCTACAGCTTTGCTGTTTCATGATCAAAATGGCCTGGACAGTGCACCGGTACCACTCTGCCCTGCTGTGAATGACATTGACAGGAGGAACCACTGTCAATCTCATACTCTTAAGTGATGCTAAATGCTATCCTTAGGCTGGCCATACACTGTACAATTTTCTTTCCAATTTCTGCCCAATTTCCTGTAGATTTACCTTCAACTATGTAGAGCAAGGCCCTGCCTAATTGGATACAATTGAAAGTGTTGTTTAGGTTTGACCTCATATTATATGGTTTTTGATAAATCTACAGCAAAATTCTCAAGAAAATTGTATAATGTTTGGCCAGCCTAATTCTCAAAAATAACTTACATACATCCACTGCTTAATAATCCTGTAAACTATTTTTCATTAAATTGCTTCTTGCTGTGTTTTTCTGCTTCCATGTAACATGAGCTCCCGAACACCTCCTTTTCCCTTTAATGTCTGTTTGCATTATTATTATTATACAGGATTTATATAGCGCCAACAGTTTGCGCAGCTCTTTACAATATAAAGGAGACCGTACAATTACAATACATTTCAGTACAGAAGGAATGTGAGGGCCCTGCTTGTGGAGCTTACAATCTAAAGGAAGGGGGAGGTGATACAAAAGGCGATCGCTGCGGGGGATGATGTGGTGGAGGTGGGGTAGGCTTCCCTGAGGAAGTGAGTTTTCAAAGATCGCTTAAAGGCAGACAGGGTGGGGGCTGACTGGACATGCTGTGGTAGGGAGTTCCAGAGGATGGGAGAGGCTCTGGAGAAGTCCTGGAGGCGAGCGTAGGAGGAGGTGATGAGGGAGCTAGAGAGGATATCGTGGGAGGAACGGAGTGGGGGATTTGGGCGGTATCTGTGGATGAGGTTGGTGATGTAGCTAGGGGCAGTGTTGTGGATGCCTTTGTAAGCTGTGGTTAGTATTTTGAAGTTTATACGTTGGGTTAGTGGAAGCCAGTGAAGGGATTGGCAGAGAAGGGCAGCAGTCGCTGATCGGTTGGTAAGATAAATGAGTCTAGCAGCAGCATTCATAATAGACTGAAGGGGGGATAGCCTGTGTAACGGTAAACCAGTGAGGAGGGACTTGCAGTAATCGAGGCGGGATATAACCAAGGCGTGGATAAGTTGTTTTGTGGCGTCATTGGTCAGGAAGGGGCGGATTTTGGAAATGTTCCGGAGGCAGGATTTAGCCAGTGAGTGGATGTGGAGCCCAAAGGAGAGGTCAGAGTCTAGGATTACGCCTAGCACCCTGGCATGAGGGGAAGGACCGATGGTTGTGCTGTTGATCTTAATGGTAAAGTCATGAGTGGGGGATCGGGGAGGAGGAAATATTACAAGCTCAGTTTTTGAAAGATTGAGTTTAAGGTAGTGATGTGACATCCATGCTGATATGTCGCTTAGTAGATTTGTGATACGTGAGGAGACTGCGGGGTTGAACTGGGGAGTGGAGAGATAGATCTGGGTGTCATCAGCATAGAGGTGGTATTGGAAGCCATGGGAGGTTATCAGTTGGCCCAGGGAGGAGGTATAGAGAGAGAAAAGGAGGGTCCCAAGAACAGAACCTTGGGGTACCCCAGCAGAAGGAGGAAGAGGAGTGGAGGAGGAGGAGTTGTATGTGACACTGAAAGTGCGCTGAGAAAGGTAAGAGGAGAACCAGGAGAGAGCAGAGTCACAGAGGCCGATGGAGTGGAGTTTACTGAGGAGGAGCGGGTGGTCGACTGTGTCAAAGGCAGTGGAAACATCAAGGAGCAGTCCACACTAGTTGGGTTCAAGTGCACTGCTCTGTGCACATTACAAATCCCATAGTCCATCTCAGTAGTGAGGAAGAGAAGGTGGCTATGTTTCTACATACAGTGGGATTATGGAGAACGAACGTAGCCACCCTCTAATAGGGAGTCAGCTCACACCAGCAAAATAGAAGAAGTTGCTTTTTTTTATTTAAAGCGGTAGTTAAACCGTCATCAAAATAAAAAAAAAAGGGCCCCCTTGTTGGTTTGGGAACTTAAGGTCATAATGTACAAGTATGCAATTCATACTAGTAAATTATGAAAGACTTACCTACAGACGGAGCTGTCCAGCTCTGGGCGGTCATGGCTCTCTGGCCCATGGTGCTTTCATGTTACTCTGCCTTCCTTACAAGTTCTAAATGTTTGTCTGCTTGATTGCCCAGGCTGCGTTGACGTCACTCCTGCACTCGCATGGGAATCACTTCGCTGTGGCACGCAGAGTGGGCCGAAAATGCAGTTTGAGCTGCACATGCACGGCTCAGATTGCAATACCCGCTGATAGGCAGGGGCTTCATTTATGACAGTAGAAACTTCTAGAGTTTCTTCTGTTATAAAAACCCTGTCTGAATTTCTTTTCTTTTTTTTTAGTTAGGACAGTTTACTACCACTTTAAGAATACATGCTTAAAGTGACATTAAAGCTTCGTTTTTTTATTTTTAAAATTAAAATAACAAACCTGTTATACTTGCTTTTTGCAATCATTTTGCACCGAGCAGCCCAGATCCTCCTCTTCTGGGGTCCCCCACCAGTGCTCCTGGCCCCTCCACTTCGGCGGGCACCCGTGCGGGCTTGCTCCTGAGCCACCTTGTCTCCGTCCATTGACACAATGGGGGCAGCTCGACCCCCGCTCCCTCGGTACACTATTTGATAGCAGCGGGAGCCAATGGTGCTATCGCTCTGCCCAGGGAGCATGGAGACCGTAGCGAGAGCTGCTGCTCTTGTGCACATTGCTGGATTGGATCAGCCCAGGTAAGAATAAGGTGTGGGGGGGAACTTGGGGGGGATTGTGCAGCACAGACGTTTTTTCACCTTAATGCATAGAATGCAATAAGATGAAAACCTAAAGGCTTTAGAACCAATTTAAGGAATTGATTTTTTTTTTTTTTTAAACCGGGGCTTAGGGTCACTTGACCCATTCAATCGGACAGTGCTTCTGGAATTGTAGGCAGCTGTGGGATGGACAGCACAGGAAAGAGTGTTTGACAGCTCCTCCTGTTACTGCAATTCACTGCAAGGAAGCCAGGTCCTGCCTACTACCGCCCAAATCGATCGGATCTGAGAGAGAGCAATGCAGTCACATGACCTAGGACTAAAGGGTGTAGAGTAAAAGAATCTGGAAGCTTTTTTATACTCTTCTCTATAATTTGTTTTTGGAGAAATTTCCTAACCTAGATTTGTAAAACAAGGATTTTAGGTTTACAACTTTAAATACATTAAAATGTTCATAATTGTGCGGGGGGGGGGGGGGGGAGGGGGGATTATTGTCTGTTTCCTACTAGTCTCCCCTGCATCTTATTTTGTGTTCTTACTTCTTCTTCACACAGATACGTTTTATTTTACACATTAGCATAAGTGGAAGAATGAATGTGTTTTATAATGCAGTTGCCTACAAAGTGTCTTTCTTAGAATTATATTACATTCTAATGTATTATAAGCAGTCTGCAGACTGATTGGAACATACTGTACATATTCATCTGTTATGCTTTAGTGAATCATTTCTGTTTCTATGTGAACAAGTTTTATCTGTCTACTGCCATGGAAAGACCTTTATTTCTATAGGTACCCTTGTCTGCATGCTATTGTTGTAATATATGTATATCCAAGGCCACCCATATTCTCTGCACCCGTAATTTCTAAGTGATTGGCCTTGGGAAGTTAGTGGCATACATGAGTGCCTTCTGCTTCAGGGTAGACTTTGTAATTGCATCAGATAAGAAAAAGCAGTCAGATATGTAATGACTAATTCGACGATTTAGATATATATTTTTGGGAGTCACCCGTGAACAGCAAATCCGTTTTCGGAGATTAAAATATATACATGTTTTGTAGCTCAAAGGCAAGAGAGAGTTGGAAGGTAGTTGTGAAATCGTCCCTAACTGTTGGGAAATAATAATTTCCTTTGGCAAGGCTTGCAGACATGGATAGCCATAGTCCTAGGCACATTAGGAAAGTGAGACTTTCACATGCAATGTGCGAGACAGTGGCTGTGTGTGAGGGGTGCAGGAATAATGTCTACATTAATTTATTTCAGGTATTTATATAGCTCTATCAATTTAAGCAGCATGTTAGGCTCACGTGCACACACACTATATATATATATATATATATATATATATATATATATATATATATATATATATATATAATTTAGTTTTTTTGTTATTTTTACATATTACATTAACATCAGTCCCTAACCCTCAAGGTACATTGTGCACCTATTAAGGGTTTTATTTGTATTTGTGTACTTTCAGATTAGAACGTTAAAGCGTAAGGTAGTTTAAAGTTGAGTTCTCCTTTTAATACATGCGATCGTTGATGCTTTATCAGGGGATATATTCTTACAGTCTTGTTCTTTACTTTTTTTTTTCTCCTGCAGTTACAGACGAGGATAATGTAAAACGATATTATGCCAAGTTTGAAGAAAAATTTTTCCAGACGTGCGAGAAAGAACTTGCCAAAATCAACACATTTTATTCAGGTAATTGAACTGTGAACATCTAGAGATCTCATTTAGGTCTAGACAACTTGTGGATCTCCAGCTCCCCTGAAACATCTTGTCTATTGACTTCAGTCTATTGGCTATGGTGCCTTCACAGCTGTTGGAAGCAACCACTGTTAGGGTTCTGATGAAAGCAACAAGACATGTATGCCCACATTGCATCTCTCAGTTACTGTTTTTTTTTTTCATTGCAGAAAAGTTAGCAGAAGCTCAGCGACGCTCAGCCACTCTACAAAATGAGCTGCAATCCTCCCTGGATGCACAAAGGGAAAGCAGCCGGTTGCCAACCCTCCGGCATCGTAGAAAAGCTGTATTCACCCTTTCACATGAGGAGCGGGTCCAGCACAGAAACATCAGGGACCTGAAACTGGCATTCAGCGAGTTCTATCTCAGCCTAATTCTACTGCAGAATTATCAGGTACAACATGGCTACTGTCAATTCGAGGCCAGACGTTGATATGGAAAGTGTGGTAGACATACATTTAGCTTGTTTCTTTTATCAGGAACTAAGGTTAATATGCAGTTTATGCAAGAATGGAATTGGTAACATTTTCAGTAATATATATAAAGGTTTCCATCACCTTTTAAAGTAACTGATTTAAAGTAAAATTTCAGCTTAGTATCACTTTAAATTGTTTAGGCCAACCTGCCCCAAGTGAACTATTTCTGTTTCCTAATGATGTGGCTGATGTGTGTGCCTTAATAGATGGTGGTAGCATTTGCTACATACAGTAAGCAGTGTTATGATCTGGCAGCAGCATATGTGACTTCCCGTCTGCTGCCAGATATAAAGAGAGTCGGGGTGAGTGGTGGGTTTTTTTTTTTAAAGGCTTATTCTAATTTGCTGAGGTGGAAAGGCACACAGATGACTACAAGATTTTCACCTCCGCCAATCAGAGGAAGACTTGTATTTATTGATAAAATGACAGGTTTAGTCCTGAATGGTGAAGATGCTCTCAGCCGACTATTTACACCAATAAATGGCAAGTCACCAGTACTGCTGCTGAACTACAACACCACTTATTACACTGGTGCTCAGCCAACCTCATGTAGCCCTTTGGAACTTTTGTGCGGCACTGAGGTCCCTGCAGGCACTAATTGGTGCTTCTCTATTGCCCCGTTAAAGCTGTGATTTTTAGCAGTCTTGTATCATGTCGGCAGTCTCTGACCATCTCTTGTATAATCCCCGCATTCTCTGACCATCTCTGTATAATCCCCACAGTCTCTGACCATCTCTTGTATAATCCCCACAGTCTCTGACCATCTCTTGTATAATCCCCGCATTCTCTGACCATCTCTGTATAATCCGCACAGTCTCTGACCATCTCTTGTATAATCCCCGCAGTCTCTGACCATCTCTTGTATTATCCCCACAGCCTCTGACCATCTCTTGTATAATCCCCACAGTCTCTGACCATCTCTTGTATAATCCCCTCAGTCTCTGACCATCTCTTGTATAATCCCAGCAGTCTCTGACCATCTCTTGTATAATCCCCGCAGTCTCTGACCATCTCTTGTATAATCCCCGCAGTCTCTGACCATCTCTTGTATAATCCCCGCAGTCTCTGACCATCTCTTGCATCCTGCCCCTAGTCTTTAACCATCCCTTGTAATATGTCTGCAGGTTTTGACCATTGACTGTATCATGCTATTAGTCTTTGACTAAGTCCTGTTGTATGTCTGCTGTCTCTGACATTGAATATTCATGGCATTTTATGTACGGCCCTTTGGTGTCAAGGGCTGCATTTGAGACCCCCACAAAGTCCACTTTGTTGTACAACAGAAATAGTAACTTTGGGCTAGCTGAAAATCTACTTTAAATTGAGGATCTGGGTAGAAACGGTTCCAAACATACAGTTGACATCCTGTTAGTAATTCCATTGAGGGCACTGTAGGGCAGCGGTTCTCAACCTGGGGGTCGAACGACGCTTCCACAGGGGTCGCCTAAGACCATCGGAAAACACATATTTCCGATGGTCTTAGGAACCGAGACACCGCTCCTCGCCACCGCCGTCTCCAGGTGTGGGCGGGATGACATGCCGCCCCTGTCATCTGGACACACCTCGAGATCAATCCACGCCTGTGATTGGCCGCCGGCACTGTAGCTCAGGAGAGGCACACAGGCGGCCAATCACCGGCAAGGAGGTGGAGCTTGGAGAGGAGGAGCCGAGCGGCACCGCAAAGATCGAGCGAGTGAAGAGGAGGAGAGCGGCCGGAGAAGGAAGACATCTGACAGGTAAGTGTCGGTAGCATGGGAGAGGGAGGGAGCGAGCGAGCCCAGGCTGGAGCAGGGGTCTGCAAGGTAAGTATCATTGGTGTCAGTGGGAATAGTGCCCCATCATTGGTGTCACTAATACCAATGATGGGACACTATTCCTCCCGCTGACACCAACGATGGGACACTATTCCTCCCACTGACACCAATGATGGGGCACTATTCCTCCCACTGACACCAACGATGGGGCACTATTCCTCCCCCAAATGACACCAACGATGGGGCACGATTCCTCCCCCCACTGACACCAAGGATGGGGCACTATTCCTCCCCCCACTGACACCAAGGATGGGGCACTATTCCTCCCCCCACTGACACCAAGGATGGGGCACAATTCCTCCCCCCACTGACACCAAGGATGGGGCACAATTCCTCCCCCCACTGACACCAAGGATGGGGCACAATTCCTCCCCCCACTGACACCAAGGATGGGGCACAATTCCTCCCCCCACTGACACCAAGGATGGGGCACTATTCCTCCCCCCACTGACACCAAGGATGGGGCACTATTCCTCCCCCCACTGACACCAAGGATGGGGCACTATTCCTCCCCCCACTGACACCAAGGATGGGGCACTATTCCTCCCCCCACTGACACCAAGGATGGGGCACTATTCCTCCCCCCACTGACACCAAGGATGGGGCACTATTCCTCCCCCCACTGACACCAATGATGGGGCACTATTCCCCCCACTGACACCTATGATGGGGCACTATTCCTCCCCCCACTGACACCAATGATGGGGCACTATTCCTCCTCCCACTGACACCAATGATGGGGCACTATTCCTCCCACTGATACCAATGATGGGGCACTATTCCTCCCACTGATACCAATGATGAGGCACTATTCCTCCCACTGACACCAATGATGGGGCACTATTCCTCCCACTGATACCGATGATGGGGCACTATTCCTCCCACTGATACCGATGATGGGGCACTATTCCTCCCACTGACACCGATGATGGGGCACTATTCCTCCCACTGACACCGATGACGGGGCACTATTCCTCCCACTGATACCGATGACGAGGCACTATTCCTCCCACTGACACCGATGACGGGGCACTATTCCTCCCACTGATACCGATGACGGGGCACTATTCCTCCCACTGATACCGATGATGGGGCACTATTCCTCCCACTGACACCGATGATGGGGCACTATTCCTCCCACTGACACCGATGATGGGGCACTATTCCTCCCACTGACACCGATGATGAGGCACTATTCCTCCCACTGACACCGATGACGGGGCACTATTCCTCCCACTGACACCGATGACGGGGCACTATTCCTCCCACTGACACCGATGACGGGGCACTATTCCACTGATACCAATGACGGGGCACTATTCCTCCCACTGACACCAATGGCGGGGCACTATTCCTCCCACTGACACCAATGAAGGGGGCACTATTCCTCCCACTGACACCAATGACGGGGCACTATTCCTCCCACTGACACCAATGACGGGGCACTATTCCTCCCACTGACACCAATGACGGGGCACTATTCCTCCCACTGACACCAATGACGGGGCACTATTCCTCCCACTGACACCAATGACGGGGCACTATTCCTCCCACTGACACCAATGACGGGGCACTATTCCTCCCACTGACACCAATGACGGGGCACTATTCCTCCCACTGACACCAATGACGGGGCACTATTCCTCCCACTGACACCAATGAAGGGGGCACTATTCCTCCCACTGATACCAATGACGGGGCACTATTCCTCTCAATGACACCAATGACGTGGCACTATTCCTCCCACTGCAAAATTACAGTTATGAAGTAGCAACGAAAATAATTTTATGGTTGGGGGTCACCACAACATGAGGAACTGTATTAAGGGGTCGCGGCATTAGAAAGGTTGAGAACCACTGCTGTAGGGTCAATTATTGTGATGATTTTATCAATAATTCTAGAACAATCAATTAAAATGCAGTGAACATTAGGCCAACATTCTAGGTACAAACGTTCATTAGAATTATTCATAATTCTAAACCTTCTTCCTTTCTAAGAATTGTAAAGTGCAAACAATTGTACAACACATTAAATATTCAGAAACTAAAATTATCTACGTCTGTTCTAATGATCAGAAATAACAACCAATATATCCTAAAATTGAACGCAATCGCATGAAATGTCAGCGAAAAACCTACATTTGCTTAGGTCGAAATATATTTTGATTATAATTCTTTTTGAAGCATGTATTCTAGGTTTACATGTTTTTTTTAATCAATGTCATTCTAGGTACATGATTACCCACATCAGGAAAAAATGCTTTATAATCTTTTGAGCTACTTATTCACTGCAAGTCTTTGTACAAATAAGACCGATTTGGAGCAGTGCGGTTTCCCCAGGTTGTGGGGTCATTGACGTCAAAGGAATTTTTTTTTTTTTTTTTTTTTTTTTCTTTTTAGATAGCTTTTTCTTAAATGGATAGTATGCTCAATGTACAGTATGTGTCCCTTTTTAAATTTGAAATCTGGGATAAGCAAATAGTGTCTAAATCGAAGAGGTATGTGTGACCTTATTTGAATCCTGGTGTACTACTATGCGTATCTCTCCCAGATCTGTGCCGTAATCCAGTGTTTCTGTTGTGCAGGAATTTCCTGTAATAAAGACCAGTCACTGCCGCACTCTCTGCTTGTGCAGGGTGCCTGGTCTTCTCTCCTCCCCCCCTGTAGTTTTCTGCAAACAGCCGGTAGTGGGTGGCATTGCTGGGTTCCTCCCACAGCTGTACTCCCTGCACAGGCTTTGTATAGCAAAGTGATGATGCGCTACTTTTACAAGGTAAGCTCATACTCTTGTAAACACCATATGCGTACAAAACGCTGTTAAAAACGTGACATTATAGCCATTTTTGTTCTGCCAAGTTTTAGCAGAAAAATTCTGCATAAATTCATACACCAGTCTACATGAGACCTGGTTCATAACTGAAGTGGAAGAGAAATAAAAACTCAAGCCACTCTTCTCCCAGAAGTTCCAAAATCCCAGGAGGCTTGTTTAATCATGAAAAGTGATGTAACACTGCTTTTGAGCTATAAAAATCATATTTTGTTCTTGTGTTAGTGTATTGTATAACCATTTTATACTGCCTCATTGCAGCCTTTGTTTTTATATATAATACAGAGTTGCAGGCAGGTTGCCATGTAGTATAGCTTTCTAGGAAACCAGTAGGAGAAAGCTGTAGTTTTTTTTATGTAGAACTGTGCAAGTATTCTCTATAGCTGTCAGAGATTTGAGCCACAACCTTGGCCTGCCTGCCTGTTTAATATTGACAGGGCAGGGTTGGGCTTAATTCAGTTGTCCTTTCAGCACTTCAGCCCTTTCATTTACAGATTAACTTTCTTGTCTGCATACATAGATATTTGATAATCTGGCAAAGAGTAATGCCAAACTAGCAGTGAGTTCTTGTCATGTACACCCCCATCACATCGAGTGCGATTTGGCATGCGATCTGAAAATCGTATGCCAAGTCACACCCTATTGCCCGCAATTGGAGCGGTCATATCAGTGCAGTTCCGACTTGGTCGGAGGTGCACCGATTTGTAAAGTAGTACATGAACTACTTTTGGTGCGATTTACATAGACATCTGTAAGCAATATTTTACCGCATCCGAGCATGCGGTAGGATACCGCAAAGCATTTTTTTTTAAAAAAAGCTTGAATTCACTAAAAAACGCTACTAAAATACCGCATGAGGTGTTTTATCAAGTCGTGGTATTTTAGTAGTGAAAACCATGCAGTAATGTTTCAGCTGTCAGCAGGGTTCCCCACTGACAGCTGAATGTAAAAGAATTGCCGGCAATTGAAAAATAATTAAAAAACCAAAGCCAAAATGTAAAAAAAAAATTGCGTGGGGGGTCCCCCCAAAATTCATACTAGAGCCTCATCACAGCATGCAGCCTGGCAGGTCAGGAAAGGGGGGGGGGGGGGGGGAACGATGAGCGAGCCCCGCAAAGCACCTTGTCCCCATGTTGATAGGGACAAGGGCCTCTTCCTCACATCTCTGGGCTGTGGTTGTGGGGGTCTCCGGGGGGGGCGCTAACGAAATCTGGAAGCCCCCAGATCCTGCTACCCATTCACAAAAAAAAAGTGTATTATGAAAAAAGACAGGAGACAGTCTGACAAGTCTTTTATTAAAATAAGGAAAAGAAAAGAATGTCCCCCAAAGTAGATCCAACGGCAATCACGATGCCCGCCGCTGCCCCGGGAAAAAAAAAAAAAAGGGCTCCACTCCCGACGCTGGCTCCCGGTTGACTGCTCCTCTGGCTTGAAAGTTTTTAAATATGTCCTTCCAGATTCCGATAAGCCCCCCGCACACAGACCCCCACAACCACAGGCCAGGGTTATGGGGAAGAGGGGACAAGGTGCTTGGGGGTGTTCCCCTGCCCCAATGGTTCGGGGGGGGATGCACTTGCTCATTTCAGCTGTCAGTGGGAAACGCCACTGACAGCTGAAACATTAACCCATTTTTTCACTACTAAAATACTGCATGACTTGATAAAATAAGTCATGCGGTATTTTAGTAGCGTTTTTTTTTAGCAAATTCAAACTTTTTAAAAAAAAATGCTATGCGGTAAGATACCGCTTAGTGAATTGTGCCCTTTGACAGATGTCTTGCAAATCGCGTGTGAAATGGGTGGTTCACCCGACTTTGAAATTGTGCGACTTCACTGTAAGTTGCACCATTTCAAAGTTGGGCTTGATTTGACCGGAGGCTTAGCTACGATTTAGGAAATCATTTTTTTTTTTGTTAATAATTACCAAAAATGTCTGTATTTGCCAAAAATATCCATTTCAAAGCCACTTTGCATGCTATTGGTCTGCCTTTTAGCTTTGAGTGTGGCCTATGGCTTCATTAAAGGGTTTCGGGACAACCTTATGCTGCTTTTTCCTTCTATTGATGCAATGAGTAAAATAACTAGTGTCAGATAAGGGAGCAGAGACGAAGCTAAGCAGCTTATTTGTTTTATTTATGAAAAACCAACACTAGCAGAGAAGTGTGATTTTATAAGAAATGAGTTAAAGAAGTATTCAGGCCTAATTTTCCCAGGCTGAAAAGTATCAATTGCCTGTTTTTACACCTCTCTAACTGCCCACCTTAATTCTATCATGGAGGATGGAAGGTTTTGTACGAAAGCCATGGCCATAATGCTTTGCAGCCACTGCAGTTTTAAATTGGCATGTCAAGTTTGACAGGCTGTGCCACCTGATGTCAATGGGACCTTGGTGGTTGGCTAGTGGTTGTGCTGCAGAATGGCCATGCAAAAAAAAAAACAAAACAAAAAACAGGTATTCAGCAGTATCGCTTCCAGAACAAATGCAATACTCATCTCAGCCACTTCTGACATACAATCAGCTTTGGATTGCTTTTCAGGTGGGCGGTTAGCAGTGTCATCCATGTGAAAAAGGTCTTTGATGCCAGAGGTTGACGTATTAAAATATAAAAAAAATATATTTTTTAAAAAGTACGTTGCAATATGATTTTGACCTACCGTATCTTTATCAGTTATGGCTGTCTGTTAGAACCGTGGCAAGCTTTCTAAATAGAAAGAAATACTTGTATAGAAAATGTCTTGCAGCGTTCATTGAGGGCACAGCTGACCAAATGCTGTCATGTGGAGGTTGGACACTTGGAAGCAACAGGTTCAGGCCTCACCTGCAGGACCTATCTCCTTACAAAGGAAGGCAGCCCCAGTTTAGTTGAATGTCCTAAGTAAGAACCTCTCTCTCAACCCCACTGGTTCAGATGAAAATTTTAAATGTAGGATTTATGCTGCTGGCAGTGCTGAATTACATTCCAAAACCTATACAACATGGAAACCTGTTGAAACAAAATATTAAAAGTACAATGTGTTTTATTGTATGCAATAATAAAATCAATTTACATAAAAATCGCACTCTTGGCAGAGTAATACTACTTTTATAAACGTGTAAAACCCATATGTAACTGACAGAACAAAAATCTCAGTACACCCCATGCAAGAATTTCTTTACTGGAATTCTGCCTATGTCTCTGGGTCTGCTGGTAGTTCTGGCTTTTTGTGATTTCTGCTAATGCAGCTTTTCATCATAATCAGTTTCAATGTCCCAAGCTTGTTTTGTATTATTAGAAGTAGAACTTGTTTTTCATAAGCTTATTTATTTTATTTGGCTAGAATCTGAACTTCACAGGGTTCCGAAAGATCCTAAAGAAACATGACAAGATTCTGGAGACAAGCCGCGGTGCAGACTGGAGGGTGGCTCATGTGGAGGTGGCACCATTTTATACCTGCAAGAAAATTAATCAGCTGATCTCTGAGACTGAGGTACCTCTATATACACTGAATATGCTTAAAAAAAAAATATATATATATATATATTAAAATTAAGTCGTTTAGGCCTACTTTTTGGTCGTTATTGGGAGGGAAGCCAAAGTGGATCGTGTCACAGGAAAACCTGTGTAACAAACTGCACTCACCCCCAGGAAAATATCACCTGTCGTTTAAATAGTTCTGATGAGCCCAATAAGGTTCTCCACTAGTTAAGCGATTGTTAGAGCTTGATTAGGATTGTGTGAGTGTGATGAAAAAAAAAAAACATGAAATCCTAAAACTGAGGCTGAGAATAAATCAATCAATCCAAGAGTTCAGTATGCATTTAATAAATGATAAAAAATATACAAACAGCGAAAAAGCAATATGGATATAAAAGTATCTAAAAGCAGGTAGCCTAGATTAAAAAACAGTCTAAAGTTGCTATAACTAAGAGGGTGCTACTGCTGAGCTGCGTGGGTTGATGCTGAAAACCTGTGTAAAGCAAGAAAGGAGAGAGTAGCACACATCCCATAGTGTAGAATGCATTTTGTCCATTAAACTTCCTTATGCCTGCTACACTATGGGGTGAGTGCTCATCTCTCTCCTTTCTTGGGATGTGATTGTTTATTTCATCTGTTGACATGTCTTGGAAATTCGCTTTAACGAATTTCTCCTTACCGTGAGTACTCGCAGTTGGATGCGCAGAAATCCCCCATAAAGCTGTGCGAATCTCGCTTACCACGACTGCAGCTAAACTACACGATTCCTGCCCATCCAACTACTTTTAGCTTCTGTTGAGATGTGGATGATGGAGCTCCGTTACCCTAGAATAATCACACGACACTCTAAGGCTGGTGTTGCAATTCACATAAAGCCGGCTTCAGACTCAGCCTTTGGTTTTATTACAAATACACACACGCTCCCCACATGAATAAAGTCAATCCCCTCCCACCGAACAATGCAATGGGGAGTGCCTATACACAGGATGTACATTCCGATTGGAGCATAGCCTTTCCTATTATCTATCACTGGTCCTCCCCCATGAGCCTTCTGAGGTCAGCAGACTTCCTCCCATGAGCCTTCTGAGGTCAGCAGACTTCCTCCCCTTCCTCCCATGAGCCTTCTGAGGTCAACAGACTTCCTCCCCTTCCTCCCATGAGCCATCTGAGGTCATATTTCCCAGCTCCTAGCAGTATGTCCATTCCCTGTACAAGCATCCCCTAGAAATATCAGTCTGTACCTGGATGGGCCCGATACGATCTTTATTAAACACATCCATCCAAGATACAGTTCAGGTCGGTAATGGGTTGTAAGATATGCATAAGCCTACACGCGGAGTTCGTACCGCTTGGCGCCTTGCGTTACGAAGTCCATGTGGTACTATGCTGCTGATATGTAGATACAGGCCCGCGGTCTACTGCCAGCGGCATTCGCATCGAATGCCGTGGTGGTATACACGCCGGTCTATAAGCGCAGATCTGCCATCTCATCCATTACCGAGCTGAGTACTGTAATACATACATTGTACATGCGCATGGCCCAATTGCAGCCTTCAGAGCTTTAATTAAGCCACACGAGAGACATATGAATAACACAAATATATGACACATTTAAAGTTCGACCAACAGTACAAAATTTCCATGACAGCACTTGTTATTGCACACAGAGAACTTGAAAATCTTTTTACAGTGGGCCTTAGCATGTAATCACTGCCGGCAACTATAACCGCTAGCAGTAATCATTGCTTTCTGCTGTAAGGGTAGGCTTCCTGCTAGCAGAACACAATAGCTCTGTTGTAGGCATTCCCCTATCAATACTGACTGTGTTAAAGTATAACTAAAGGCAAAACTTTTTTTTTTTTTTTTTTTTTTTTAAGTTTTGGATAGAGTGGAGATGGATTAGAATATCTGTCAAATATATTGCTCTCTCTGTCCCCATTAGGGACATTCATCCTCTCTATTTGTCCTGTTTACCGTGATCAATGAAAGTAAAGAAAATCCCAAATTTTGGGTTGTCCCCAGAAAAGTAATAGTGGGGAAAATCTTTCAATGGGGGTACTAGCTCTGGTGACCTGGGGGTCCCCAAGGAATTCCATTAATTTGAAGGGATTTCCTCACTTCTGACATTCTGAAATCTGACAGGGGTTATAGCCCTCCATTACTCTATGCAAAATGATAAAAAAAAAAGTTTTACCTATAGTTCTACTTTAATGAGAGCATTGAGCGATTTTCTTTCTGTCCACCTGTGGTGGAAAGAGAGAATTCTGATTAGTCTATGACTTGCCTTAGGGAAAAAACATATGGGGAATTCACATATTTATATTCTATAGAGTGTATTTTTACCTCAGCAATGACAGTTTGTCACTATAGCTACATAAGCTATAAAGGAAAAACACTTTTTAACAACGTTTGTCATATTTTGTAGTCATTACTCTGTAGAGATTGCTATACTCTCTAACTGCAAATGAAAAGATAAACTTCTAAAGTTAGGCTAAATATAAAGTTCTTTTAATTTAAAGCAGAACTATACACACCTTGGATCCAGCAATGTGCTGTCCTTGATCTCCCCACCCGGGCTGACATCTTCGAACAGACAGCTTCTGGGTCTTGATTGCTGGCCACTGTCATTTGCCAGACAGGAATGACGTCATTCCTGAGCATGTGCGGGAGTTCGGTCCGATTTGGCATTGCTGAATTTGTACAGTGAGCTGTACAGGGGCGGACAGGCTGGTAAGTAACCTTAATGCAGAAGAGACCAAGCATGTCTCTTCTGCATTAAAATTCTTGCCTGTTCACCTTTTCTTTTTTTTTACCTAAAGGTCCACTTTAAGTTACAGTATTTTCTGTCTGTATGTCCGTTGCTTTAGTGGTATTAGCAGGTACACTGTCATACAAGTGGAACTTATGAATTAAAAAAAAAAGAAAAAAAATAGAATACTCAAGGTAATATTGCCAAATTGCCTCCCAACTGTCAATCAACAGTTGATTCCTATAAGAATTTCTACTATCAATAGCTCCAGTGGATAGGATTTGCTGAACCAGGGACGCAAAAAAGGAAGGGTCTGTGATTCTGATGGCTCTACTCTGCATCTCTGCACTGCATGGATCATGCCTGTGTAATCACCACTTTTTAAATCTCCTGGCTTCCTTGTCTACAGCTTGGAATGCTAGAAGATTTATTCCTGGCACCTGTTTATATGTCTTACGCCTCCACCCATCTGTCGTCATTTAAAACTGTTGCAGGGAAAACATGACAGTAGCCAACTTTGAGAGCAGAATTTATATTATTTAAGAAATTAATATATCTAAATTCATTTTTACATGATCAGTGTTCTCATGTGTAATATGTAATTTATCTTGAACTTCTGTTTTAATGAAAGTTTAAAAAAAATAAATTCACTAAAAAAAATAAAAAAAAATAAATGCACTTTTTTTTTCTGCAGGTTAAAAAAAACTTGCATTTTTTTTTTTAATCTTAGGAGCCTGCAGGCAGTTACTGAAGTGCAGGAAGATTCATTAAGGACTACAAGCTGTCTGCCGCAGTGGCAGATGGAACTTGTAGTTTGTTCATTCACAGACAGTTGTGAATAAAGGACACGGCTGGGTGGGTGGAGCTGTGCTGCGATAGCAGGTGTGGGGAGAGTATCCCTCACGCACTGTAACACTGGAGGAATTGGGGGGGGGGGGGGGGGTTGGGGGACTGCTCTTCTATTCGTCTCTATAGTCCAGATCCATGTCTATGCACCACAGCAGAGGTGATAGTTGCAAGACAAGCTTTAAAGGCTGCATCACAGAGGCTATGGCAGTGGGAGGCTGCTCATCGCTGCATCTAAAGTCTATAATAGCAGTTCAGAACTCAATAAGCCCAGCATTATTTTTAAACTGAAAACTGTGCTCTTAATAAATATCAAGATAACTGTTCATCACAGCGCTCAAACACTAAAATAAGAGTGCTCACATTTTATCCAAATATTGTTGCACTGTCCCTTTAAATAAATCAAATGTGCTAAAAATGAGACAATGTATACAAAAATAAAACATAATACAATAGTCCAAGTACCAACACCTTATGTGATATGTATGCTGTGTACAAAGGAAGTCCATCCACATGAAATTCAAAGACACTCCCAGCGAGTTGCATCACCACTGTCACACAGTCGCCCCTTGCCATTTGTAAAGACCCCAAGTTATAGGTGGTCTTAATGCAGTCACAACCAAATAAGATCTGTTGCCACAAGATGTCTCACAAATTTGGGAACCACAAAGCACACCAGCAAGGACTGCAACAGCATGGTGTCTCTTAAACCTGGGAACCGTAGGGCACACCAACAGGGACTCTGTACAGTCTCCTCTCTCCTGAAATGCAAAATCAGCCCGGCAAGAGAAATAAACAGCATCCCATAGTGCAAAACTGATAGCTTTAATGGTTTATGTAATGCATATCTGCTTTCATCTCGCTGCATTTAATAGGCATAACACAATCTCCACACCGCCATAGGCTCTGGCGGATGTGTTGATGTCAGCACAGGCTCCACCTTGACGTGTTTCATCCAATGGAACACTGTCAAGGGGTTAGCAGAGTGTGATGACAGTTCCATAGATGTGTATATATACACAGATCAAGCCTGTGAAGCTGCCTCCTAACCTGAACTTCACACATAGAAAATACAGCCAAATCTACTCATACTAGATCACTGGTTAAACTAAAACAAATTACATCAAAATCACCATAATAAATTAATATAAAAAAACTTACTGTAACTGGCAATCATGATATTATAAATAAATACCTACTCCACTTAGTAACCACATTTCATAGCAGTACTCAATCATGATTCATTTTAAAAATCATGGCTAAAGCCTCCACGTGGAGTTAACAGATAAGAGGCCGCTATCATTCCAAATTTAATAATTTGAAAAACCTATATAAAAGCAACCAAAAAAATAAAAAAGTAACTTATTAATGAAACTATTCAGGTCCTACTCTGTTTAATCCATGGGGAGCATACCATTTCAAATCAAACATTCACCGTGTTTAGAGAACCTACATGTTAAATTACTTTCTCTTCAATGTGCTATATCTCTATCTATAAGACTGGCGGGATTTTGTCTATGATGGAGAACATAGTGTTTTGAAAGGCTATGACCTGGGAAGCCCTTTTTTAATATTCACTATATGTTTGTTAATTCTTATCTGCAGTGCCTGTGTGGTCCTCCCCACATACTGTAGACCACACGGGTACTGTAGGAGATAAAGGACGTGTAGTAGAGCAGATTATAAGTTGCGCAAAAAAAAAATTTTTTTTTTTTTTTTTTTGTAGTACATTCAGAAGCAAATATCTTAGTTCTGCAAATGTTCCTTCCAATGCATTTACATACTCGGCATTTTTTGCACAGAAAAATAAACCTGCAAATCACCAAATATTATAATCTTACGGGGCTTTTCCACTACATTTGGGGCAATAAACTTTCTCAAATTAGGGGCTTGTCCAAAGATAATTGGGGTTCTATTAAGGAATTCACTCCCAAAAATTCTGTTGTTTTTTTAATGTTAATATTTATTGAGCATCTTCCTAATCATACATTAATTATTTTTGTTTTAATCCAATACCACCAGAATTTAGATTACACGGCCAGCTTCTGCATGATTCAGCCTTTCGTTTTCCCTCACCCTGTTAGAGGCATGTCGTTTTTATTTTTTTCTGCAAGCTGTGTGCATTTGAAAAGCTGAAAAACGTATCTAAACCCAAAAGCAAAAATGTTATATATAGCAGCTTACCCTTTCTGAATTGTTGCATTCGTTTTCTTTTTTTTTTTTTTTTTCCTTCATTTTCACTTGATCTGGCCAGTAAGGCAGCCCATAGAGGATTAATTTATTTTCATTCAACAACTTGATGTGGATGGGGGAATTCTCCCCACTGAGCTATTATATTCTGACATCCAAGAATCTTCCTTACTATCAGTATACATTTCATCATAACAGATGAAGCAGTCAAGCAAATATGTTAGAAGGTTGAAATAAACTGTTTAATACTGGCATGGGTGCTTACAATAATCAGATTTAATTTAGTTGAAAAGCTTATCCCAAAAAGAAAACCGTTTATGTATCTGAAATAAAATAAAAAAAATAAAAAATAAAAAAAATAAACAGAAAACAAATGCATCCACCATATCTAACAAATGGTAAGCCACAATATATAAAATATTTGTTTGTAGGTTTAGATACCATAGGCTAGGTCTGGATGATAGCTTAAAGGAATAGTCCAAGCCTGCAGATAAACAGTGCCTACCATGTTGAGAGGAAGGGGGTGTTAATACCTTTCAAAGTTAGTCACTTAAATGCAGAGAGCCAATATCCCTGAATACCTCACGAACTCTAAAATGTTTAAAAAGTAACCAGCAGTAAGCAGGTTGGTGTGATCTGCAGAAGTGACTTTAAGGAGTTCTGAAACTGCTTCTCTTCACTTGTGTTTTAGGCCCCTTTCACACAGGAGGTCTGGTCAGGTCTGCCTGTCCGTTTTTCAGACAGACCCGACCGGGCGTTTACACCTGGCTACCCCCATTGTGATTCAGCAAAAACGGGAAAAAAAAAAAAAACAGAAGCTGCATCCAACCATTCTAATATCAAAGCGTGTACCATGTACCCCAGCGATCACAGACCAGTGTTATTTCTGCACACTGCTTTCCAGTCTTTCACATTTGAAGACATGCAGCATGGATGGGGGAAAATACCATAATTTATTACAAGATAGTTGTTCATTTCATACAATTTTTTTTTTTTTTTAACAAAGCTCACAGAATAGGCAGGCACTATCAAGATACCTTGGTAGGCCTGAACAAATCTTCCCAAACCCCAGGAGCCATCAGCACCAATTAGGCTCTGAACAGGCATTATCTCAAAGAACCCAGCCATCTAATATGTTATGTTTGCATCCTGCTCTATTTTTATTGTTTCAAATAATTTGTCTCTTTATTATAGTTGCAGCAGAATGACTGAGGTTTGATGTTAAAAAGAAGGGCATCTACTGATCACTTTTCATTAACTCTTCATACATGTATCAGAATGTGTCACCAGGATACCTGGCATCATCACTGGACTAAGGCCGGTTTGATAACTTCTCACACTGTCTTACTTTTTTATGTTACTAGGGTCTAGTGACAAATGAATTGGAAGATGGAGACAGACAGAAAGCCATGAAACGTCTGCGTGTGCCACCCCTCGGAGCTGCACAGGTGAAAAATTTGGGCAAGGGAATCTCCCACAAGTGTTTCTACTGTTTTTGGTTCCCTGTTCCTGGCTGTTTCACCCCCGGTTCACATATATGTGGCCGTGCAGGCCGCGTTTTGCATGAGCACGAGAGCCCATTCATTTGAATTATTCACGTGCCCGTGACATGCAGGGAAGAATTCCCTACACTTCGGTTCCCAGTACGGGCGGGGTGCCATTAGAACTAATGTTCTAATGCGCTGGTCCGCATTTTTCTGTGCGGGTGGTGTGGCTGCATGGATTTTCATGCGGATCCGCAGCGGCACCACCCGCACAGATGTGAACCTAGGGTAAGAGAATCTCTTAACTCTGATTGTCCAGAACAGCTGAGGAATTCTTTAGTGATAGTTCACCCCTGACCAGGGATATCAAGTGCAACCAGAATGCAGCTGATAAGAAATGCTCAGTTGTTGATTTTTTTTTTTTTTTTTTTTACTAATGCTTAAAAAAAAATTGTGAAAACCCACATTTTTCTCCGTTTTAGGTCCATAATAGCTTGGAGTCATACTGACACAGACAAACAGTTCTGTCAATATTATGCCGCTGAAATCTACAAATGCTGGAAAAAGTGTATTGATGCTGTACACTATTTGAATTAAAGCATTTAATAAAAGCTTTCATACTACTTTGGATATAGACTTGATACAATTTAATGTAAAGCTGCAAGCAGCATGATAAGCACCAGAAGCTTGTCTGTACTACTCTGTCAGTATTTTTCCATTTATGGTCTTGGGTGGTGGTATGCATTAATTGCATCCTTTTGTCATTGTTTTTTGATGTGTACCTCAGACAAGCCATGATTTATATCGGCTAAAAAATAAATGAGGAATAATCCTGAATCATATTGCTTGTGACCATTTATGGTCCCTCTCATTCCAATGGATAAACAAATTGGGTGTGTTTGGATTTCCATCTAACATACACTATAACAGACATACAGTGGCGGCTGCTGCAGACCTCTCCTTCTGAAAATGTTCTCTAGCTGTCACACTA
This sequence comes from Staurois parvus, assembly GCF_062004578.1. Lineage (NCBI taxonomy): Eukaryota > Metazoa > Chordata > Amphibia > Anura > Ranidae > Staurois > Staurois parvus. Next base: position 2,374,055 of record NW_028317902.1, on the reverse strand, counting down.
ACCATTGGTTAGTTGGTTCATTGCTATAATTGTTTGTGGAAGAAACCAAAAGAAGATGGGCAAAAGATGTCAGTGCCAGAATGATATACAGCACTTAAATCACATCGCTGGAGGGGAGCGCACTAGTAGGTAAATCTGCCATGACATGAAAAGTATAAGTGGTACATTTCCGCTTGAGACCTCCTTTCAGCAGCCATATGCAAAATGGTTTGAAACATGTATATGATGTTGCTTGGGGCTTAGATGTGGTAACTACATCTTCTCCCCCCCCCCCCCCCCTTTATTTTCACCTGGTGATTCTGTCAGTAATACACTTCTGGCAGAAGTGAAGGTGACAGTTGATAACACTGTCCTAGAATGTCAGCGCAGCATTGTTGGCTCACTACAGAGAATTGGATGCTCACCAGAGTCGTGTTTTTTTTTTTTTGTTTTTTTGATTTTTAGGTACTACAGCATATTTGAAGAGCCAAAATATTGGGCATGTGTTACAAAAATGCACTGAAAATATATATTTACACTCATCGGCCACTTAGGTACACCTTGCTATTGCCAAGAAAATATCCCCCACACCATTACACCACCAGCCTGAACCGTTGATACAAGGCGGGATGGATCCATGCTTTCATATTGTTTATGCCAAATTCTGACCCTACCATCTGAATGTCACAGCAACCAGTCTGCCAATTCTCTTCTGACCTCGACAAGACATTTTCATCCACACAACTGCCACTCATTGGATATTTTGTTTTTCAGATCAGTCTCTGTAAACCCTAGAGATGGTTGTGCGTGAAAATAGCAGTAGATCATCAGTTTTTTAAATGCTCAGACAAGCCCGTCTGGTACCAGAAACCGTGCCACATTCAAAGTCACTTAAATACCCTTTCTTCCCCATTCTGATGCTTGGTTTGAACTTCAGCAAGTCGTTTTTGCCACGTCTATATGCCTAAATGCATTGAGTTGCTGCCATGTGATTGGCTGATTAGCAATTTGTGTCACCAAGCAATTGAACAGGTGTACCTAATAAAGTGGCTGGTGAGTGTGTGTACACACACATACAGTATCTCACAGAAGTGAGTACATCCCTCACAGTTTTGTAAATATTTTATTATATCTTTTCATGTGACAACACTGAAGAAGTGACACTTTGCTACAATGTAAAGTAGTGAGTGTCCAGCTTGTATAACATGTACATTTGCTGTCCCCTCTAAATAACTCAACACACAGCCATTAATGTCTAAACCGGTGGCAATAAAAGTGAGTACACCCCTAAGTGAAAATGTCCAAATTGGGTCCAAATAGCCATTTTCCCTCCCCGGTGTCATGTGACTCATTAGTGTTACAAGGTCTGAGGTGCCAATGGAGAGCAGGTGTGTTAAATTTGGTGTTATTGCTCTCACTCTCTCATACTGGTCACTGGAAGTTCAACATGGCACCTCATGGCAAAAATCGCTGTGGACCTGAAAAAAAGAATTGTTGCTTTACATAAAGATGGCCTAGGCTATAAGAAGATTGCCAAGACCCTGAAACTGAGCTGCAGCACGGTGGCCAAGACCATACAGCGGTTTAACAGGGCAGGTTCCAGTCAGAACAGACCTCGCCATGGTCGACCAAAGAAGTTTGAGTGCACATGCTCAGCATCATATCCAGAGGTTGTCTTTGGGAAATAGACATATGAGTGCTGCCAGACTTGCTGCAGAGGTTGAAGGGGTGGGGGTCAGCCTGTCAGTGCTCAGACCATACGCCGCACACTGCATCAAATTAGTCTGCATGGGTGTCGTCACAGAAGGAAGCCTCTTCTAATGATGATTCACAAGAAAGCCTGCAAACAGTTTGCTGTAGACAAGCAGACTAAGGACATGGATTACTGGAACCATGTCCTATAGTCTGATGAGACCAAGATAAACTTATTTGATTCAGATGGTGTCAAGCATGAGTGGCGGCAACCTGGTGAGGAGTACAAAGACAAGTGTGTCTTGCCTATAGTCAAGCATGGTTGTGGGAGTGTCATGGTCTGGGGCTGCATGAGTGCTGCCAGCACTGGGGAGCTACAGTTCTTTGAGGGATCCATGAATGCCATTGTTAGAGATCCGGGTATGACCAGAAATGTGTGGGAACACAGGTGTAGTCAGGGCTGGAGAGGTGGAATAGTCAGGCAGGCCATTTGGTACTGTTAAGCACCGCCTGGCAGCGTCTCTAGCAGCCCACAGCACGGGGTTCCTCAGGGCGCGGGGTCTAAGTCCCAATCTGCTTATTCACCAGGGCCCCTGATGGTGGGGATGGACTTGGAGCAGACTGAGACCAGGTCGCGACCCCTGAGTACGTCCGGCAATGGTAGAGAGCGTCAGAGGTGTGCGGGGAAAGGAGCCTGACGTGAAGAGGCTGGCAGACCTGGCAACAAGGACAGATCCATGCGGGATGGATGGATGGATCGTCTGCGTAACGTGAGGCATAGTCAGGCAGGCCAGGTCAGCAACGTGCGGGCAGCGAGGTACTGGAGGAGCAGGCAGAGAATGGTCAGGGTCACAAGCCGGGTTCAGTAACTCACGGGCAGCACGGTACACAGGATCAGGCAGAAGGATGGTCAGGCAAGCCAGGGGTTAAACAGGAGACGGTCAGCAGGGTCAGGAACAATGCAGAGGTCAGGAACAATGCAGAGGTCGGCAACAGAAGATTCACTGGATACCAGGTACAGGGGCTCATGGGAAACAAACACCAAGGCACTGATTGCAGACCTGGTCCTGCTTAAATAGACCTCCTGCAATCAGCCTCAGGTGATGGCTTGATTGCAGGAGAGAGACCCTGGCTGCTGAAAGCACCCTCTGGTATGAGCTGGTACTGCAGCCCACAGAGCAAGTGAGCCACAGCACCACCAGTGGTGAGTCCGTTCCTGACAGCCAACATGTACTGTGACATACCGAAGCAGAGCATGAACTCCTCCCTTCGGAGACTGGCCCACAGGGCAGTATTCCAACATAACGACCCCAAACACACCTCTAAGATGACCACTGCTTTGGTAAAGAAGCTGAGGGTAAAGGTGATGGACTGTCCAAGCATGTCTTTAGACCTAAACCCTATTGAGCATCTGTGGGGCATCCTCAAACGGAAGGTGGAGCATAAGGTCTCTAACATCCACCAGCTCTGTGATGTCGTCATGGAGGAGTGGAAGAGGACTCCAGTGGCAACCTGTGAAGCTCTGGTGAACTCCATTCTCAAGTGGGTTAAGGCAGTGATGTGAAATAATGGTGGCCACACAAAATATTGCCATTTTATGCCAATTTGGACATTTTCACTTAGGGGTGTACTCACTTTTGTTGCCAGCGGTTTAGACATTAATGGCTGTGTGTTGAGTTATTTTGAGGGGACAGCAAATTTACACTGTTTTACAAAAAATGTGAGGGGTGCACTCACTTCTGTGAGATACTGTGTGTTTGTATATGTATGTATGTGTGTGTGTGTGTGTGTATATATATATATATACCGTATTTTCCGGCATGTAAGGCGACTGGGTGTATAAGACGACCCCCTAATTTTCCAGTTAAAACATAGGTTTTGGGCTATACTCGCCGTATAAGACTACCCCCCTTCCGAGGCAACACCATTTAAATAAATCAGATTTTTTCATTGAAATGTTTATGACTTACCGGTACTTAAAATCCTTCAAAATCCTCATGTTCATCCTCTGACATCATAAGTTCATGAATGACATCTTGTGATACATTTGTAAGACAGTCATCATATGGATCAAATTCCAAATCAGATGGTTACCGCTGGATGTGCGGTAATACGTTAGCTTTGGCTATATACAATATACAGTATATATACAGCCCGCTGGATGTGCAGTAATGTACATATAGTATACCACGCTGAGCCAAGCTGGCTCAAAACAAATGTCCCTATGACAGATTAATCTGTCAGCCCGCTGGATGTGCGGTATATACAGTATACTGAGCCAAGCTGTATCAAAACGTACCGGTGCGTCCCTACTGTAATCAGCCCGCTGGATGTGTGTATGTACGATAGCTGCGGCTACATACAGTATACACTGGGCCAATGACGGCGAGTGATGTATTCTACTAATGAATACAAAGCCTGCTCGGATTGGCTGAGGTTGTGACATCATCAGCCCACCTCTCTGACTCAGCCAATCCGAGCAGGCTTTGTATTCATTAGTAGAATACATCACTCGCCGTGATTGGCCCAGTGTATACTGTATGTAACCACAGCTACCGTACATACACGCATCCAGCGGGCTGATTACAGTAGGGACGTACCGGTACGTTTTGAAACCGCTTGGCTCAGCGCAGTATACTGTATATACAGCACATCCAGCGGGCTGACGGATTAATCTGTCATAGGGACATTTGTTTTGAGCCAGCTTGGCTCAGCACGGTATACTGTATGTACAGTATTACCACACATCCAGCCAGCTTGACCTAAACAAACTCAAGGTTCACATGTTACACCCCGCGTATAAGACGACCCCTAATTTTTGGGGTATATTTTTAAGTATAAAAAGTAGTCTTATACGCCAGAAAATACTGTGTACACACGCACACACGTGCTCACACTCTCACACTCACACACTCTCACACACACACTCACTCATCAGTGATTTGCACTTGTTAACAAACTTCAATAAACAGACTTCCACATCAAGCAGGCTCCATACTCACTGCTTCCAAATAGAGAAATAAGAGGATGTGTAGTCCAATATAGCACCAAAATTCCATTTTACCTGTAAATCCAAGTGCTAATATTACAAATTAAATTTTTGCAGTAAAGCTACGGTTTTGAACAACCACGTGATGTCACATTCAGCTCGACAAAAAACATGGTCGTTCAAAACCGTTACTTTACTGCTAAAATGTGATTGTAATATTGGCACTTAGTTCGAAAATGCTCTCTTTCCTGCAAATCTAACGTATTTTTCGCTCCATAAGATGCACTTTTTTCCCCCCAAAAAAGGGGGGAAAATGTCAATGCGTCTTATAGAGCGAATATAAAGCGGCCGGCCCGGTATTTTTGCCGCCACCATGTCAGAATATCGGGCCGGACACTCAGCTCTTCTCTCCTGCAGGACCTTACCTGTTCCTCGCTCCAGCGCTGTACAGTCTTCCCGCGCTGGCTTCTGTGACAGCCGGGTACCCACTGCGCATGTGCGAGAAGCGCTGCGCTGTGTGAATGATCTGGTGTCTTCTGGGACACATGACAGGTCCCAGAAGGCGCCGGACCATTTACAAAGCGCAGCGGGTACCCAGCTGTCACAGAAGCGGGCGCGGAAAGAAGAGGGAAGGACAACTCCGCGGACGTGGGAGTGGGTGCCTGTCAAATTCAGGTACCCGCTCCCCCTCCCTCCCCAAAGGTCCGCAGTCTCTGGTCATCCCCTGCACTGTCTGCAGTCTCTGGTCATCTGTACTATGTCCCTTGTATTTTCCCTGTATTATGTCCGCAGTCTCTGGTCCATCTCCTGTACTGTGTCCGCAGTCTCTGGTCATCTCCTGTACTATGTCTGCAGTCTCTGGTCATCTCCTGTACTATGTCTGCAGTCTCTGGTCATCTCCTGTACTATGTCTGCAGTCTCTGGTCATCTCCTGTACTGTGTCCGCAGTCTCTGGTCATCTCCTGTACTGTGTCTGCAGTCCATTGGTTCAGAATATTTTTTTTCTTGTTTTCTGCCTCTAATACCTAGGTGCGTCTTATGGAGCGCAAAATACTGTATATTGGACTACACATCTATATATACACATCTTTTTCAACATTAAATAGGCATAGCATATGTATAGAATCTCACACACTGCAGCTTAAATATAAAAGACAGAGCAAATTAGTGCCTGTGGGTACATTTTCTTGGTGCCATCTTTGCCTGTGATGGTAACAAGTGAAAGCAAACACCTGACTGCTGTAAGCAGCAGCAGCTTTATTTGTTTTTGCTTTTATTTTAACATCTAAACCTTAGTAGTGGTTTCTATTGTTGATTTTATATATGATATTATTCCCTGCACTATAAGTATATGCACATGTATGTTTTATGCCACTACAGTCACAAATAAAGACTAAAACCTGTTAGGTTGCATCAGGCCTAATTTGTCTTTTGATCTCTTGTAATCAGTTATCAATCCTTTGAAAACCATGCTTACGTTCTCATTCAGTATTCATTTGACTTTTTTTTACTTATTGATGTGTCTGATCCTTGTACAAAACTAAAGACAAATTGATAACATATTTTGAAAAAAGGGGACATGGTTTTCTGTTTAGAAAAACTGAAAGATTAAAATTGCAGCATTCTGTTTTTGAAAGAAGTAATAAAAAAGCCCAATGAATTATTGTATCTAAAAATTGTTTAAAACACAAAAATGTCAATCGCATGTGTTGGCTTTATTGTATGCTCCTGCCAGTTGCAGCTTCTGCAGTAACCACCTAAGTAAGGTGACAATGAGGCCCAGGCAGCTCCCTAAGCAGATAAGCCCTTTTCTGCAATATTCAACAAGTAGACATCTGCATGCAAAGCATGTTCAGCTTGGTAGGGCACAGTGAGGAATGCCAAAGTGATAAATCTCATACATCTGCATTGCCCACACCCGTTGTTACAAACATCATCTCCCTGAAGGTGTATTGCCCTCATTGACCAGCCGAATACTAGATTTCCTATAGATATGTTCAGAAGCAGCATAGTAGTCCCTCTCTAGCTCTCTACACCAGTTCTTGGAACTTGCCTCCACGACTGTCTTGCAGGTCCAAGAATAGAAGCACAGCATGATGAATTTCATAGCTTTTAAATGTGAGTTTCTGAACCTTTTTCATTTACATAAAGAATAAGCAGATGCTTTTTTTTCATTTATATAGTGCACATCCTTCTGGTGGCATAGATGAAATGTAATGCCCTCTTTCATATGTGTCTGTAGGAGTTCAGACGTTAAAGTGGAGTTTCTTTCGTGAAAGTTATGATCAGAAATTGTTGACACTTTAATGAACTAGGCCCTTATGATCTTTTTATAAAACTAAATGCATCATTCAGCTGCTCCGTTTAATCATTAAAAGTTGCTAATTAACTGTTGTGCTCTGTTTCTTTTTTTTTTTTTTCAGCCTGCACCGGCCTGGACTACATTCAGAGTGGGATTGTATTGCGGGATATTTATTGTGTTGAATTGTGCAGTTGTGTATACTGGTAAGCTTACATTTGCTTACATTTTGTTATGTTACCAAAAATGTAAATTTATTTAAAGGGATTTTATATGATAGACCAACACAAAGTGGCATATAATTGTGAAGTGGAAGGAAAATGATAAATGGTTTTCAAAATTTTTTACAAATATCTGAAAAGTGTGGCGTGCATTTATATTTAGCTCCCTTTACTCTGATACTTTTAACTAATATCTTGTGGAAATAATTGCCTTCAGAAGTCCCCTAATTAGTAAATACAGTCCACCTGTGTGTAATTTAATCTCAGTGTAAATACAGCTGTTCTGTGAAGCTCTCAGAGGTGTATTAGATAACATTAGTGAACAAACAGCATCATAAAGACCAAGTAACACACCAGACAGGTCAGGGATAAAGTTGTGTAGAAGTTCAAAGCAGGGTCAGGTTATAAAAAATTATCCCAAGCTTTGAACTTCTTCCGGAGCACTGTTCAATCCATCATCCAAAAGTGTAAAGAGTATAGCACAACTGCAAACCTACCAAGACATGGCCGTCAACCTAAACTGACAGGCTGAGCAAGGGAGAGCATTAATCAGAGAAGCAGCCAAGAGGCCCATGGTAACTCAGGAGGAGCTGCGAGTGCCACAACTCAGGTGGGAGAATCTGTCCACAAGACAAATGTTAGTCGTGCACTCCACAAATCTGGCCTATATGGAAGAGTGGCAAGAAGAAAGCCACTGTTGAAAGAAAGCCATAAGAAGTCCCATTTGTAGTTTGTGAGAAGCCATGTGGGGGACACAGCAAACGTGGAAGAAGATGCTCTGGTAAGATGAGCCCAAAATCAGGGTCAATCGGGGGGGGGGGCTGAACATGGCGCTGGGAGACTGCTAGCTGCAGGAGCTCTAGACGCCCGCCATATGGACTTAGACCTTGCTGGATCTATCTCCCAGGGCTTACCTTATCTTGATGGTGGACCCGGCCGGGGCAGTGCAGTGTGCACGCAATATCTGTGAGGACCGTGCAGTAGGTAGCGGCGGCGGTAGTCACTCGGCTGGGAAGTGTGTTGCAGTGGTCTCGGCTCCCGGAGCTTCTGGAGGGACCAGTGTTTGCCGACAGAGGAACTCTTTGGAGTGTAGGGGAACGCTAAGACTGGCGGATGGTGACAGTGCCTATGAAGATCAAACAGAAGCTTGGAGGGACCCCAGGAGTGACCGCTCATATGGAGAAGTGATGGCAGCTGGATACTCTAATGGTACTCTAAAGAGCTGGGAAAAGCAGCATACCCTGAAGACCCTGAGACACCCGAAAGCACAGGGCATTTTAGGCTCCCACCCAGACCCCACTCAGGCGATCCTGTCAACCAGGACATGAGACTCTGACAGGGATAGAGGAGCACACAGACAGAGGGACCCTGTACCATTGGCTCGGGTGATGGTGAATTGCCGTAACGGCAGGATTTTTAAGTAGCTGCTGTTTTTGTTGTAAGCAAACATATACCTGAGCAGTGGGTCTGGGTGGTCAGCAGATTAAGGAGCTGGGGATCTCAGAGGGCAGGTGTTCGTGCTGACATCGTTCACATTCTAAAGTTATTTGGGACTGAAAAAGTTACTGGAGGAGAATAAAGAGGAGGGGTCTTTTCTAGATGCGACAATATTGCGTTTGAGTATTAAGTTGAAAATCAGTGGCTAAGTGTAACCAACATGAAGAGTAGACCTGCCAAAGGTGGGGGCGCCAAAACCCTGCCACCCAATGCAAACATCAGTACAATAAAGAAATATATTGCATTACAGAAAAAGAGCCCAGAGATACAAAGCCTTTATAATCAACAGGAAGGAAATAGAAAGTATAACGGAGAACAGTCTAGATTGTCATTCGGAATACGGGAAGGGAATCAAACTAATGAATCCATAAATTTTGACAGTGTAATAGATCAAAACGTCTCAGAAAACAGGGAGATATATCACTAATCCCTATGAAAATAGAGATGGTGGAAATGTTTGAAAAATTGGAACTTTCCATGAAAAAGGAAATGGCAGTGATACAAAAGGACCTGGGGCGAATGTTAACAAAAGTGGAAGAAGTAGAGGGGAAAATGGAGATTCAAGCCCAGCAGATCACTAAGCTAGAAATGCAGGTGGAAGAGATGCGAAAAGAACTGAAGCAGCTCTCATTCAAATTAGAAGGCCAAGAGAATAGAGAAAGAAGAAATAATCTAAGTATTCGGGGCTTACCAGAAGACTCTCAAGAAGAGGACCTTCGGGAGAAAATAAGGATGGTGTTCAACCCAATAATAGGTAGATCAGTCACAGATCCCTTGAAAATCGAGAGCGTGCATAGGTCTAGATGTCTGCCAGGAGTAATATCAGACCTCCCCAGAGACATGATTGTCCGTTTCCATTATTATGAGGATAGAGAGATTATGGAAAAAAATTGCGTGAGATCCCTGAAATATAATTTGGGGAAACAAAGCTGCAAGTTTTTGCAGTCATTGCATCTAACTAACCAGACGAAGACTGTGAAAATCATTACTGGACCAGATGAGGGAGAAAAGAGTCCGATATAACTGGGGATTTCCGGCATGATTGGGTGGAAAGATGGGAAATCGACAAGACTGAGATTCCCAGAAGATCTTACTGACTTTTAAGAAAAATTAGAACTGCAAAATGTGAATATTGTGGGATGGTCAGAGGGGTCTAATGACAGTGTAAGGTTGAGGAAAGAGAAGTGTCAGTTAATAAAAAGAGATGGCAGAGAGACTGGGGGTGGGAAGGAGAGATAAATAAGATAAATAAGAAATGGTGGGGATTCGGGAGGTCAAATGAATACTAATCTCTGAAACCCTTATGTTGCAAGCTGTGTTTCAGAGTAGGCGGGCATGTTTAGAGTCACACCTCACATAGGAATCATTAGTGGGGGAATCCCACGTCAGATTCCAGAGCAATGTATAGGCCAGGGTTTTTTTTTTTGGTAAGGGAAGGGGTGGGTGGGAAGTGTAGTGGAAGGGGGGGTAGGGGGGAGGAGGGTGGCTGGGACAGTTGGAGTTGGGAGAGAGTCCATGATTTGATTAGTCTGTCTCTTTCTCTTTGATATGAAACGTAGAGAAGAGAAATGGCAAACAGATATGAGCTCGATCAATCTTATGACTTATAATGTGAAAGCTTAACTCTCCGACTAAAAGACATAAGATTCTCGGGAAAGTGTACCAACATTCTATAGATGTGGTGTTTTTACAAGAGACATATTTATCTTATGATACTAATGTTAAGTTATTTGCGAGGCACTATCCAACCTAGTATTACACAAATTCACCAATAAAGAAGGCTAAAGGAGTAGCAATCTGGTTCTCAAAAAAATCTGGGTCTTTTCAAAGACAGAGATGCAGACCCTACAAAAAGACTTCCCATTCACTTGGAGGGAGCGGGAATTAGGATATTTAGGAATAAAGTTAACCCCCCTCAACAAAGAACATATGTCAGGTAAATTGCATGCGATTAATAAATGAGAGAAAGGATGAGTTGAGAAGACTCTCAGGGGGTCGGGTCTCCTGGATCGGGCGTATAAATTTGGTTAAGATGGTGATAGTCCCAAAAATATTGTATAAGTTCCATATGCTCCCGGTATTTATACCAGGATCCTTCTTTGTGTTAATAAAAAATATTGATGCTTAAGTTTATATGGGCTAATAAGAAACCAAGAATTAAGTATGAATTCCTGTGCAATAACAAAGGGAAAGGGGGATTAAACCTGCCCAATATTAAGAATTACTATATTTCAGTAATATTGTCACGAGTTGTTGATTGGACATATAATTCACAGGAGAAAAGTTGGGTTAAAATGGAAGGTAATTGATGCACAATTAAAAAGGATCATTTGGATACCACAAAAGTTTTGTGATTTGGATGAAAATAGTAGCACGTTGACACGGGATGTGTTAAGAGTATGGGATAGAATGCACAAGCAAAGGGGTTGGTATAATTCACTGTTGATTCCCCTGGTGGGAGTTTTTCCCACTAGGGAAAGATAATATTTCAGGGAAGTGGTTTAAAGATAGAGATGCACGTTTAAGGGATATAGTAGACAAGGGGAAGTTGCACACTTTTTAAGAGTTAGAGTAGAAAAGATTTATTTTTCAGTTTGGATGAATTGAGATACTATGAATTAAAACATTGTCATAATGCTCCATCAGCCACTAAGGATGCCGGAGGACATGCTCCCATTTGAAAAAACGTTGAGTTCTAATATAGCTCAAAAACATGCTACCTCTAGGATCTATAAAATCCTCACTGAACTGATGGGACCTGGTCCTTCGCCATTCTTGGAGAAATGGGAAAAGGAATTGGGAACAAAAATGAGTGAGCAACAGAAAAATCAAATGTTTAAATTAATACACGGGGTGATGAGTATGAACACAGTTTAAATGAATTCTAAATGTGTAACGAGATGGTATTTCACAACGAGTGTGGCACATAGACAAAGAGTACAAGTTTTATCATTATGTTGGAGGGGGGTGTTGGTCTCGGGGAACAATGGCACATATATGGTGGGATTGGCTTAAGGTACAGGTGTTTTGGCAAGATATAATCCAATATATACAGAAGATATCAGTGAAACAATATAAAAATAGTATATTATACCATCTAATTAGTGCAGCCAAAGGACTCATTCACAGATTTTGGCAGGCACAGGACTGGATAAATAGGGTTGAGTATATAAGATGGAGGAGCTATACCATATAGATGAGGATAAAATGGAAAAATTTAGCAAGGAGTGGGGTAGATGGTACGACTGTAAGACATCTAAAAATATCTTGAAGTGGTGATACTCGGTAATCTGAGGGAGGAGAATTTAAATTGAACACCCGGATGGGTGTATATGAAGTTAAGTGAAAGGGGGGGGGGGGGGGCAGAGAGAAGGAGGAGAGAGGGGATGAAGAGAAAGAGGAAGGAAAGAGCAAAGGGAGAAAGGAAGGTGAAAGAGAGGCAAGAGAAGAGGAAGTATAGAAGGAGAGTAAAAGGACAGGAAAAGGAAAGAGGAAGAAAAAGAAAGGGAGGAGAAAGAGGAGAGAAAGGGAAAAGAAAGGGAGGAGAGGGGGGAAAAGGAAAAGAATAAAAGAGAAAAGGGGATATGGACGTACAGGAAAATGTGGAAGGAAATAGATGGAAGGCGCTACATGGACAGGGGTAATTTAATGAGGGATGCGGGATAAATTTGATATGTTGATCTATGTAAGGAAAAAATTTAATAAAACATATAATTTGAAAAAAAAATTTGACAAATTGAACTTTACACCTAAAAGCAAAATGCTATGTGTGGCGGAATACTAACAATGCACATCACCCTGAACACACCATACTCACTGTGAAACATGGTGGTGGCAGCATCATATTTTGGGGATGTTTTTCTTCAGCAGGGACAAGGAAGCTGGTCAAAGTTGATGGGAAGATAGGTGGAGCCAAATACAGGGCAATCTTGGAAGAAAACCTGTTAGTCTGCAAAAGACTTGAGACTGGGGCAGGACAACAACCCTAAACATACAGCCGGAGCTACAATGGAATGGTTTAAATCAAATCATACATGTGTTAGAATGGCCCATTCAAAGTCCAGACCTAAATCCAATTGAAAGTCTGTGGCAAGACTTGTAAATTGCTGTTCACAGACACCCTCCATCCAATCTGACAGAGCTTAAGCTATTTTGCAGTGGAATGGGCAAAAATGTCCCTCTCTAGATGTGCAAAGCTGGTGGAGACATCCCCAAAAAGTCTTGCAGCTGTAATTGCAGCAAAAGGTGGTTCTACAAAGTATTGACCCACAAGGGCTGAATAGAAATGCACACCACACTTTACAGATATTTATTTGTAAAAAAAAATGTGAAAACCATTTATCATTTTCCTTCCACTTCACAATTTTGTGCCACTTTGTGTTGGTCTATCACATAAAATCCCAATAAAATTAGGTTGTTGGTTGTAACATGACAAAATGTGGAAAATTTCATATATATATATATATATATATATATATATATGTGTGTGTGTGTCTGTGTATATATATTTGCCATACCTTTCTCTTAGTTATGCAGCCTTGTGTCCAAGGTAAGCTGTAAAATGTATCAGGGCAGAAAATGATATGTTTGAATTCTGTAGCACAGGAAAGTGGAGATGTTGCTATAGCAATGAATCATGTACCAGCTGTCGTCGTAATGCAGATTTGGAAATTATCATGTTATTGGTTGCAAAAGAAAATACTATTTTCTTTTTGCACCAGCCTTTGTAGCATTTCATTTTATTTTACACCACATGTTCAGATATCCATTGTATTCTTTTACTGTTCAACAATATATTTTCAAGGTATGCATGAAGAAACACACGCACAAGTGTAAACCTGGTCTAAGTGGCCAGTTGCCAGGCTTGTACACTGTCACTTGCCCAGCAGGAGGTAGAATTTAACCCAACATTGAGCTTACACCATCCAACATAGGACTTACTTTTTTAAGATGACTTGTCCTTTTGCCCTAAGGGAAAGTTTGTTTGCCAGTTGGGTTCTCGTTTCTCGAAAGGCACCAATACACCTTCATTTTATAGGCAAATTAAGGTCAGTTGGCTTTATATGTGCTGGCACAAGCTGAGATTAACCAATTGTCCTCCAGAGGATTTACCTCCCTTCCTGACCAGGCCATTTATTGTGATACGGCGTTGCGTTAGCTTAACTGACAATTACGCTGTCATGCAACACTACACCCAAACTAAAATTATGTCCTTTTTTTCACACAAACGGAGATTTCTTGTGGTGGTATTTTTACTTTTTTGCGCTATAAACAAAAAAAGACCGACCATTTTAAAAAACTAACAAAACTATGTTTTTTACTTTTTGCTATAAAACATATCTAGTAAAAAAATTTTAAAAATCAAATTTCCAAAATGTATTCTGCTACATGTATCCCAATACGTGTAAACTAATTGGTTTATGTGAAAGTTATAGCGTCTACAATTGGTGGTATATATATTGGATTTTTTTTTTTTCTACTAGTAATGGCGGCGATCAGCAACTTATAGCGGGACTGCGGAGGGCATTCTGACACTGGGGGGAACTGACTAACTGTCTGACATCGCCAGTGACACTAATACAGTGATCAGTGTTAATAAAAAGCACTGACACTGTACTAATGACACTAAGCAGGAAGGGGTTAACATCTGGGGCGATAAAAGGGTTAACTGTGTGCGTTTTACTGTGTGCTGTGTAAGCACGCTGCATTGTATTGCTCTGCTATGCAGAGAAATACAAAGCAGCTTGCTGGAGCTGACAGGAGAGATCTGTATTGTTTACATACAGACCTCTCCTCTGTCAGTGTTCCTCAGTGATCGCCGGGTGCTGGCGGGGAAGCTCCTGCTGAGACTCGCTTATTGACAGCTGCAGCTGCCAATGGCGGTATGGGTAGGGCACATGCTATCTACCCGAAAATACAAAATCATGTATAATATACATGATTTTGTGCAGCCCTGCCTCCTTGTAGCAGTAATTCTGCTATAGGGTGGTTGGGAAGCGGTTAAGATACCTACTCAAACGTAAAGCCATTCAAGTAAAAAGTTAAATACAACAGGTATGTTTCTGTGGCTCATGTGCAGTTGTGTTAATTTTAGCCCATAGGGTGGACAGTCTGTTGGCATATCTTCCAGCTTTAGCTGTCATTGTTGACAGCCAAATCTGTTGTGGATCAGGCCACTGACAGCTGACAAGTTGTTCGGTTTGTTCATCTGAATGTGTATGGGCAGTTAGTCATAAACCTATGGAAACATGCCATTGTTAAAGAGGAGCTCCAGTCTTTTGTCAGCAGCTACAAATACTGTAGCTGCTGACTTTTAATATAAGGATACTTGCCTGTCCAGGGATTCACCGATGTCCTCACGAGAGCCGATTCTTCAATCTGCTTAGGATGCAAGTGCTAACATCTTAGGTAAGGAAAACTGATGGTGAAGACTTTTGGCTTCACAGCCAGCTTCCTGCTGTGCATGCACTTTGTGAATGGTCCTGCAGTGTTCTGGTACCTGTGATGTGTCCCTGAAGGCTGTGTGGGGAAGGAGGAGGGGGACGAACTTCCGCACAAATCGCCACAGCGATCTGGCCGGAATTGGAAGCGAGTACCTGTCAAAACTAGGAAAAACCTCTGATCCCATGGGTAAGATAGGAAATGCTCTAAAGAAGCTATTTGGCTGTAGTATCCCTGCAGATGTCTGGGTTGCTCTGAATGTAGGAGACAACTCATTAATAATTTTTTCCTTCTGCAGGTTACGAGAGGTATAAAATTACTGAGGTCTGGCCCTTGGTGCGCATTTACAGGGGTGGTTTCCTGCTGGTGGAATTCCTTTTTCTTCTGGGCATCAATACTTATGGATGGAGACAAGCTGGCGTCAATCACGTCCTCATATTTGAGCTCAACCCTCGTAACAACCTCTCACATCAGCATCTGTTTGAGGTAAGAATCCATACACGTCTTCACAATGGCAATGAATATACCATACAAATGGAGACAACCATGGCAGGTAATGTGACGGTTCTATTGCTAGTCTGCAAATTGAGTATGTTATATTTGACTAGAAACAATTCTTAAAGAGGACCTGTTTTCTTTAGTCTTTGACTGTAAGCTTCTATGGCCAGGGCTATTACTCCAACAGCGGATTTTAATTACTCCTATTATGCTGGACAGACATTCAAAAGTTATACATACAAGTCATATCCTTTGTTGCAATGCATATGTTGTATAGTGTCACAAATGACAGCGCTAAACAAATCATTTGTCAGTTACTCAATTCCCCTGACATTTGCTATGATTTTTTGATTGTTGACTGTCTGGCCTTTCAAGTTTATTTTAGGACATGCCTCCTGCATTTCTTTGTTTCGAGTGATGCCGCCATGTGTGAACGCTTTAATTTAGCCCTCCTTTTCAATCCCCCACTGCTCTGTTCAGTAACAGGAGCAAAGGAAATTCTGTTGTAAGCTACAAGTCACTAGAGTTGTAGCTTACTCAGGGCTGTGGACTCGCATGTGACCAAACTTGCAGTGTTTGGCCAGCACTGTCACATAGAATGAGCCACATTTTGCTTCATACCCATAAGGTATTTCCTTCAGCTACTGACACTGAATGTAGAGGTGGGGGAGTGAAGGTAAGTAGATGATGGGGACAGTTTTGGAGATTTAGGCTACATTTGCACAGGCGATTAGCACCACTGCGAATTACCACAGCAGGAATCTTTTGGTTCCTGTAGCGCTTTCTGCCACCTGTGAGCATCTAGCTGCGGTTGCTGAGCCCTATACACTTCAGTGGCAGGTCAGTGGCAACCGCAGCTATCCATGGCCAACCAGTGATTACTTGTGTGCAGGCAGCACACAAAAGGCATCCAGCAGTTTTCAGTGCAGGTAATCGCTGGCTGGACAGACAACCATGGATAGCTGCAGCTGCCACTTTATCATTGGAGCATAAAGGGCTCAGCAGCCACAACTAACTGCTCACAGGTGGTAGAAACTGCTTCAGGAATTAGACGATTCCTGCCACTTGTCATTAGCTGTAGTGCTAATTACCCATGTGAATGTAGCCTAATTTTATAACTTGGCTCAGACTGATTGACGCATGGTTTATGGACCCGTCTTAATATTAAATTTGTAGCACAGTTCACATTGCTGTTCTCAATGAATGTACTTTGATCTAAACAAACACTGCTATCCTAAGATGAAATATTTCCACCTGATAAAACAAACATATGATTAAAAAGAGAGGATGGCACTAGAATGTAAAAACAGGCTATATAGTAAAAGCTGCAGGCGGCACATTCAAGACAGCAAATTAAGTTTATCTCCAGTGGATACCCCTATTAAGCATTGTATAATGAATAATTGATGGCCAATTACAGAATACATAGTCTAGAAAGTAACTCAGACAAACTGGAAAGGCTTTGAATTTTATGTGTGCAGCCTTGCCTGCCTGGTTGCTATAACAGCGTTGCCATTTGCGCATAAAGTAATGGACATTCCCTTGTGACCTGATCGGAAGCAACCTGTTGTACTGGGATATACACTGCTATAAATAGTGTTCATTCCTGTGTTTTATCTCTTCTGTCCAGTATATTTTGTCTTTTACAATGAACACATTGCAGCCCTGGCCAAATTGTGGCTTTGTCTCAAGAATGCAAACATGTGAGCTGAGTTGCATTCTGGGTCTCCAGGCTCCATTTGTAGAAACTAGAGTTCTTGCCCACCTCTGTCAGACTCTTTTTTTTTTTTTTTTTTTTTTTTTTTTTTTTTTTTTTTACAGGTCACAATATTGAGAAATATTTTGATTTGGTGCAATATCGAAAATACATTCCGATACATGATGATTTGTTTCCCCAAAACTAGCGTTTCCCATCACTAGAGCATCCATATCCTTATTTTTTACATTTACCTACAACCAGGGCGCTTCCAAGAGCAAGTTACCCAGCCAAACTGAGCAGTTGAGGGAGTAGGGCCTTAGTAAGAGCCCGGTAGGAGCAAATTTTTTTTGCAAACTCCAAGTGGGCTTTCATGTGTTTTGCACTGAGAAGAGGCTTCCATCTAGTCAATCTGCATAAAGCCTAAATTGGTGGAGGGCTGCAGTAATGGTTGTCCTTCTGGAACTTTGTCCCATCTCCACGTTCTCTGGAGCTCAATCAGACTGACCATCGGGTTCTTAGTCACCTCCCTTACTAAGGCCCTTCTCCCTTGGTTGCTCAGTTTGGCTGGGTGATCAGCTCTTGGAAGAGTCCTGGTTGTGTCAAAGGTCTTCCATTTGAGAATTATGGAGGCCCTTGTGCTGCAGGCAGTTCCTTTTGACCTCATGGCTTTTGCTCTGATACAGTACAGGTGAAACACGAAAAATTAGAATATCGTGCAAAAGTTCATTTATTTCAGTAATGCAACTTAAAAGGTGAAACTAATATATGAGATAGACTCATTACATGCAAAGCAAGATAGTTCAAGCTGTAATTTGTCATAATTGTGATGCTTATGGCTTACAGCTCATGAAAACCCCAAATCCACAATCTCAGAAAATTAGAACATTGTGAAAAGGTGCAATATTCTAGGCTCAAAGTGTCCCACTCTAATCAGCTAATTAAGCCATAACACCTGCAAAAAGGGTTCCTGAGCCTTTAAATGGTCTCTCAGTCTGGTTCAGTAGGAATCACAATCATGGGAAAGACTGCTGACCTGACAGTTGTGCAGAAAACCATCATTGACACCCTCCATAAGGAGGGAAAGCCTCAAAAGGTAATTGCAAAAGAAGTTGGATGTTCCCAAAGTGCTGTATCAAAGCACATTAATAGAAATTTATGTGGAAGGGAAAAGGTGTGGAAGAAAAAGGTGCACAAGCAGCAGGGATGACCGCAGCCTAGAGAGGATTGTTAGGAAAAGGCCATTCAAAAATGTTGGGGACTTTCACAAGGAGTGGACTGAGGCTGGAGTCAGTGCATCAAGAGCCACCGCACACAGACGGATCCTGGACATGGGCTTCAAATGTTGTATTTCTCTTGTCAAGCCGCTCCTGAACAACAAACAACGTCAGAAGCGTCTTACCTGGGCTAAAGAAAAACAGACCTGGTCTGTTGCTCAGTGGTCCAAAGTCCTCTTTTCTGTTGAGAGCAACTTTTGCATCTCATTTGGAAACCAAGGACCCAGAGTATGGAGGAAGAATGGAGAGGCACACACTGCAAGATGTTTGAAGTCCAGTGTGAAGTTTCCACAGTCTGTGTTGATTTGGGGAGCCATGTCATCTGCTGGTGTTGGTCCACTGTGCTTCATTAAGTCCAGGCTCAATGCAACCGTCTACCAGGAGATTTTGGAGCACTTCATGCTTCCTTCCACAGATGAGCTTTATGGGGATGCTGACTTCATTTTCCAGCAGGACTTGGCACCTGCCCACACTGCCAAAAGCACCAAAACCTGGTTCAATGACCGTGGGATTACTGTGCTTGATTGGCCAGCAAACTCGCCTGACCTGAACCCCATAGAGAATCTATGGGGTGTTGCCAAGAGAAAGATGAGAGACATGAGACCGAACAATGCAGAAGAGCTGAAGGCTGCTATTGAAGCATCCTGGTCTTCCATAACACCTCAGCAGTGCCACAGGCTGATAGCTTCCATGCCACGCCGCATTGAGGCAGTAATTGCTGCAAAAGGGGCCCAAACCAAGTACTGAGTACATATGCATGCTTATACTTTTCAGAGGTCCGATATTGTTCTATGTACAATCCTTGTTTTATTGATTGCATGTAATATTCTAATTTTCTGAGATTGTGGATTTGGGGTTTTCATGAGTTGTAAGCCATAATCATCACAATTAAGACAAATTACAGCTTGCACTATCTTGCTTTGCATGTAATGAGTCTATCTCATATATTATTTCACCTTTTAGGTTGTATTACTGAAATAAATGAACTTTTGCACGATATTCTAATTTTTCGAGTTTCACCTGTATGCATTGTCAGCTCTTTTATAGAGAGGTGTGTGCCTTTCCAAATCATGTCCAATCAGTTTAATTTACCACAGGTGGACTCCAGTCAAGGTGTACAAACATCTCTGCAATGATCAAGAATTGGGAGGCAACTGAGCTAAATTTCTAGTGCGATTGTAAAGGGTCTGAATACTTATGCCAATGTGATATTTCAATTTTCCTTTTTTATAAATTTGCAAACATTTCTAAAGTTCTGTTTTCTCTTTGTCATTATGGGGTACTGTGTGAGAAAAAAATTAGTTAAAGCAACTGTTTTATCTGGCTGCAACACAACAAAATTGAAAAAATGGAAAGGGTCTGAATACTTTATGAATGCACTGTATGTATGGCCTCAGACACACTGGCATATAAATTTATGCTGCTGGAAGTTGGCAGAAAATGCCTGTAATCTTGTGTCTTTTCACTTGTGTTTAAGCACATTTACTTGCATATGGCATTTGGAATTGTTTGTGTATAAACTCATTCTATTGGCTAGAATATTCGTGTCTCTATCCATTAGCATAAATGTATGCCCATCAGTATGGATTTAAGTGCATTTATACATGTTTGGGTGCATTTGTACTAAAAAAACAAATTAACACTTCTCCAGGAACATTTTTCTCACTTCTGAATGCTGTGCATAAAAATGCTGTTAAACGTCTGTATGTGCCTGTGCACCTTAGCTAACATGCTGGTGTGTTCAGGTGTGAAAATAAAAGCCAAAGACCTGCGAAAGCGGCTTTTTTGCATCTGTGTACACGAGGCCCATGTCACCTTTCTATGGTCATGAGATATATAACTTTCCGTTATACCTGTGTATGTGATGCCTATACAACAGGGTATTGCTATATACATTACTAATAGTGTAAGTACTATTGTCAGCACAAGTGAAGCTTTTTTTCTAGAAAATACTGTTTCTGTGGTTACACTGAAGGCTTCAGAGAATGCAATGCCTACCTCTGAACATATAAATTAACCTGTCTGTTCAAGATTGATGCACACATTAGAACGTAAACATTACATTTTTTTTTTTTTTTGCCTGGCGGGGTTGACTTATATTCTGTGTAATTCTCTTTTAGATTGGAACAGTGCTGTAGTGTTTGCATGTATGTAATTTAAACCTGTTATGAGAGAGAAATACAGGGCTGCCATGGAAGCAATGGCTTCAATACATTGACTCGCTGTCCTGGAACAAGTATGTAGATGAGGAAAATCAGAAATCCTTATTTGTATAGTTGTTCCAGGTCTGTGTCAAACATATAAAAGGATCTAATGGGTGTTTCCATTATAAGAGTGGTGCCATTTCAGCGCCTCCAAGCCAGGCTCCCACCCCATGTTTTTAGAGGAAATAAAACGTGCATTTGTTAGCGTTTTGTTTTAGTTTTTTAACAGAAGCCTGCAGAGCATTGCACCTGCGATCAGTAGATCGTGTGTGCAATGTCAGGCTCCTGCAGACTCCTGCCTTCAGCTTTCTTGCCCACACCTCTATGGGTTTTCTGTTGGAAAGCTGGAGCAAGTGTCAGTGAATTACAAGTGCAATCATCAGCACCCTTGTGGTTAATTGAGAACTACAACCCATCTGCCGTGGTGGCAGACAAAACTTGTAGTTCATTCATTCACAAGTTGCTGTGATTGCATGATGCGGATGTGTGGGGGGAGTCCTGCACAGTTATGCTAATTCTATAATGCTACAGTGGCTGTGGGGGAGAGGAACCACTGCCCCCTGTCACGGGGGGGGGGGCTGCACCGTGACATGTAACACCAAAGGTGCTAAAGGTGAACATTAAGTTCAGGTCTGTGAAATTTAACAAGGGAGCCTGGAATACCTAGTTCAGCCAGAGGCTAAAAGATTATTATGTGTCATGGGCAGAGCTGGGAATTTAATTGCAGAAATCTTCCAGCTAGTGTACTGGAAATTTTATAGCCGTGATTTTTCTAACTTTGTGCTTTTGTTGACCACCAAGAGATTGTGGAAGCCTTTTACAATTAATGTTATTTTAGGAGGAAAATTGCATAAGCAAAGGAAGGTGTGAATATTTTTTTTGAACTTGGCATAGAGTATTGATGTTCCCTTGTCCTGGGTGAAAGACCTGATAGTGTATTGCCACAATGGCCTTTTATGTAAATGATGCATTCTGTTACTTCTGTTGTCTTACAATTCAACATGTGAGCTGATAATTTGCATATGTAAAGATGTAAAGACTTAACATAAAATAAATATATAATATAAAAATATATACAGCATTAATGTAAACAAAGCTTTACATTGTTTTGTCAGTTATTCTGTGTTTAATGCACTTATTTCTGTAACAGTTCTGTCTGTGTTTTAGCTTGCAGGATTCCTTGGCATGCTGTGGTGCCTCAGTCTATTCACCTGTGTCTTCGGACATCATATCTATTTGCCAATGCAGGTGAATCCACTGGTTTTGTATGGCTTCATGCTGCTCTTTCTCATCAACCCCACGAAGACCTTCTACTACAAGTCTCGATTCTGGCTCCTTAAGTTATTGGTGAGTGTTATAGAAGCCATTTCACAAAAGCCTTTTCCTCTACTCTCTAAACTTACTTTCCCATCAGTTTTTGATATGTGTGGATTGCAGTATGTAATTTTCAAGGTACCCTTACAAAGGCTAAGGTCAAGTTTGCACCCAGGCTTCAGTAAAAAAAAAAAGAAAGGAGATTTAAGGAAAGGCCCTTAAAAAAGAAGATGGTACCAATAGTGACCCAGGTAGTTTGATTTTCAAGTTGTGTTGATTGAATAAAGTTTGATTTTTAGTCAAACATCATGAAAACTCACATTGCAAACATTAGTCTCCACCTGTCACCATTAAAAACATGATAACTTTGTCAATTAAAATAGGGAGTCCGGACACACATGATTCACTAAGTGGCTGTGCACCCAAGTGAACAACACTCTCTTCTGTGTCTTATACTAACACTGCCTCCACTCAGGTCTGAGTGTTTAAATTAGGTAATAATCTAATAGTAAATAAAGATGCAGTGTAAAGGCACAGTATTGGGGGTGGCTGTTATTGTACACATTGTATTGGCCATAGGAAAAGAAAGTTGAACAGATCAATCCGTAATAGGGTGGTCACTGCGGGTGACCATTGGATAGAGACCCCATTTACCAGCATGCAAACAGATGACACTAGGTAGTAGCCGGGTGCAGTAACATAGAACTCAAAGGTCTTGAGGAAGCCCGTGTCCAAATCAAGTGGGTGAAATGCGTCAACAGTAGCTCCCCACCTTAGCATGTCCCAGGATGGTGACCTGATGTTTAGCTTTGCATCACTTGAATCACTGGCGGAACTGAGCAGAGGACCGGCAAAATCCGTAGTGCGCATGTGCGGTTTCCACCGAGTTCCGAAATAAGCGGGGATGGAGCGAACTGGGTTCTTGGATGTCAAGTTCACCACGGGAGCGTAAACCATTCAGCAGAGTATGAAGTGGTGACAGTGAAAGCAGCCTGCACGTGAGTTGGAACTTTTCCTACATACTTAATAGTCTGGTCTGTCCATACTTTTATCTGGACACCGCACAACAAACTCCATTACCACCTCTAATTACCTGTCATCAAATCTGCAGTCAATTCACTTCATGGATACTAGCTCCCGGTGCTATTTTCACCCCCCCCCCCCCCACGATATCAAGCTCCTGCAGTCGCAGCCATTAACACATGGAGCTATGTGAGTGGTGCTGGAAAAGCAGTATGGATATCCTCCCTAATCTTCATGGCTATCTTGTACCACATTAAGTCAGCTGGCACAACTCAACATTTCTGAATCTTCTTGGGGGTACACCAATATAGCCTCGTATTCTATGTACAGTATCTCACAGAAGTGAGTACACCCCTCACATTTTTGTAAATATTTTATCTTTTTATGTGACAACATTGAAAAAATGACACTGCTACAATGTAAAGTAATAAGTGTACAGCTTGTATAACAGTGTAAATTTGCTGTCCCCTCAAAATAACTCAACACACAACCATTAATGTCTAAACCGCTTTATTTACAAAAATGTGAGGGGTGTACTCACTTATGTGAGATACTGGAAGTGCTCCATACTTATGGTAGCCCTGCTTCCACCTGACTGCATTGCACAACAAGCAACTGACTGTTTATTAATTTCCTCCAGCTGGTTCCATGTTAATACAGCTGGCTACTACCTAGAGTTTTTATCACTCGCAGTGACCACCCTATTACGGATTGATCTGTTCAACTTTCTTTTCCTACAGAGCCATTCAGTGAATCATGTGTGTCCGGACTACGTATTTTAACCACTAGCCTACAGGGCACTTATACTCCCTTCCTGCCCAGGCCAATTTCCAGTTCTCAGCGCTGTCACACTTTGAATGACAATTGCGCGGTCATGCAACACTGTACCCATTTTAGCATTTTTTTGTGACAATTTTATTTTGGTGGTATTTAATCACCTCTGGGTTTTTTATTTTTTCTTAAACCAAAAACCACTGAAAATTAAAAAAAAAAGTTTTTTTCTTAGTTTTTGTTATAAAAGTTTGTAAATAAGTGATTTTTCTCCTTCACTGATGTGCGCTAATGAGGCTGCAGTGATGGGCACAGATAGGCTTCACTGATGGGCACTGATGAGGAGGCACTGGTAGGTGGCACTGATGGGCATTGACAGGCATTACTGATGAGCATTGACAGGCATTACTGATGGGCACTGAAAGGCAGCACTCATATATGGCACTGATAGGCGGCACTGACTGGCACTGATAGGTGGCACTGATAGGCGGCACTGACTGGCACTGATAGGTGGCACTGACTGGCACTGATAGGCGGCACTGACTGGCACTGATAGGCGGCACTGACTGGCACTGATGGGTGACACTGAAATGCAGCTCAGATTGGCATTGATATGTGGCATTGCTGTGCACTGGTAGGCACTGATATGTGGCACTGTTCAGCACTGACAGCTGGCACTGATGGACACTGACAGGTGCCACTTCTGGGGCCACACTGATCATCAGTGCCCTGATGATCAGTGTAGATGTCCCCTCTGAGGAATGCCGATTACCGACTCTCCTCTCCTCACGAGCTGTCAGCGTGACAGCTCGAGAGGAGAGAAATGCCGATAACCAACATTTCCCTGTTTACATGTAATCAGCTGTGATTGGACACAGCTGATCACACGACCGAGCCGACATCTTCGGCCCTTTCCGTGGATAGGGACATAGTGCACCACCAATCGCCGCGCTGCACGCTCCCGGAGCCACGCATGCACGGTGAGAATGGGAGGACGTCATATGACGTTTACCCAGAACGAGAGAACAACCTTGCGCCCGACATTGGACTATATGGCGGGCGGGAGGTGGTTAATTGACAACGTTGTCATGTTTTTAATGGGGACGGGTGGAGACTAATTTTTGCAATGTGAGTCTTCTTTTTATTAAGGGCCTTTCCTGAAATCTCCTTTTTTCTATATTTGTTTAAGGTACAGTGATCCGCACCAAATTGGTGAGCTAGTGGACAGAAGCTGTTTGGCTAATCCTTCCACTTTTTTATTGTGTCACTGTTTTTACAGTTTCACCGAATATTATACAAGTAACTTCAGAATATCACAACTGAATGTCTGAAACAGGACAACAAATAAAATCTGTTTCCATGCTATAGTAGAGGGTTTTCTTCTCTATGCTGTAATCACTTCATGGGCTGTTTATTGGTTTATATTCCATTGCACAACATGAAAAGGCTCATTCGCAGTCATGTTACTGTAAAGTACTGCAGTACACAAACTAACACACTGCAGTAGTAGCAGGCAACGCACCTGCACTGCAGCGCACCAGAGCATATATGCTGTGGATTATAGTGTGCAGCATTAAAAAAAGGTTGTGTAGTTTTGTTTGTTTTTTTTGGGACCCTTGCTTTGCCTTGGTAGCCAATTCAAATGGCATCAACTGCCTTATTCCCATGTGCATTAACAATGTGTGGTAATTTAAATATCTGAAGGGCCAAAGTGTTTGACTTCCACAGTTTTTAACTTTTTCATTATAGTTGTGTCAATGAAGAGGCCACCCTACATTACCAATTTCATACTTTGATGCGGATTCTCCAATCAATTGATGGTGGAGAATCTTGTATAACTGGAGTGTTTGGGTTGATATATCTCTGAACACCCTTCTCATGTGTACTTTGTTTCTGTTGTTGTGTTTTTTTCCTCTTCTTGCCTTTGATCTTCTTTGTATTTTTATTCTCATGACTAGTTCCGAGTGTTCACTGCCCCCTTCCATAAGGTGGGTTTTGCAGATTTCTGGCTGGCTGACCAACTCAACAGTCTTGCAGTGATACTTATGGATCTGGAGTATATGATCTGCTTCTACAGCTTTGAGCTGAACTGGGAGAGTGACAATGGACTCATTAGCAATGGTAAGAAAACAAGGGTAGTTTTTTTTTTTTTTTTTTTGCTTTTTGTGCATTGCTTTAAAAATTACATTATTTTGGAATTTCGATTGATATTGGAAGGTAAAAGGAAAGCATCATCTGGGAAACCATGCAAATAGAAACACACACCTTCATCAGGTTATTTTTTTCCCATAAAAACGGTTATTGCACCATGGCTATGTTACAAAGTATAGTGCATAACCCTTAGGAAGACTCTACCTCCTCTGATGTGTCATGAAAGAAGTGCAGAGAGCATTGTGCTTTTGCTTGACTTTCTGACATATCCATGGTTCAGTAAGGAAAAAAGTCTAAGAAGGAGTTGGCTGTTTTTTGTTTTTCTTGTTTTTTTTTGTTTTGTTTGTTTTTGTAATGTGAACCAGGATGGATGGGCCCTCTTGAACAATGCGCCAGTGAAATCTGCCTAGAGCATTATCTTGCATGAGCAAGCATGATCTGGGAATTTAAATCGTAATACATGAAGAAAACCAAATGCCAGATATCTACTTTGACACATAACTTCAACAGTAAGCAATAAATAACTAGGCAAAGAACAAGAACCTATTTGATGGAACTTTAAATGAGGTACAGCATTTGCATAAAATGATTTATTGCACAATAGATACAAATCTTTATTACATAAATAAAGCAATTTGTAAAGAGGCAAGCGGATTTGTAAACACTACCATATATCTGTATACAATCTATATGATATTCACATAATAATACATGTATAAATTTCATTTTACCAAATATTTGAAAAATATATTAATGGGTACATCCTTTGGCGCATTGCATTCCGTGACAATAATCTCATTTCTTCAGTAGCAGATGCCCAATATAAAGTCTGTAAACAAATTAGCTATTGGAGAGCAGTCTAATAACACCTCCATATGGAAATAGCTGCCCGGTATTTGGCCCGGGAGTTGTGGGAAGAAAAACATGGCACACCAAGGGGATAACTGAGGAGCAGCACCCAGTGCTGACGTGCAGATAAGGGATCATCCCAAGCACAACTGCAGATCCCACAGGTACTTTTGAAGTCAGCTTAGTCATTTCGAAGAACAAACCCTCTTCCTCAAAGCTAATCTACGTATACTTGTGCTTATTTTTATTTATTTATTTTTTTTTAGGTCAGACGTTTTTTAATTGAAAAAATTCAGTTTACAATGTACGTAGAAGCATACGACAAGGGAAATAGGACAAGTGGCGGTAAGCCTCAGCAGAACATAGTAAAATGCAGCATTTGGTTTTCCCCGCTGGACAATTACATGCAGTATAAAGTGGTATGAAACAGCTAATATACAACAGTTTAGTTTTTTTTTTTTTTTTTTTTTTATCAACCTATATAATAGGTGCAGAAAAGTAGAGAAATACATCTGCATTAACTAAATATCAGGAAGTGTACCCAAACTGAACCAAGATTGTATTAAGGAATATCTAGTAGGTATCACCGAGGAGTGAAGGCACAAAAAGTGAGTACATACCTGTACAAGTAACACCCGTGAGTGCCCATAAACTGCGAGCGTATATATACAGTCATGGCCGAAATTGTTGGCACCCTTGATATTTTTCCTGAAAATCAAGTATTTCACACAAAAAAGGTATTGCATTAACACATGTTTTGCTATACACATGTTTATTCCCTTTGTATGTATTGGAACAAATATAAAACAGAGGCAGAAAAGCAAATATGACATAATGTCACACAAAACCCCAAAAATGGGCTGGACAAAAGTATTGGCACCCTTAACTTAATATTTGGTTGCACACCCTTTGGAAAACATAACTGAAATCAGTCGCTTCCTATAACCATCAATAAGCTTCTGACACCTCTCACCCGGAATTTTGGACCACTCTTCCTTTGCAAACAGCTCCAGGTCTCTCTTATTGGAAGGACACCTTTTCCCAACAGCAATTTTAAGATCTCTCCACAGGTGTTCAATGGGATTTAGATCTGGGCTCATTGCTGGCCACTTCAGAACTCTCCAGCGCTTCTTTGCCATCCATTTCTGAGTGCTTTTTGACGTATGTTTGGGGTCATTGTCCTGCTGGAAGACCCAGGATCTTGGACGCAAACCCAGCTTTCTGACACTGGGCCCTACAGTGCGACCCAAAATCCTTTGGTAATCCTCAGATTTCATGATGCCTTGCACACAGTCAAGGCACCCAGTGCCAGAGGCAGCAAAACAACCCCAAAACATCATTGAACCTCCACCATATTTTACCGTAGGTACTGTGTTTTGTTCTTTGTAGGCCTCATTCCGTTTTCGGTAAACAGTAGAATGATGTGCTTTACCGAAAAGCTCTATCTTGGTCTCATCTGTCCACAAGACGTTTTCCCAGAAGGCTTTTGGCTTACTCAAGTACATTTTGGCAAACTGTAGTCTTGCTTTTTTATGTCTCTGTGTCAGCAGTGGGGTCCTCCTGGGTCTCCTGCCATAGCGTTTCATTTCATTTAAATGTCGACGGATAGTTCGCGCTGACACTGATGCTCCCTGAGCCTGCAGGACAGCTTGAATGTCTTTGGAACATGTTTGGGGCTGCTTATCCACCATCCGGACTATTCTGCGTTGCAATCTTTCATCAATTTTCCTCATCCGTCCACGACCAGGGAGATTAGCTACAGTGCCATGGGTTGCAAACTTCTTGATAATGTTGCGCACTGTGGACAAAGGCAAATCTAGTTCTCTGGAGATGGACTTGTAACCTTGAGATTGTTGATATTTTGCCACAATTTTGGTTCTCAGGTCCTCAGACAGTTCTCGTCTCCTCTTTCTGTTGTCCATGCTTAGTGTGGCACAGACAGACACACAATGCAAAGGTTAAGTGAACGTCTCTCCTTTTTATCTGCTTTCAGGTGTGATTTCTATATTGCCCACACCTGTTACTTGCCCCAGGTGAGTTTACAGGAGCATCACATGCTTGTAACATTCTTATTTATCCGCAGTTGTGAAAGGGTGCCAATACTTTTGTCCAGCCCATTTTTGGAGGTTTGTGTGACATTATGTCGAATTTGCTTTCTTTCCTCCCTTTTTTTGTTTTGTCCCAATACACACAAAGGGAATAAACATGTGTATAGCAAAACATGTGTTAATGCAATACGTTTCGTGAGAAATACATGATTTCCTGGAGAAATATCAAGGGTGCCAACAATTTCGGCCATGACTGTATATTGAAAGTTCCCATCCATGACCCCCACATTTTCTCAAATTTCTTTGGACAAGCCTTTTTGGTAAGTCAGTTTCTCTAATCTAAGAATGGCATTCACCTCTCCAAGCCATTGGAGGAGCAACGGAAAGCCACTTTGTGGCTATTAATTTCCATACTAGATACAGGAGTCTACTTATGGCTTTGGTCAGTAATCAGTTGTCCTTTGGTATCTCCAGCTAGCCCAAGATGCTTTCCAATGGGTTTAATCTGGCACTTGATGCACAAATTGCTTTAATCAGATCCAGAATGTCATGCCAGTAGCAAAACAATTTAGGGCATCTCCAGAGCATATGAATTAAGGTTTTGGTATCTCTTGAGCATCTAGGGCAAAGAGGAGAATTCCTGCGACCATATCTGTGCAACCTTTCAGGGGTACGTTAAGTTCTGTGTAAAATGTATAACTTTGTCAAGCATTTGGTATTAGAGTGAAAAAAATAAAGGAAATATTTTGTAAAATAGTCTCCCACTGATCCTCAGAGATTATGCCCACATTCTGTTCCCATTTAGCTTTACAAGGAAGTTGGGTCACTTGTAGAGTAGGATTAAGTAAGCGCATATATAACTAGAAGACATTACCCCTCTTAGCAGTAGCTTTGAGTAGGGTATTGAGCTCAAATGTCCTGTAGTATGTGAGTAGGGTAAGGTTTTGCTGAGCATGGATAGCGTGTCTTGAAGTGTTACTAAACCCACAACAGTAAAATCAGTTTGTATGTAAAGTAAAGCATTCTTGTTATACTTACTATGGAACCTAAGGGGTTTATCCTCCACATTGTGTAAAAACGCTGTTTTGATGCTGTCTTCTCGGGAACCTCCCCTTCTACTGTTTCCAATCCATCTGATAGTACAGACCTCTAAGAGTCACTCTGCACATGCTCAGTTGTATGTGTATTGCTAGAGATTTTTTTTTTTCCTTTGTGGGGGGGTTGGATGCATGTGGCATGAGATTAGCACAGGGCCAATCAGTGCTGTCCATACAGAGGGCCAGGGGTTATGCAACCTCATAGGACAGAATGAAAATTCCTCCTACAAGCTTTTAACCAGTGCTCAGCTGGACACTGATCGAAGCCACAAGACTGCTTTAACTGCTGATGAGAAAAGGTATTTAGCAGTTTATAGTTACTACAATAATTGCATTTCCATGTTCAGTGTACCGTGGGAGATGAGATATAGTGAATACAGAATCCTGGGTTTAGTAACACTTTAATTGGAGGTACTGATAAAAACAGGTGCATGGGAGGAAAAATTCATCCTTCAACTGTTGAGAAGGCTTCAACTCCACTCATACTTGTCTTTAAATAAACCTAGTTCAATGATCGAGTACCCACAGCCCCTCTCTCCATCCAGTTCATGGTGGGGGGGGGGGGGGTAAAACCTCAGTGAGTGAGCTGACTATTAAGAACAGTGCCAGACCAAAACAAACACAAAAGTAAGAAACATCTACACCAAAAAGTGACCATTCTAAAGTAGCTACTCATCAATAACTACAGTGACATAGCTTCCTTGTTGAAGCAAGTGCACTCAGTGCTTTTAGCATCATCTAATCTTATGATACTAAAATTCGCCAAAATAAACACTATTTGCTTTGCTACACCCGCACTATGGAGCCACCATGCCTCTGGTAATCCACATGTCTAAGCATGCTTTGTCATGCTGTCAGATAGTAGACATCCTGCAGTAGTGGTGCAACCCACATAATCACCAGGAGGGCAATTACACCCCCAATATCAATAAGTTAAACAATGACAGGAGGGCCCATGTGTCCCTGTCTCTAGGTTCGTTTATGCAATTGTAGTGGAATTCACATGCTAAGTCGAAGTACATGCCATGCCTCCACTACCAATTGTTTAGCCGATGACAGGTGGACTGACCCGGGCCTGCCTTCTTGTTTGTATCTCACTTTACTCCTCTATCTTCTCCAAATCCTTCTACCCTTCTCCAAGCTGAAGGGCCGGTCACCTCCTTTAAGTCACACCCAATTGTAATGTCAGCACCCAAGCATAAACTGAAAGGTGCCGCCTTATCCCATAGCTAGCAATTCACTCCAAGCAATAGTAAATTGGTGAGAACTTTGTACATCAAATAATAGCAATAGGTGGGTGCAGTATGGGAGCAGTGCATATTAGGGGTGCACCGAAATTTCGGTGGCTGAAACATTTCGGCCGACAACACCCCTATTGGCCGTCGGCTTATATGGGAAAAAAAGCCCCGATACAGGTGCCGAAAAAACCCCGCCATTGCTGCCCCTCGCCGCTCGGTAGTTCTCAGCCTTACCTGAGAAACCATTGAACGATCCTGGCACTGGGCATAGATATTAGTGTAGGAAAGATGGCCTCCACTCATCTCTGTGCCCTTGGAGGGCTGGAGCGATGTCACTTCCGGTTCCAGTCATTTTTTTTTTTTCTTTTTCTTTTTAAAGCACTAAATCGGTGTTTCTCAACCTTTTTTCAGTCAAGGCACCCTTTAAAATGGACAGATCCCAAGGCACCCTTTAAAATTATGGACAGTCTTGAGGCACCCCATTCTAAAATGTAAAAAACTATTCTAATAGTATTATATAACACAGCAGCATCCACACACGTAGGACACCCAACGCTGGAGTTGATTTATTCTTCCAAATCAAATACACTTTTGCACACGGGTGCTGACTAATATTACAGTGTTTCTCTCAGTTTTTCTCCATCACTGAGTTAATGTGACCTCAGCACTGACGGAAAGGGGCGGGGGAGGGTCAAATAGGGATGCTGTGCAGGCAACTGACGTTCTTCTTATCAACTGATGATGTAATTGGTTGTCAGGACTCCAATAGCTAGAAGGTTGTAATGGCGCACAATGAAGATCTGTGGCTTTGTGTAACTAAAAGGCGGCTTCTTCCACCCGCTGGCTTGTATACAAGTTTTGGGCAATTTTTATACATTTTGCCAAGGCACCCCAGGGTGCCTGAGCATCCTGGTTGAGAGGCTGCACTTGATCAATGCTTTTTTTGATATAATGCTTTACATTGCAGAGGAGTGATGTGAGGTCTTATTGATCCCATATCTCCATAAAGAGGACCTGTCACTAATTATTTCTATCACAAGGGATGCATGCATTCCTTGTGATAAGAATAAAAGTGATTAATTTTTTTTTAAAGGGACAGTGTAAAAAACCAAAAACAAAAATTAAATAATAAAAAAGTTTTAAGTGCTCCCGTCCCCCCCGTGCTCGCATGTAGTGGTGAACGCATAGTAGGCCACGCCCACATATGTAAACTGTGTTCAACCCACACACGTGAGGTATCGCCACGAACGTCGGAGCAAGAGAAATAATTCTCGCACTAGACCTGCTCTGTAACTTTACAGTACTAACCTGTAGAAATTTTTAAAGCATCACCCATGGAGATTTTTAAGTACCGCCATTTGATGCCATTCCACGAGCGTGCGCGATTTTAAAGCGTGACATGTTGGGTATCTATTTATTTCCGTGTATTTTTTTCCAAAAGATATATATTCATTTTTAAAAACTGCGCATTTGGGTTTTTGGCCAAGTGCATTTTGAATTTTCTGTTTCAGCACCAAAATTTTCATTTCGGTGCACCAGTAGTGCATATCCATTATGCCTTTCTCTACTTACAGTGGGGCAAAAAAGTATTTAGTCAGCCACCAATTGTGCAAGTTCTCCTACTTAAAAAGATGAGAGAGGCCTGTAATTGGCTTCAAAGGTAGACCTCAACTATGAGAGACAAAATGAGAAAACAAATCCAGACAATCACATTGGCTGATTTGGAAAGAATTTATTTGCAAATTATGGTGGAAAATAAGTATTTGGTCACCTACAAACAAGCAAGATTTCTGGCTCTCACAGACCTGTACCTTCTTCTTTAAGAGGCTCCTCTGTACTGCACTTATTACCTGTATCAATGGCACCTGTTTGAACTTGTTATCAGTATAAAAGACACCTGTCCACAACCTCAAACAGTCACACTCCAAACTCCACTATGGTGAAGACCAGAGAGCTGTCGAAGGACACCAGAAACAAAATTGTAGACCTGCACCAGGCTGGGAAGACTTAATCTGCAATAGGCAAGCAGCTTGGTGTGAACAAATCAACTGTGGGAGCAATAATTAGAAAATGGAAGACATATAAGACCACTGATACTCTCCCTCGATCTGGGGCTCCGCGCAAGATCTTACCCCATGGGGTCAAAATGATCACAAGAAAGGTGAGCAAAAATCCCAGGACCACACGGGGGACCTAGTGAATGACCTGCAGAGAGCTGGGACCAATGTAACAAAGGCTACCATCAGTAACACACTACACCGCCAGGGACTCAGATCCTGCAGTGCCAGACGTGTCCCCCTGCTTAAGCCAGTACATGTCTGGGCCCGTCTGAAGTTTACTAGAGAGCATTTGGATGATCCAGAAGAGGATTGAGAGAATGTCATATGGTCAGATGAAACCAAAATAGAACTGTTTGGTAGAAACACAACTCGTCATGTTTGGAGGAGAGAGAATGCTGAGTTGCATCCAAAGAATACCATACCTACTGTGAAGCATGGGGGTGGCAACATCATGCTTTGGGGCTGTGTCTCCGCAAAGGGACGAGGACGAATGATCCATGTACAGGACAGAATGAATGGGGCCATGTATCGTGAGATTTTGAGTGCAAACCTCCTTCCATCACCAAGGGCATTGAAGGTGAAATGTGGCTGGGTCTTCCAACATGATAATGATCCCAAACATACCGCCCGGGCAACGAAGGAGTGGCTTCGTAAGAAGCATTTCAAGGTTCTGGAGTGGCCTAGCCAGTCTCCAGATCTCAACCCCATAGAAAACCTTTGGAGGGAGTTGAAAGTCCGTGTTGCCCAGCGACAGCCCCAAAACATCACTGCTCTAGAGGAGATCTGCATGGAGGAATGGGCCAACATACCAGCAACAGTGTGTGCCAACCTTGTGAAGACTTACAGGAAACGTTTGACCTCTGTCACTGCCAACAAAGGATATATAACAAAGTATTGAGATGAACTTTTGATATTGATCAAATACTGATTTTCCACCATAATTTGCAAATAAATTCTTTCCAAATCAGCCAATGTGATTGTCTGGATTTTTTTTCTCATTTTGTCCCTCATAGTTGAGGTCTACCTATGATGCCAATTATAGGCCTCTCTCATCTTTTTAAGTGTGAGAACTTGCACAATTGGTGGCTGACTAATTACTTTTTTGCCCCACTGTATGTGCATGGTAAGTCCAGCTCACAACTGCTGTTCTCAATTCTAAGAATAGTATAATATATAGTATGTTGTGTTAAAGCTGTATTAAACCCAAAACATATTTCAGCTTATTAATGTAGCATTAGTTTTTTTTTTTTTTTAGGCTTTTCTCCCTTTGTTTTCATCTGGTGATCTGGCCAGTAACACCACCTCCTGTATTAGAGTGCCCCCACTCTGGATTAAAGAGCTCAGGGAGCACCTTTAGACAACAGCGTTGCCAATCTTGGGGGAAGGGGAGTGTTAGATGTACTAGCAGATTAAAATACACTAATTAAAGCCAAACTCCAGCTAACATTTTATAGGCAGTTACAGCAAACAGATTTTCTCTTACATTCAGTGACTGACACAGGCTCCTCTTCTTTATCCATAACCTTGTACAAGGACCTTGCCCTTTCCTCATTGTGTCCTCTATCGTATCCTACGGAGGTGGCTTTTTGCTCCTTGGACGTGGTTTGTGTGATCCAGTGTACCTCTCTGTGGTAGCTGCCCTCCAAAGATCTGATACCCTGTTTGGGGGGTCCCTGACAGTGAGATGGCAGGCATGGTGGCCTCTTCTGCCATTATTCCCATTGGATCTGGAAGACTATTGTGCAGATGTATGCCATTAAGGGGCAGAGCTCTCTCCATCAGGGCAGTTCGCACCTCCTGGTCGTTCTGACATCAGGCGTCTTTTGCTCATCTTGCAGCAGTGACCTGGTCATCTGCACATACATTTTCCTTTGTTTTTAAGAAGTTGATGTTTTGGCATCTTCTGAAGCTAGTTTTGGCTGGAAAGATTTGCAGGCGGCTGTTTAGGACTCTTGGGTACTCATTGAGGTGATTGGGAGTGTTGGCATTTTTTTTCCATTAGTTGGTTTGCCCACCCCTCTTTGTGACATTGCTTGGGAACATCCCTGTTTGGTTATAGATAAAGAAGAGGAGGCTGTGAACATAAGAGAAAACAGGATTTTTTGTTACTAACTGTAAAATCAAGTTCATTGACAGACCCTGCACCCACCCCTTTATGGAGTTTTCTCCTTTGACACTGCTTGTAATGGACTGGAGACCTACAGCAGAGAGGACTGCCCATAGGAGGTGCCGTGTCTTTTCTGCCTAGTGTCCTACTCCTCTAGGTGGGGCTATAAAACCCTATTTGGTTATGGATAAAGAAGTGGAGGCTGTGTCTGTCAATGAACTCAGAGAAAGGGATTTGACGGTAACAATCCAGTTTTTCCTTTTTGGGATAAAGTATTTTCTGGCGTATAAGACTACTTTTTATACTTAAAAATATACCGCAAAAATTGGGGGTCATCTTATACGCGGGGTATAAAATGTGAACCTTGAGTTTGTTTGGGTCAAGCTGGCTGGATGTATGGTAATACTGTACATACAGTATACCGTGCTGAGCCAAGCTGGCTCAAAACAAATGTCCCTATGACAGAATAATCTGTCAGCCCGCTGGATGTGCGGTATATACAGTATACTGCGCTGAGCCAAGCGGTTTCAAAACGTACCGGTACGTCCCTACTGTAATCAGCCCGTTGGATGCGTGTATGTACGGTAGCTGCAGCTACATACAATATACACTGGGCCAAGCACGGTGAGTGATGTATTCTACTAATGAATACAAAGCCTGCTCGGATTGGCTGAGTCAGAGAGGTGGGCTGATGATGTCACAACCTCAGCCAATCCGAGCAGGCTTTGTATTCATTAGAATACATCGCTCGCCGTGATTGGCCCAGTGTATACTGTATGTAGCTTCAGCTACTGTACATACACACATCCAGCGGTCTGATTACCGTAGGGATGTACCGGTTCATTTTGAAACAGCTTGGCTCAGTATACTGTATATACCACACATCTGTCATAGGGACATTTGTTTTGAGCCAGCTTGGCTCAGCACGGTATACTGTATGTACATTACTGCACATCCAGTGGGCTGTATATATACTGTATGTAGCCGAAGCTACCGTATTACCACACATCCATCGGTAACCATCTGATTTGGAATCTGATCCATATGATGACTGTCTTACAAATGTATCAAAGATGTCATTCATGAGCTTATGATGTAAGAGGATGAATATGAGGATTTTGAAGGATTTTAAGTACCGGTAAGTCATAACCATTTCAATAAAAAAATCTGATGTTTTTAAACGGTGTTGCCTCGGAAGGGAGTAGTCTTATACGGTGAGTATAGCCCAAAACCTATGTTTTAACTGGAAAATTAGGGGGTCGTCTTATACACCCAGTCGCCTTATACGCCGGAAAATACGGTAAATACAGTGCCTTGAAGTATTCATACTCCTTGAAATTTTCCACATATTGTCATGTTACAACCAAAAACGTAAATGTGTTTTATTGGAATTTTGTGATAGACCAACACAAAGTGGAACATAATTGTGAAGTGGAAGGAAAATGGTTTTCAAAGTTTAAAAAAATAAATAAAAAATGAAAAGTGTGGTGTGTATTTGTATTCAGCCCCTTTTACTCTGATACCCCTAACTAAAATCTAATGGAACCAACTGCCTTCAGAAGTTACCTGATTAGTAAATAGAATCCACCTGTGTGTAATTTAATCTCTGTATAAATACAGCTGTTCTGTGAAGCCCTCAGAGATTTCTTAGAGAATATTAGGAACAAACAGCACCGTGAATGCCAAGCCAGGTCATGGATAAAGTTGTGGATAAGTTTAAAGCAGGGTTAGGTTATAATAATGTCTCACAATTATGTGCCACTTTGTGCTGGTGTCACTTAAAATTCCAATAAAATACATTTACATTTTTAGTTGTAACATCACAAAATGTTGAAACTTTCAAAGGGTATGAAAACTTTTTCAAGGTACTGTAAAAGCTGATAATTGTAAGCACCCCTGCCAGTGCTAAGTGGTTTGTCTCATCTCTGTAACTGATACATTCTTCTGGATGGCTTGTTCTTTTTAAAAACAACAAACTTACTGGCCAGATCACCTGATGAAAATAGGAAGAAAGCCTACAAAAAAGAAACTAATGCAGCCATCACATCTAAGGATTAGTAAGTTGCAATATAATAAATGTTTGCTTTTAGGTTTAGTACCACTTTAAAGCCCTCTTGAGCTCTTAAAATATAAGCATGATAAATTCACTTTTGTGTCCCAATACAGTAGTAAAATGTTCTTAATCTATTTTGCATGATTGAAAATTCGACTGTCCACCAGACTAAAACTACTTTATCAAATTGATATCCCATCAATAAAAGAATATACGATATACAAGTGAAACTCGAAAAATTAGAATATCGTGCAAAAGTTCATTTATTTCAGTAATGCAACTTAAAAGGTGAAACTAATATGAGATTGACTCATTACATGCAAAGCAAGATAGTTCAAGCCGTGATTGTGATGATTATGGCTTACAGCTCATGAAAACCCCAAATCCACAATCTCAGAAAATTAGAATATTACATGCAATCAATAAAACAAGGATTGTACATAGAACAATATCGGACCTCTGAAAAGTATAAGCATGCATATGTACTCAGTACTTGGTTTGGGCCCCTTTTGCAGCAATTACTGCCTCAATGCGGCGTGGCATGGAAGCTATCAGCCTGTGGCACTGCTGAGGTGTTATGGAAGACCAGGATGCTTCAATAGCGGCCTTCAGCTCTTCTGGATTGTTCGGACTCATGTCTCTCATCTTTCTCTTGGCAATGCCCCACAGATTCTCTATGGGGTTCAGGTCAGGCGAGTTTGCTGGCCAATCAAGCACAGTAATGCCACGATCATTGAACCAGGTTTTGGCAGTGTGGGCAGGTGCCAAGTCCTGCTGGAAAATGAAGTCAGCATCCCCATAAAGCTCGTCTGCTGAAGGAAGCATGAAGTGCTCCAAATTCTCCGGGTAGACGGCTGCGTTGACGCTGGACTTAATGAAGCACAGTGGACCAACACCAGCAGATGACATGGCTCCCCAAATCAACACAGACTGAGGAAACTTCACACTGGACTTCAAACATCTTGCAGTGTGTGCCTCTCCATTCTTCCTCCATACTCTGGGTCCTTGGCTTCCAAATGAGATGCAAAAGTTGCTCTCATCAGAAAAGAGGACTTTGGACCACTGAGCAACAGACCAGGTCTGTTTTTCTTTAGCCCAGGTAAGACGCTTCTGACGTTGTTTGTTGTTCAGGAGCGGCTTGACAAGAGGAATACTACGTTTGAAGCCCATGTCCAGGATCCGTCTGTGTGTGGTGGCTCTTGATGCACTGACTCCAGCCTCAGTCCACTCCTTGTGAAAGTCCCCAACACTTTTGAATGGCCTTTTCCTGACAATCCTCTCCAGGCTGCAGTCATCCCTGCTGCTTGTGCACCTTTTTTTCCACACTTTTCCCTTCCACATAACTTTCTATTAATGTGCTTTGATACAGCACTTTGGGAACATCCAACTTCTTTTGCAATTACCTTTTGAGGCTTTCCCTCCTTTTGGAGGGTGTCAATGATGGTTTTCTGCACAACTGTCAGGTCAGCAGTCTTTCCCATGATTGTGATTCCTACTGAACCAGACTGAGAGACCATTTAAAGGCTCAGGAACCCTTTGCAGGTGTTATGGCTTAATTAGCTGATTAGAGTGGGACACTTTGAGCCTAGAATATTGCACCTTTTCACAATATTCTAATTTTCTGAGATTGTGGATTTGGGGTTTTCATGAGCTGTAAGCCATAATCATCACAATTATGACAAATCACGGCTTGAACTATCTTGCTTTGCATGTAATGAGTCTATCTCATATATTAGTTTCATCTTTTAAGTTGCATTACTGAAATAAATGAACTTTTGCACGATATTCTAATTTTTCGAGTTTCACTTGTATATATTGCCAAAAATATTGGTACACCCCTCCAAATAATTGGATTCAGGTGTTCCAATCACCTCCATGGCCACAGATGGATAAAATCAAGTACGTAGACATGCAAAGTGCTTCTACAAACAGTTGGGAAAGAATGGGTTGCGCTTTTAGGAGGTCAATGAATTCAAGTGTGGTACCATGATAGGTTGTCACCTTTGCAGTAAGTCCATCTGTGAAATTTCCTTGCTACTCATTATTCCACGATCACTGTTAGTAGTAGTATAACAAAGTGGAAGCAACTGGGAACAGTAACTCAGCCACAAAGTGATAGGCCATGTAAAATGACAGCCGGATCAGCGCATGCAGAAGTCGCCAACTGCTGACTCAATAGCTAAAGAACTCCAAACTGTGTGTGGCCTTCAGATTAGCACAACAGTGTGTAGAGAGCTTCATGGAATGGGTTTCCATGGCCCAGCAGCAGCATCCAAGCCTTACATTACCAAGTGCAATGCAAAGCGTCGGATGCAATGGTGTATAGCACGCCGCCACTGGACTCTATAGCAGTGGAGACGTGTTCTCTGGAGTGACAAATTATGCTTCTCTTGACTAGTTGAGACCTGACCTCAACCCGATTGAACATCTTTGAGGTGAATTAAGGCGGAGACTACAAGCCAGGCCTTCTTGTCTGACATCAGTGCCTGACCTAACAAATGTGCTTCTGGAAGAATGGTCACACATTCCCATAGACACCCTCCTAGACCTTGTGGACAGCCTTCCGAGAAGAGTTGAAGCTGTCATAGCTGCAATGGGTGGGCCAACTCATTATTGAACCTTACGGACTAAGACTTGGGATGCCATTAAAGTTCATGTGCGTGTAATGCTTTTGGCAGTATAGTGTATATATGGCAAATGCTTTTCCAAATTGCTCATTATATAAAAAGTTATTACATTTAAAAAATGATCTAATCCTAATACCAATAAAAATTTAATAAAATGTTTTTTTTCGATTGTCTGTCTTGCATATTTTGCCCTTCTACATTATCTCACCAACACTTAACCTACCTTGTGCCTTAATCCTTGAGTTTATATAAGTGGTGATAGTTGACCCATAACGATCAAAACAAGGGCAAGCAGGACAACATCATGTGAAGCTCCAGGCAAATTATTTTTCTATGCCACTTAAGCTTCTGATTGGTACATGTATACATTTTGTTATTCTATATCTTTTGATGTATGATGCAAAGCCTCTGCGCGGGCATGATATTTTTTATACCCTGACAGATCTTGAACTACTGTGTATCTATCTCTGCTTTTATTATGTCTGTAACTTTCTGTTGCAATAAAAATT
This sequence comes from Staurois parvus, assembly GCF_062004578.1. Classification (NCBI taxonomy): domain Eukaryota; kingdom Metazoa; phylum Chordata; class Amphibia; order Anura; family Ranidae; genus Staurois; species Staurois parvus. The sequence goes on along the minus strand of NW_028317902.1, from coordinate 2,333,415 downwards.
GTCTATTGTGTATTTTAGTGTTTATTAATATTTTTTGTTCTTTTAACCACTTCCCGTCCGCCCTATAGCAGAAGTACTGCTACAGGGTGGCACGGTGTGCAAAAGCATGTGTGTGGATGTATATATGTATATATACAGTTGACTTACCAACTGAAGATTGCCAAAGGAGTCATTCTATAGATCCCCTAGATGATGGAGATGTGAAGAGGTCCTGATGGTGGTTACATGTCTGGTTTTTTTTCATACTTTTTGGGTATTTTATTGGATTTTTGTTAATAAAGTGGTGATAAAGGTATTGCACAAGGATGGTGCGCTCTTTTTTTGTTATTTTAGAAGAGTAGCTGGAGAATAGCTTATTCTTTCAAGTTTCTTGGGCAGGTACTTCATTTCAAGACAAATTACCTTTAAATATCTATCATATAAAATACAGAATAGAAGTTTAAAAACTGAGGACGGGGATAAGGTTGACGTTGTCCACGATAGCCAGTCAGGTGCCTGAATCTGAATTTTTTTCATGTGTTTGTTCTTGTGTCTCACTTCCTCCCCTCCACAGGTTCTGGAAAGTGTAATACATATAATTATGGGGTCCGAGCTGTGGTTCAGTGTATTCCAGCCTGGCTGCGTTTCATCCAGTGCCTGCGACGATACAGAGATACTAAAAGAGCCTTTCCTCACCTGGTGAATGCTGGCAAATACTCCACTACTTTCTTCATGGTCACCTTTGCTGCTCTCTACCAAACCCACAAAGGTAGAAATCATGTGTGTGTATGTGTATATTATCCCCAGATCTGTGACATCCTTGTAACTGAATAGCTGTGAAATCCCAATATTGTTGATGTGCGATTCATTACATTTACACAGCTTGTCTCCATGATGGATAAGCCTTTGGCCCTCCTCATTTCCAATGGAAGCAGCTTTTCCTCAGTAAGACCCCTTCCTCACTGCACTGCTGTGATTTCTCTTAACAGCATAGGTGCAGCACAGTGTACCTGCAGTTTTCGTGTGGGTTACCCACGCTCTCCCATAGACTTCTATCAGATTAGATGTTTTTGGTGCATTTTCTGAAAGTGCATCAAAGATGCATCTGCATCTCTCCTCTCCCCTAAAGCCATCCACTGGAGAGGTCATGTGACCAGACCAGAATGCTCTGAGAATAGGTATATGCATCTTCCTTCTACAGGGTAGTTAGAAGGGGGATGGGAGCAGTTTTAGGCTAAGATAGAGCCAGGTATTCCACTTTAAGCTTGATTACCATGTCAAATTGGTATCTTGCTTAAATATATACAATTGCTTCTTCCACTCTGTGTATAGGTTGCCTGTTCCTTTTTCCTTTGGAAGTTGGACGTCTGTTGATTCACTTTTTAGTTGGCAGTGTATGTATTAAAATGGTTCATGTAGAAAAGGCCTGTACTGAGTAAATGTCTTGTGTTTAGCCATCTTAGAATATAAAGAGGATGCAGTGCTGTCTAATAAGACATAATGGTGGCTCAATTTTGTGTCCATGACCGTTCCCCCTAAATTCTAGGTGTCTTAAAATGCTTTCTGTAAAATCCAAACAGACATGTAGTCAAATATTTATAGTACATTTTGTTTTGTGATGCCCTCTAGTGGCTTATAGCATGCTTAGGAAAAATGTTGTATACAAATAGCTCTTAAAGGAGAAACATAGCCAAAGCTATTTTGGCTATACTTGTGAATCACAGGAGTGCAGCGCGTTCTGCACTCCTGTGATGTGTTTTCAGCTGACATCACTCAGTTGGTCCAGGCTTGGGAAAGATCCTGACTTTACAATCGAGATCCACCAAGATACCTGGACCAGTAGCTGGCTCAGCCTCTCAGCTGCGTTGCTGGGAGATTGAGCCAGCTGATCCCTTCCCAGCCCAGCGCTCCAGTGAGCACTGGAGGGGCAGAGCAGAAAGCCGGTGACTGACCGGCACGGCTCTCTGCTAAAAGTGGAGGAGAGAACTGAGAAATCAATGGTATTTGATCTCCGTTCTCAGTCTTAGAGTCGGCGAGGGACAGATGCCACCTAAGTGAGTATAATTTTTTTTTTTAACTCCAAACTTCTCTTTTTAAACTCAAACTACTTAATCAAATATTCATGTTTACAATTAGTGTTGTAATCTAAGTTTAGTAGAGTCAAGAAGTACAGAGATGAAATGTATTTCTTACAATAAGCATCTAGATTATAGCTGCCTTTTGCCCCTGTCAGTTACTTGTCTCCCACTGAGCAGTGTGATCAGACAGTAGTGAGAGGATATGAGGGGCATTGAGATGTTCATAGGTCTGCAGAAATTGTGCAACTACACCAATTCATATCTGCACAAATCTGTTTTGGTGTTAAGCAAATAATAAACTTTCATAGATGCTTTTCACTAGTTTCCCCACACATCATCATATAAAAGGGGGTGAAAAAGCTCTACGTTTTAAATTGAACTTTGATTTAGTGCTGGGCCACTCTACTTCAGTCTACAAAATGATATATATTTAAAAATAAAAAACAGGATAATGTTTCTCACTTTCGCATGTTGTCAAATTATCATGCAAAAAATGCCCTAACTCACCCACCCCCATTAAAAAAATAAAAATAAAAGATGCGACATCTCAGGACAGACTACAAAAAAAGTTGTTTGTTTTTTTTTCTTGGGAGCACAGCTGACACATCTTCAAAATGAAAAATCTTTGTGTTTCAATTGGGGCAAAAAAGCTGTGACCCTGAATGCATGTGTGATTACATTAGCATTACTAACATATGAGCCAAAGTAATTGAAATACGTCCCACACATGTATTTTGTCTCACAGCTCAAAATCACTCGGATGCTCAGGTGTTCTTCTACCTGTGGATCATTAGTTATGTCATCAGTTCATTATATACTCTTATCTGGGACTTGAAGATGGACTGGGGGTTGTTTGACAAGAACGCCGGTGAGAATACTTTCCTGCGTGAAGAGATTGTGTATCCACAGAAGGTGAGAGTTCTGTATATTTCTTTTGTTGGTTTTGGCCATTATTCATCTTTGTGTCATTTATTTAACAAACCACCTCTTCTTTTTTTATTTTTTTTCCTAATCTAGGCCTATTATTACTGCGCAATCATACAGGATGTCATTCTGCGCTTTGCATGGACCATACAGATTTCTCTTACAACATTAAACCTACATGGCAATATTTCAGATATAATATCTACTGTCCTTGCTCCGCTTGAAGTCTTCCGGTGAGTAATTAACTACTTCAGCTCTGGAAAGTTTTATCCCCTTCATGACCAGATCATGTTTTGCTATTAAGCACTGCACTACTTTCAGTCATGCAATGCTGTACCCAAACAAAATTTATATAATTTCTTTTCACCCAAATAGACTTTTGTTTTCGTGGTGTCTGATCACCACTGGGTTTTTTCATTAGATAAATGAAAACAGACTGGAATAAAAAACAATATTTTTTTCTTTCTACTGTTAAACCTATTCAGTGAAAACATTTTAAAAATCTTAGTTGTTCATAAATGTACGCCAAAATGTATTCTGCTACGTCTTTGGTTAAAAAAAAAAAAATCCCAATAAGTGTATATTGGTTTGTGTGAAAGTTATAGCATCTACAAACTATGGTGTATATATACTGGAGATTTTTTCACTTATTTTTAGTGACTTATACTGAGACCGTGTGTACGTCTGGCAATCTCAAACTAACTGACACTGTGTGGGAAGTGACTAAAACTGACATCACCAGTGACACTAATACAGTGATCAGTGATAATACTATGCACAGTCACTGTACTAATGACACTGGCTGGGAAGGGGTTAACATCTCATGGTAATCAAGGGGGGCTAAGTGTGTGCCTAACAAGTGTTAATGTATTTAATGTGTGCTGCTTTTTTCCTAAAAATCTTTGTTCCTTCTCCCTGCTTTGGAGTAGAAGTAAAACAACATTTTTCCCCTCTGTACAGAGCCCTGTGTTTGTGAACACAGGGCTCTGGGCAGTGATTGGACACAGCCGATCAGAAGGTCCTGGCCATGAATCATTGGTCAAGACCTGCCGACAAAATCCTGCTGTGTCTAATCACAGCGGAAGTCGGCGAGTGGGGCTGCGTGCACCCTGTACCCGTAAGAGGCCAGTAATGTACCTGTGCCTGTACCCTCCCATAGGGGTCCAGAGAATTGAAGATGACTGCCGTGACTATAGACCAATACACAATATATTGGAGCCCAGGTATGTGCGTCTCCGTTTTCCTAAGTGTTTGTTAGTGGAGCCACGGCTGTAACATTTAAAGTGGCAGGCAGGTAGTGGAGAGGTTCACTTACTGAATAAAATAGGTGCAGTCTTATCATTTCCCAAGCGCCTCCCACTTGGTCTGTGAAGCCTCCTAAGTCAGACTTACTATTTATATACATTCCATCATAGGACACACACACACACACACACGTCAACCCTGCTCAGCCTTTCCTGCCTTTTTTTTTTTCTTTACAAAGCTATCTTCGGGTGCTTCGCGGGATCAAGATGGAATGGAAGGCAGTCCTATTGATTATCATTGTACCAAACTTGCCCAGGAAGCCATGGTACTTGGAACTCATCAGGCTCCAGGTGGACTCCCTTTGGGCTGTAAAGATTGTCCAAATCTTTCGTCCCAAAGACAAGTTTACCACCCTGCTGTTTAGTTGTTGGCGTGGATGACTTGGCTGTTGAAGCACAGATCCTGAGGTATAGCGCCTACATGATTCACTAAGCATGTAAAAGCTAGGAAGTCAACTTTTATAATCTATCATTGCACCTGGAAAACTTATTTTCTGAGAATTATCTGCCGCAGGAGGTGCTTTGTGGGATGAATCCTGTGTTCTCTAGTCTGGTCTATTTCAACATATGACCTTGACCACCAAAGGTCTAATCTCAGCCCTAGCAGTTCTCTTTCAGAGACTGCTTGCCTCTCACTCCTTTGTGAAGCGTGCTGCTCATATTGTTTTCTCCTGTATGCTCCCCAGTGATTTCATAGGCTCCCAACCTGGTTGTCTCTGCCAATCAAAAACCATCCTTTCAACTTATTAGGGATTGTTCTCAGTTTATCCTTGGTTGCTTTTCTCGTCACAAAAATGTTTACACTGCAAAATTTTAAGTTTGTGACATTAACCTGCAAAGAACCTTTCTTGTGCTACACAAGTTCAAGGTTGATTTGAAGTCCAGGGCCTCTTTTCTTCCCAAGATAGTTTCCTCCTTTCTCCTTACACAGGACAATGTTCTACCATCTCTCAGTCCTGCTCTTAAATCCTAAAGACATTCCTCTTCATGGCTGGATGTGTGGTGTACACTGTTCATCTTGCAGCTTCCTTTCGTCAGTCCGACTCTGTCAATCCTGAAGGTCCCCAGAAGGGGAAGCCTGCTTTTTAGTTCAACTGCTAGGTGGATTCACCTGCTTATCATTCAAGCTTATGACTTCAGGGGCAAGGTTCCCTCTTTTCCAGTCAAAGCACATCCCACTAGATCAGTTAGTGCTTCACTGGCTTTTCAGCATTAGGCATCTGTTGCTCCGTTTTGTCTTTTGTTCATGTGCTCATTAAGTTTTGCCAGGTAGATGTTCATGCCTCAGCTAATGCCAGCTTTCATAGAAAGGTTCCTCAGGTTGTTCTGCAGGCTTCTTTAAATCACCCTTGTTGAACTGTTAGTTTGTTCTGATAAGTCTGTTAGCGTTTCGTTTGCAGTTGCCCACCCCTCAGTTGGGCTACTTTTTGACATCCCATTGGTTCCAGAATACTTCTTCCTTTGTCCTGTAATGTACTCCCAAGAAGAGTATTTTTACGACTAAGACAAAATTCTCCTTTTCTCTATTGTCTATTGAGGGACACTGCTTGATAATTAAGTAACATAGGGTTATACTGCTGCCTACATGAATAATAAACACTAGGCACATAAAAGCTGGAGGCCTGCCTCTTAAAGGCTCTAACCCCTCTCTCCTTACACATGCTCAGTTTTGATGATTAGTGAGTGAATGTGTTTTCTTCAGCTCTGTTCTGTTTTAATACAGAGGATTTCTCTCACAACAGCTTCTGGTAGATTCATGGTGGATATTGAAGATCTTGGAAGTCTCTTCAGTTAGCCATCAAGAGCAAAATTTTCCAGTTCATATACTGGTATTCTCTCTGACAGTCTGCAGACAACAGTAACATCCCTGTTCTGAAAAAGAAGATTCCCCTTTTTCAGTTCAGGCCAGTTACCTGGGGTTTTCTTGTGGAGTGTTGAACTAGAGCTGAGACAGCTCACCTGACCCCGTTTCTAAAGGTATTAGTTTGTAAACTGGTGCAGTTGGCTCTGCTGTGTGTCTCTCTACTTGGCAGTGGTCTAGACCTCCATTTTAAACTTTGCGCTGTTTTTCCTGTAGCAAGAACTAAGGAGACATGTATGGTTTTATTCCTGCATCTGTAGGTGACTAGCCATTGTGTAAAAGAATCATAGTAGAACCTAGATAGAGGGAGGTAGTTATAACCCCCGTAAGTAATAGTATTTTTTTTTTTTTTTTGGCTACAACTGGTGTTACCATTAAAATGTTTCCCCTCTTTTCCTGTTTTGGTGACAAACTAAAATTTGATACTTTTTCTCTTTCACTCTCTGTGATAACTGTAAATAGGCCAGTCAAAGAGGATGAATTCCTCTAATGGGGACACCGACTGCAATAAAAACCTGACAGATGTTCCAATTCCACTCTCTAAAATTAAAAATACATTTTGCCTTTAGTTATGGTTTTACCCATGGGCTTGTTTTTACTTTATGTAATTTGCTTGCTAGCCACAAGGGGGAGCTGTCCTCTTCATTTTTACACAAAGACAGTGTTTACACATTTAAATGTCTGGCCACCAGGCTCTGCTTACACTAGACCAGGGGTCTGCAACCTTTAAGACATAAAGAGCCACTTGGACCCGTTTCCGAGAGGGAAAAAAAGACTGGGAGCCGCAAAACCATTGCAACATTTAAAACAAATCCGACACTGCATATATTGCAAAAAGCAGTCTGGTCATGAAGGGGGTTTAAGGGCCCAGTAAGCAAAGGGTTAATCAGGGCCACAGTGTATCGTCATAATCACAATCATAGCCTTAGGTCAGTGGTGGGCAACCTTTTTTTTCAACTGAGCCAAATCTCGCCAAAACCACGATTGAAATTTATTTTGAGAGCCACATTTTTAAAACTGAAAATACATCCCCCATATAGTAATTCATCCCCCATATAGTAATTCATCCCCCATATAAATTCATCCCCCATAGTAATTCATCCCCCCGATAGTAATTCATCCCCCCTATAGTAATTCATTCCCCATATTGTGTCAATTCACTTACCTTTGCTCCGCGCGTTCCTCTCGCCGTGTTCCCGCGCCGTTCCGGTCTTCAGGGCGGACTGTGAGAGGAGAGGAGTTCGTCACGCTGCCCCGCCTACATCCTGACAGCCAATGACAGCCGCGGCTTGCCGACCACTGAGCTACGGCAACCCTATTGCCTGTCACCTGGTGGGCAGTGTGCTCCGGAGCCGCAGCAAAGGTGAAAAAGAGCCGCGGGTTGCCGACACCCGCACTAGACTATTGGTGTACCTAAACTGGCTATACAAAGTTAGTTCAGTCCACGATCTGATCTGTATCTGTTTATTTCTAAGGGATTTGTTTTGCAGTGGGCACGGCCAAGGTTTGATGGTCATTTATCTGTATTTTAGAGCAGTGTTTCTCAACCTTTTTTAGTCAATACACCCTTTAAATGTCTGCACAATCTCATAAAATAAAGTGTAAAAGACTAAACATTTTACATAACAGTGATATCCACATACATAGGACATCCAACATTAGAGGCGATTTATTCTTCCAAAGCAAACACACCTTTGCACACTGACTAGTATTTCAATATTTATCTACTCCCTCAGTTTCTTTTCCGTACTCCGCTAATGTGACCCCAGTGATGACAGAGAAGGATAGGGGATCGAACAAGGATGCTGTGCAGAGTACCCAAATTAACTTTTTAGCATTTTGTTGAGACAGAGCATACTTTTGGTCTTTAATCACCACTGTTTTTATTTTTTGCTATATAAGCGAATAAATACTGCAAGTTTTGGAAAACAAAAAAAAGTTTTTCTTAGTTTCTGTTATAAAATTTTGGAAATAAATAATCTTCATAAATTTAAGCCAAAACGTATTATGCTACATTTTTTTGGTAAAATATAACCCAAATCGGTGTATATTTTTTAATCTGTGTGAAAGTTAGTCTACAAAGTGTGGTATTTATATTTGAAAATTGATCAGTTCTGATGTACCGACTGCCTATGTCATTCCTTGAGGACCTAAAATATTAGAACTGTACAATTAACCCCCCAAATTACCCCTTTTTTTGTAATGTAGACAGGCAAAGGTATTTAATGGCGAGTTTTTTGAGGTTGTAATATTTTGTCTAATTTTTTTGGAAAATGAAAAAAAAAATTGGTTCCCCCCACAAAGTTGTCATTTTAACAAGCTATTTCTCACACACAGCATAGGCTTACTTATAGTTGCACCCCAAAAGACATCCCAAGTGTGGCGATACCACATGGGAAACTTTTTCACAGCCATAAAGGGGGTCAAAATCCAAAGAGCACCTTTGGGCTTTTAAGGAGCATAAATTATGCATCTAATTTCCTGACTACCTATTACATTTCTTGAAGACTCTGGAGCACCAGGACATTGGAAACACCCACAAAATACCCCATTTTAAAAAGAAAATACTCCCAAGATATTTTCTGACAGGCATAGTGAGTCTTTTGAAAATGCAATTTATGCCTTAAGTTTTCGGAATTTTTTTTTTTGAGTTGTCAATAAGATACTTCTAGCACGCATCAGAAGCACATAAGCATACTTAGAATTACACCCCAAAACCCTTTCTGCTACTCCTCTTGAGTATGGCAATACCACATGTACGATACTTTTTCACAGCATAGCCACATAGAGAGGCACAAAATCCTAGGCGTTCTAAGGGAAATAATTGCCCACCCAAACACCCATAAAATGACCACTTTTTGGAGAGTAAACACCCCAAGGTGTACAGTGCCTTGAAAAGTATTCATACTCTTTGAAATTTTCCACATTTTGTCATGTTACAACCAAAAACATAAATGTATTTTATTGGGATTTTATGTAATAGACCAAAACAAAGGGACACATAATTGTGAAGTGGAAGGAAATTGATAAATGGTTTTCAAAAGTTTTTCAAATACATATCTGCAAGGTTTGCTGTGCATTGGTATTCAGTCCCCCGGAGTCAATACTTTGTAGAACCACCTTTCGCTGCAATTACAACTGCAATTTTTTGGGGGGATGTCTTCACCAGCTTTGCACATCTAGAAAGTGAAATTTTTGCCCATTCTTCGTTGCAAAGTAGCTCAAGCTCTGTCAAATTGGATGGAGAGCATCTGTAAACAGCAACTTTCAGTGTTAGTTTTCCACCACACATAGCGGTTTGTTTTTAGACCAAAAGTTAAATTTCGGTCTCATCTGACCAGAGCACCTTCTTCCACATGTTTGCTGTGTTCCCCACATGGTTTCTCGCAAAGTGCAAACGTGATTTCTTATGGCTTTCTTTGAACAATGACTTTCTTCTTGCCACTCTTCCATAAATGCCAGATTTGTGGAATTCACGACTAATAGTCGTCCTGTGGACAGATTCTCCCACCTGAGCTGTGGATCTCTGCAGCTCCTCCAGAGTTACCATGGGCCTCTTGGCTGCTTCTCTGATTAATGCTCTCCTTGTTAGTTTAGGTTGACGGCCATGTCCTGATAGGTTTGCAGTTGTGCCATACTCTTTCCATTTTTGGATGGTGGATTGAGCAGTCTCCATGAGATGTTCAAAGCTTGGGATATTTTTTATAACTTAACCCTGCTGTCTGATGTATTCCTTGGCCTTCATAATATTGTTTGTTCACTAATGTTCTCTAACAAATATCTGACGGCTTCACAGAACAGCTATATTTATACTAACATTAAATTACACAGAGGTGGACTCTGTTTACGGTTTAATTGAGTTCTGAAGGCAATTGGTTCCACTAGATTTTAATTAGGTGTACCGGAGTAAAGGGAGCTGAATACAAATGCACGCCACACTTTTCAGATATTTATTTGTAAAAAATATTGGAAAATATTTATCATTTTCCTTCCACTTCACAATTATGTTGTGTTGGTCTATCACATAAAATCCCAATAAAATACATTTACGTTTTTGATTGTAACATGATAAAATGTGGAAAATTTTCAAGGGGTATGAATACTTTTTCAAGGCACTGTATCTTAATTTTTTGCCACAATTTTTTTGAAAAATGCAGAAAGAAAATAATTTATTTTTCTATGCAAAGTTGTCAATTTAATAAGATATTTATCAAATACAGCATGGGCATACTTATAATTACAAACCAAAATAAAATCTCCTACTCCTGAGTAAGATGATGCCATATGTGTGAGACTTTTTCACTTTTTGGACTGACTGTATATTGGACAAGCCTAACCAACTAAAGGGTTCCTGGGGTTCCAAAAGTGCAGTTGTCTAGAGGGGATGGCTGGGATTGCTGTCTGGCAGGAACACAGTTAGTCGTAGTTGTAGATGGGTCAGTTCAGGCCTCTGGCAGAGACATGGTCAGCAAGCAGGCAAAAGATCGGTCCAGGCAACAGGCAGAAATGTGGTCAATTAACAGGTCAGGGTTAGTACAGGCGGCAGTCACAGTGGCAACACTGCACAGGTGCGGTGGTGATCAGGAGCACGGTTTCTGGCTTAAGCTGGTTTGGGGACTTGGGACTAGTGTGGCAGTAATCAGGAACAGTGCTGTTGACTTACACTGGTCTGATGACACTGGGACTGGTGTGACAATCAGGGACGCTGGTGCTGGCTTACAATAATGTTTTGACACTGCAACTGGTGTGACAGGTTGATAAGGAATGCTTTTTCTATGTTACTAGCAAACACTGGTCTGGTGACATAGGGACTGATGTGCCGGTGATCAGGAACACGGACAGGTGTGGAGATGATCAGGGTCAATATGACTGGTGTAATTACGGATGATATGACTGGAGTGACAGTAATTGGGGACACTGGGACTGGGGTGGCAGTGATTAGGGAGACACTGCAACTGGGGTGGCAGTGATAATAGGGACACACTTGGATTGGAGGGGCATTGATTAGGGACACTGGGGCAGGGGGGGGGGGCAGTTATTAGGGACATTGGAACTGGGGTGGCAGTGATTAGGCATTTTCCTTCCACTTCAAAATTATGTTGTGTTGGTCTATCACATGAGTGAACAGGTGTGATTAGGGACACTGACTGCAGCACTGGTCATTGGCAGAACATTGCACTGCTGCAGTGATGGCCATCAGAGACCATGGCTGACGGCAGTGAAATACATTTTTCTTTACTTTTTTTTGTTTGGTTTTTTTTTTTTCTTTTTTTTTTACAAAACATGCGGTCACAAAGCAGTGCAGTGTCACCATAGTGATACTATATTGCTCTGGGAGGGTGATCAGGATTTGTTTTCTTCTTTCACATTATGATTACTTATTACAGTGATGATCACTGTATAAGCAATCATTTCTGTCAGTGTTTGGCATCCATTCATTATGCCATTGTTTACTATTTGTGATTGCTGTGATTGGCCACAGCTACCACATGGTACAGGGCTGGCGTGATTGACCCTGTACCATGTGATCACTGTGACCAATCACGGTAGAAAGCAGTGGCATTGTGAATGAAACCCATTGTTTACTGCTGGACATGTGATCACTGTAATTGGTCACAGTGATCATATGGTACCAGAGCCAAGCACAGCAGCCCAGTACTCTGAACGGTGATTAATTTGTAACAGATTGTGCCGCTATGTGCCCCCGGGTGCACTTCGGGGAGGACGTATCTTTTGGCCAGGTGGAAAGCCGTTAAGCATACACCTTAGGATTAGGAGTCTCTATTAACATGTGATGGCTCCATGGAGTAGACCTTATTTTTGAAGTTATGCTAATCTTTTATCATTTGGGTTGAGGGTGGCCTTTAGGGCTTGTTCACACCATGGTGCTGAGACATCTCTTTTTTTGTACACATTTTGCAAGGGCACCACGAAATCAGTTTTTCTCTGCGTGCCCTGTTCACACCACTACGCTAGTATCATATGCAGATTTTTTTCTGCAGGAATCTGCAACGTGTACGAAAATTCACTGATGTAAACTGATGTATCTGCAAGGGCCATCTGTGCATCAGTTTCCATCAGTTTTTCTGCACGTTTGGTGTGAATGAGGCCTCCATGCCAGATTTCAGCATATCCTGTGACCACACAGTGTGTGGATTATGGAGAACAGGGTTAAAGATTCAGTTGGCTGTTCACACATTCTCATTAAAAAATATTTATTGATTATTTGTACTTATTCATGTGTGCTCAGTGCATGTTCATTTTTGCTGAAAATGTGTTTTGTTTTCAACTGTATTTTTCATTTTCCTTCATTCCAATAAATAAAATTGTTTTTGAAAGAAAGTTTTTAATAAGGCATAATTTAGCCACATAAAATAGTTTGCTTTTTCAAGGTTTTTTTGATCAAATGAAAAGCTCTTTATCTGCTTTTACCTACATATGACCTTGATGGAATTATTAGGTCTTCCTTCTGCATTGCTTGGTATTAATAATACAAGTTTCGCCCTCTGCTGTTCACCAGAGGAACTCATGCATTACATTTTTTTGTCATAGCTTGTCTCACTACTCTGCATGCATTATACTACAAGGCCATTTTTTTTAGACACATTTAGAGACTGGTTGATGATATTTATTTTTCAGCCTGGTCTAACTCCGTGACCTTTAAATGCAGATTATTCTTTGCAGATGCCTAATCAGATGTATTCTACCAAAATTTTTACACCTCCCCACTTTTTTTTTTTTTTTTTTAACTGTAGATGGTTATAAAACTGAAACACAAATCATTCAGATGTACTACAGGGTCTTGATTGTAGCCGCAGAGGAATGAAAATCATTCTGTTTATGCCTGTAGCCATTTTTACATTTAAAATCAAATGTTTACAATACAGTCCCACATTCTAGAGCTGTTTTTCCAACAGCTCATCAGATGTGTAAAAAGTAGTGTTTGTATTGAGCAGGGTTTGAGCCAGCAGCGTTATGTTGATATGGGCACAAAATTGTCCCCTAAAGAAATTATATGTTGATAAAAAGGAAGGCTGCAAAATGAAAATGTTAGTTGCCTGACTTTTTTGACAGAATAGTCAAAGCTCCCTATATACATGTTTTGTGCCAGTAAAAACCTGCGATCAGGCAAGCTTTTATTGCAGAAGAGACATGCACTTGCCCCTACCTGCCTGCTCGCTATCTCCTCCTGCACTGTAAACTGAGTTGCTCATGTGCAGCTTACAGTGCCGGGCCAGTCTCCGAGTGTCAAGATGACGGCCTCCTGCACATACGCAGAAATTACAGCATCCCCCACGGTCCATTAAAGAGGCCTGAAGACCGGCACTCAGATAAAGATGCTGGCACAGGACCTTTGGACAGGTAAGTATGGAGAGTTTAGTTCCTATTTAAATCCCAATTGAACGATCAGTATAAAACTGCTAAATACATTCCAGGTGCACCAAGAAAAAGGTGTTCAAAATCTTCGTTTTATTTGCTTTACTGCAGAGAAGGATGTTTGTGTGTGGGCTCTCTGGAAAGGTACAACATGCCCCCTGCCGAGTTGGAGCAAGGCCCTTCAATCAGCGTCAAAGCATTGCTGATGCAGAACATGCAGAGCTATGGGTGTGACTCAGGATATGTCAGATTACTGCATGGAGACCACTGCTTCCACACAGCGAGCAAGGGTCCCTCTCCGCAGCATGCTGGCAGGGGATAGGCTTTTCTACTCCGGCAATATGGTTGCCTTCTAAAGAAAACAACTGTAAGAGTGCACACTTTTTGTTTTGTGGCTGATTTTGTTGTATTTAGCTGATTTAATCTGAAAGTTCAGTTGGGCTTTACAATTAGCTGGGGATGCAGCATTTTTAAAAGGAGAGTTTAAAACATGTGAAAACTGGTTTGCTGCTTTTGTTAAAGTAGAAGTGTTTCTACCTCCACTTTCCACTCTCGTCCCACAGCCGTTTTGTGTGGAATTTCTTCCGTCTGGAGAATGAGCACCTGAATAACTGTGGTGAGTTCCGCGCTGTGCGCGACATCTCTGTGGCACCAATGAATGCCGATGACCAAACACTGCTGGAGCAGATGATGGATCAGGAGGATGGAGTGAAGAACCGAGCCAAAAGCAAGATATGGAAGCGCAGCCAGAGTATCTCTCTCCGTAGACCACGCTTGTCCTCCCAGTGAGTGATCTGGTGATACCTGTTAATGGTAATAAATAACTAATGTATATGTATCTAAGTCCTGAACAGATCCCAGGACCCAAATATCTAGTGCAGGTGGCAAGTTTTCCGCTTTCAGCAGTGAAACTTTGATCTTGATTGAATCTTATCTTTTTTTTTTTTGTATTTTTTGATTGGGGAGGGTGTTTTTTGTTTATTTTGTCAATCTGTGCTAAAGAACAGCTACACTTTAAGGCACATATATGCTGCAAGTAGTAATCAGTGTATATGGAATGTCAGTGAGCGCTATGGGTGTGTAGAAAGGTATAAGCTGCTGGCACTAAAGGACTGCCCTTGGTATCCTCACTAGTGAATGAAGTTAGCGCTGCACCTTTTATATTTCAATCAAGTAGTAATCAGTGCTTGCAAGTCTTGTGGCGTCTGATAGGATCTGGGACTTAGGACAAAGGGCATATGAATGTTTTCTTAAAGTGCTTGTAAACTCTCACATTTACTCAGTGAAGTGACTGGACTCATGTGATACACAGAGGTGAATAAAATCCTGCTACATAAGTTTGTACCTGTTTATTTGCAGTCTTCTCTTCTCTACATCTGTTCAAAGCCCAGAATTTAAAAGCTTGTCTGAGAGTTCAGAAAAGAGGGGGCGGAGAGCTGAAATTACACTCTACAGAGCTTAGTGAGGAGAGCACTGAGTTCTGATTGGAGGAAAGAGACACCCCCATCCACACAGCTCACAGGAAGAGAGCTGAGGCTGTCAATCTGCTGAAGGTGCCTCCCCTGTCAACCTTTTTTTCTCTTGGGGTCAGGAAAGCTTGTGAGAAGTGACTCATGCTGATAGCAGAGGAACAAAGCAGCACTTAATGCTGTTGAGACCAGTGTACACTATAAAGGGATATGCTTTGTTCATATTTTATGTCTGAGGTTTACAACCACTTTAAGTACATTTTAGTGAGTAGTCTGTATGTAACACTCAGTCTGATATAGAGTTTTTAATGATGCACTCTATTACCAAAATGTTGAGGGCACCTGATCATCACACTTACCTACAGTATATGGCTAAAGGTAGGTGGACACTCCTGCACATTGAATGCAGGTGTTCCCAGTTAGGGGTACTGTTTGTTCAGCTGCATGCAAAGACATTTTAGACAATTGAGAGATTCCAACCTTGTTGGGAATGGCCCTTTTTTCTGTTTGAGCATGGCTTCACCCCTGTGCACAACGCCAGGTCCATGGAAATCTAATATGAGGAGTTTAGTATGGAGAAACTCCCACAGACATTCTGTAAATCTGCTCTAGTCACAAAAGGGGAGCCAGCTCTATATTGATGCCCATGATTTTGAAATAGGCTGTTCAACAAGCTCTTTTAGGTGTGATGGTTAGATGTCCAGAAACTTTTGGCCATATAGGGTGGAATTTACTAAAACTAGAGCAGACAAAATCTGGAGCAGCTGCTCCTAGTAACCAATCAGCTTCTAACCTCAGCTTGTTCAGTAAAGCTTTGAAAATGAATGTGATGAGCTGATTGGTTCCCATGCACAGCTGATTCAGATTCTGGCTGCTCCAGTCTTAGTAAATTCCCCTCATAGTGTCTATGTAAGTTGATTCTTGCATTGTATAGCTAATGCCATCTACTTCATTCCATAGGAGCAAGGCTCGAGATGCTAAGGTCCTGATTGATGACACTGATGATGAAGCCAACACATGAGGCACTTGTTGCTTTTAACGTTCATTCTCTTCGACCATCTCCTCCAAACTTTCATCCTTACTTCAGGCTTCTTTCTGTCCATTCACCACACCACTTCATTACAGGGCTGACCTTCTGTGCGCTTGCCAACCCAACATTAAGTGATTTGCCTGCCCCCCCGCCTCTAAATCCAGGGACAGATGTAAACAAAGAAGCCAAGGAATGACCTCTACACTCAAGGCTGCTAAGATGGAGTCATAATATTAAAGGGTGATCAAAATCTCCATCTGCTGATTTGCCCCACCTTTCTGCTTGCCTGACTTCAGACTGACTTGATTTAATTGATTTCTATTGCTGTGATGCCACACACAAAACCCTGTGCTGGGTTTGTTTTATTCACAGCTGGTCTTTTTTGTTTGTTTTACATACTATTTTCATTGCCCTTACCTTGACATCTCCATTCATGCATTTTTTTTGCAGAGCATCATGGACATTTTCTGTTCCCACCCCCCAGCAGTGCTGGAAGGGGTCCCAATGAAAAAGGGGCTGGGGGAGTGACTGAACTGTTAGGGAATTACCTCCCTACATTTAAACTTTCATTGATCCATTGTTTTAAACCAAAGTTTTGTTTTCTCTTTCTCCATCCTATCTTCTCCCTGACCTTTCCTATCTTCTTGCTGGATGTGTTAAATTCTCTATGCTCATCTTAGTGGTGTGCAGCCATGCCATAATCTGACAGAAGCCAGTCCTGCCAAGGGCCTGTATTCTGCTCTTTGTAAGAGCTGAGCACTCCCTTTCATAGCCTCAATAGCCTGCACTGGGAGAGCTGTGCCTAACCATTTCTCTACCGAGTACTGTTGGCCAGGGGGGTAAATGGTTCACAGACCTCCCACAGCAGAGTGGGTGAAGTTAAAGCTCTCCACTTTTACTGCCAGATAAGACATGTCAACGTTGCACATTGAGGTGCAGTGTATGTCTCAAGTATTCTCTATGACTTCT
This sequence comes from Staurois parvus, assembly GCF_062004578.1. Lineage (NCBI taxonomy): Eukaryota > Metazoa > Chordata > Amphibia > Anura > Ranidae > Staurois > Staurois parvus. The sequence continues at coordinate 2,316,424 of NW_028317902.1, read as the reverse complement.
GTGAGAGCAGGCTCATACACGGCTGTCAGCTGTCTCATTGCTGCCTTTCTGGGTTCTACCCACATTTGCCAGCAGACCTTCCCACAAGGGCTGACAATAGGGAACCAGTCTTAATACCCCTCCCTCCATACCCAGCACTGCAGTAGATGCACAATGCAGTAATTGGGAAGGGGGCAGCATAGTACTAACGTCATTCATTCTCGAAAGACAATGTTGGCTTTAAAGAGTCCATTCTCACCTTCTCCATGAGACAGGTCTAGATGTATAACGGAGCTGCCCTCTCTCACACACCTGCCTGCTTTCTCCAGTTAGTGCAAGGACAATCTTATGAAATAGACCTCCGCTTGGTGACAACTTACCTCTACAAGAGTCTGCCTCTCTCAGCACCGCCCTGGCTCCAGTTCTTTGATGAGCACGAGTCAAGGGGCCTTGCTGAGAGATCTTGAGGTTTGTGACCGCTGCTTTGTCTTAGCTGTTGCTGTACATGTGCATTGCTGTTCAGCTTAGCTTATGTCTGTGTGCATGCTTTGTCCTTCCTTCCTTGTCATGGGGGGAATAATTTGTATTTTTAAAAGGAGCTCAATTGCTGCGTATAGGGAGTGGGCACCAGTTGCTTTTAAAGCCTGATAGGCTGTAATGGAAAGGAACTACACATCAAGACTGACATTATACCTGTTACAACACCTACAGTATCAATTGATAACTTCTATGTCTGCTTGAAACCAATTTGTTCTTTATTAGGAATATGTTAAATGAACTTACATGAAGGGACTGTTCGATTGTATTGTGAAGGCAACCATTTTGAAACCTTGACCAATGTCATATTAAACAGCTTATCAAGTCACTACGAGCTAGAAAGCTGATAGACAACATTGTAGTTCATCCTACAAAATGGCTGACTTCAAATTGAATTGTTTAACTTTTTACAGGGTTTAGGAGACACTTACTTTACTGCCGGATTTGTAGTCTAGCCAACTTTGGCTTTGATACTTACATTCCCTAAATATGTCTCAGCTGTTTACTTGGCAAACATTGCTGTAATAGGAGGAATACCAGAAGTATAGCCACTTATAAGCTGAGATCAAATGGCACCTTCCTGGCATGCAGCTGTAACCTCAGTCTTTTGCTGGTACTGCTGTGGACAGTCTTCTTAATGCGAATAATTGCAACAGGATCGCTCACATCAGTAGAGAGAACAGACACGGCCTACAGGAGCTCCCTCCCTGCCTAAGAGCTGGCTCAAGCTTTGTAGCTGTGATGTAACAAACGTGCTCTTCTTGTGTAAGATGTGATGTAAGGCTGTACAGCAAGGGAATCATGCCTGGACGAGGGATGTGGAAAAACAGGGAATAAAGAGGAAATAAAAGCACACTCCGTCCCTCCCTGCTCCCCTCTCCAGCTGTCTATCCCCACTGTGAAGCTCTCTTCCTGCTAGATGTCTTCAGTATCAGCACTGTGACTTGTTGGTGCATTCCTATCTTGTGTTCCTACACCCCACATCTAGTCTTATTTCATTTCTCTTCCCTCCACACACCTCATGCTTGCACCTTCCCTTCCTTCTCTCCAAGCCTGTCCTCTGATAAGAGAGCACAGGCCGACTTGCTTGCTCTTCTCTGTGACTGTGCAGATAGATTTTTGTTCCCTTTTGATGGATATAAGAGTACATTTTTTTTAATACTGTGGAGTACTTTCTGGTCAGTAGGAAAAATTTGGCACAAAGTGCTTCTGGTTTGTAGATTGTATAAAAAAACATTATGTGGCTTCATGTGTTTATTATTTTTTTGTTTGTCTTTTTCGTAAAAGAAAAAAAAAAGAAAATAGATTGTGCTGTCTGTTGATTTATTTGGATAGCAAATTTATGCCTGTGATAAATGAATCAAACAGGTACACCTCCATTTAATAATACAGATACAGCTTTCAAAAGTTATTAGGATCACTTCACCAAAGCATAATGTATACTTTTTTTTTTTTACATGCATTTATTTTTAAAAAAATGTTTTTCATTTCACTAAAGCTGGCTTCACATGCAGGTGAAACTCGAAAAATTAGAATATTGTGCAAAAGTTCATTTATTTCAGTAATACAACTTAAAAGGTGAAACTAATATATGAGATAGACTCATTACATGCAACGCAAGATAGTTCAAGCCGTGATTTGTCATAATTGTGATGATTATGGCTTACAGCTCATGAAAACCCCAAATCCACAATCTCAGAAAATCAGAATATTACATGCAATCAATAAAACAAGGATTGTATATAGAACAATATCGGACCTCTGAAACGTATAAGCATGCATATGCATTCAGTACTTGGTTTGCGCCCCTTTTGCAGCAATTACTGCCTCAATGCGACGTGGCATGGAAGCTATCAGCCTGTGGCACTGCTGAGGTGTTATGGAAGATCAGGATGCTTCAATAGCGGCCTTCAGCTCTTCTGCATTGTTCGGTCTTATGTCTCTCATCTTTCTCTTGGCAATGCCCCACAGATTTTCTATGAGTTTCAGGTCAGGCGAGTTTGCTGGCCAATCAAGCACAGTAATCCCACGGTCATTGAACCAGGTTTTGGTGCTTTTGGCAGTGTGGGCAGGTGCCAAGTCCTGCTGGAAAATGAAGTTAGCATCCCCATAAAGCTAGTCTGTGGAAGGAAGCATGAAGTGCTCCAAAATCTCCTGGTAGACGGCTGCGTTGACCCTGGACTTAATGAAGCACAGTGGACCAACACTAGCAGATGACATGGCTCCCCAAATCAACACAGACTGTGGAAACTTCACACTGGACTTCAAGCATCTTGCAGTGTGTGCCTCTCCATTCTTCCTCCATATTCTGGGTCCTTGGTTTCTCATCAGAAAAGAGGACTTTGGACCACTGAGCAACAGACCAGGTCTGTTTTTCTTTAGCCCAGGTAAGACGCTTCTGACGTTGTTGTTTGTTCAGGAGCGGCTTGACAAGAGGAATACGACATTTGAAGCCCATGTCCAGGATCCGTCTGTGTGTGGTGGCTCTTGATGCACTGACTCCAGCCTCAGTCCACTCCTTGTGAAAGTCCCCAACACTTTTGAATGGCCTTTTCCTGACAATCCTCTCCAGGCTGCGGTCATCCCTGCTGCTTGTGCACCTTTTTCTTCCACACTTTTCCCTTCCACATAACTTTCTATTAATGTGCTTTGATACAGCACTTTGGGAACATCCAACTTCTTTTGCAATTACCTTTTGAGGCTTTCCCTCCTTATGGAGGGTGTCAATGATGGTCTTCTGCACAACTGTCAGGTCAGCAGTCTTTCCCATGATTGTGATTCCTACTGAACCAGACTGAGAGACCATTTAAAGGCTCAGGAACCCTTTGCAGGTGTTATGGCTTAATTGCTGATTAGAGTTAGATTGGGACACTTTGAGCCTAGAATATTGCACCTTTTCACAATATTCTCATTTTCTGAGTTTGTGGATTTGGGGTTTTCATGAGCTGTAAGCCATAATCATCACAATTATAACAAATCACGGCTTGAACTATCTTGCTTTGCATGTAATGAGTCTATCTCATATATTTCACCTTTTAAGTTGCATTACTGAAATAAATGAACTTTTGCACGATATTCAAATTTTTCGAGTTTCACCTGTATATGCAATGGTATCCCAATGCACTAAAGCAATGAACCAGTATTGAACAGTAGCATATTACCATGCATCAGCAGAAATGGTACAGGTGTATTTTTAGGTTTACTTTGTGTTGTCAGCCCAAATAAATGAGCTGCCTCACTGCAACATGCATGTGTTAAAGCGGTTTTAAACCCAAAACCAAAATATTGCAGCTTGGTAATGATTTGATGTGGTGGCTGCATCAGTTTTCTTTTTTAAATGTCATTCCCCCTCTTTTCTCTTGATGATCTGGCCGCTAAAAAACCCTCTTGGCTTTATTAACATTGGCAGTTTAGGCAGGTGCGAATTGCAGCTGCAGGAATCTTCTGACTCCTGCTATAGCTGTGAGCAGCTACTGTAGGTGCGGCCTCTGGCCATTCACTATGACGACAGGTGCTCCCAGACTGAATGGATGAATGTGCACAGGGGGCACCTTTTGACAACAGTCTTGGGGGGGAGGCTGTTAGTACTAGCATATTTAAAAACATTAACAAATTGAAGTCCAACTCCAGCTAACACTTTATAAGCAGTTACAGCACAGCATTGTAACTGATACATTCTGCTAGAGAGCTTGTTCTTTTGAAAAACAGGCTTACTGGCCAGATCACCAGATGAAGGTAGAAGAACGAAAGCCTTAAAAAGAAATAGAATGCAACCATCACATCTAAGATTTGGTAAGCTGCAATATAATAAATGTTTGCTTTTGGGTTTAATACTGCTTTTACTTACCACATCAGACCACCCTAGTATGACTGGGCCCTAAATATTTTATGGATCAGCAAAATATCACATGCATGCTTGCTTGAATTTGTTTTGAGGAATTTTGTACGTACATTCACAAAGATTGGTACTGCCTAAAATTTTACTAGCTTCTGACTGATAATGGCCAGGTTCTGTGAGGTTAGCAGACCAGAAACATTTTATGGTGTATATAAAATATTGCTCTGTGAGAAGATAAATACCAATTCTTTAGATGGTTAAATAAGGATGCTCTGCCTCTAAATGATGATCTTGTTTTTGAATTGAACATTTTGATGAGAAAAGCAACACACGGGGTTAATTACTAAAACTGGAGAGTGCAAAATCCTGGTGCAACTCTGCCTTGAAACCAATCAGCTTCCAGGTTTTATTCCCAAAGCTTAATTCAGCAGGCAAAAGTTTGAAGCTGATTGGCTACCATGCACAGCTGCACCAGCTGAGGGCATCAGTTTTAGTAAATCTCCCCCACAGTAACAATAACCCCCGAATCTTAATGCAATGACCCTAAAAAATGTTGTGGTGCATTTCAGGGGTGTGTGTGTATAACTGCAGTAGAGTTCAAGAGGAGTTATTTTAAAGACAACCTTGACTTTTGTAGTTTAACCCAATATACTATCTGCATAAGACCTGTTGGGATGGTGCCTATCTAGCGACTGCCATGTCATTTGGTATAGTTACCCCCTATGTTCTTCCTTCTATCTAGGCCAATGCTTCTCCTGAACCTGCTGAAAGATTAGACGTTGAGACCCATTAGTATTTATCTATTATTGCAACACACAGATATTGGTAATTGAAGACTTGTGTGCATGTAGTATTTTACTACCCACTGTATATTAAAGGAAAGTCTTTGAGCCGTGAGAGGATTCGTGGAGATCTTGTAAAGCACAGTTAAACTAAGAGAAGCATAGTTCACAAGAATAGTGAATGGGGAACAGCATTAGGCCCTTTCACACAGGCAGGTCCGTTCAGGTCCACCTGTCAGTTTTTCAGGGGGAGCTGATCGGATGGTCCATTCATCCCTATGGACTTGGGTCCAATGTGGTCTACGGAAAAAAAAAAAAAAAAGGATCTGTTTTCTTCTGTATGATCAGATCAGAGGGGAGTAAATGGACAGCGGAGTCCATTTACACCAGGCCACCCATAGAGTAGATGTGTAATTTACCTGCTCTGTTCTGATTAGCAGGGGACTTGTGTGCGGATCCCTGCTGATCTGAACAGAAAGGGGCCTAATTGTTCAAGAATGTATTAAAAAAGAAAGTTACCGCCACTTTTAGTGTTATAATATTTGACAGAAATGTTATTTTGAAGATCTAATCTGATTGAGATATGTACATGTGTCTCTACCCTTAGGTACTTTATAACAGCATGACCCCTTCATGCTGATGATTGTTACATGGAAACATGAATTCGAACTGGTAAAATAGCATGGTTCCAGTAATCCAATATGTATATAATGGTTGCTTCACAATACCAGATTACACCTGGATGTAGAAATGCAATATTTAATTGTGGACTACTTTCTGTTGAAAACCTCAGAATTATTGGAGGATCTTATGTAAATACACTGAGCACTCCCTGAGAAATGTCAGTTCTGGTTTTACTGGAAATCAGTGTTGTCTAAGGCCTCATGCACACTGCAAGCTCAAAAACAATTTTTCCCCTTGAGGAGTTTTCAGCATCAAAATGCAGTAAAAAGCCATGTTTTTTTCATGAATGTTAATGTGCGTTCCCACATGTGGCGTTAATGCATTCTGTTGGCCAGAATTCTGGCCATTAGAATGCACTAATGTGTGTTTTTACACCTTTGAGCATTTTTTTTATGCTCAAAAGCTCCTGTCTTGAACACACAAGTGATGTTTATTTTTGCATGTAGACTCCCCTGCCACTAAAATCATGTAAATGCCTATAATGTACATGGACACATAGGCTAACATGGAGGGGTGTTTACAAGCAGAGAAACGTAAAAGCTCAAAACAGTTCAAACGCCTGTAGGAGCAGCTTCTTTGAGCTGCAGTGTGCATGAGGCCTTAAACTGGCCATACATTGAGATTGTTTGGTTTTTTTTTTGTTTTTTTTTTCTCTTCTGTTCGCCATGCAGGCTAAACAAAAGGAATCTAACAAATTTCTCCTTTCATGCTATAAAGCAGACCTGGATAAATCTGCAGTTCTAAAACTGACCAAAATGTGCAAACTTTAGTTTGGATCTTTCCTACATAATCATGTGACCAAGGTTGATATTGACAGTTCTTGCAATGAGAGTATACAGTGTATTAGACTGAAATTCAGAACAAAATTTGAAATGGTAAAAATGAATGCTAACCAACTGAGGCATTGTGTACAAATCAGCACAGCTCAAATGCTTGTGTTTGAAAGATAAAGGTTGTGTCTCACTTGCATTGGAGGTAAAGCAGATCAAACCCATTTCTAGGAGGCCATGTTGGGTTTAGAGAATTACACTGTAGCTTTCAGAACGGCCATCCATATTGTACCATTGGGATCCCTCTGACCTGTGTTGTGTGCTTAAAATGCAGGTAAGAAATGCCTACGTTCACATCTTTATTGCTGCACAGTATCATGGACTCTGCATACACTTTCATTTTATAACATCAGCATTTTAATAATACAAACAATAGTTATATTTGCCAGTGCAATACAAGCTTACTTGAAAAGCTCATTTCATTCCCCGAGTGCTGTCTATCTTTTGGCCATCTCTTTCTACAACTTCCTGGATTCCCTGCATGCTTTGCAGCTTTTTATGTTCACTTCCCAAGGACTACATGTCCCATGATATCTTGGTGTGGGCAAGCAGTGATTTCCTGTATTGATTCCGGCTCCTGAAACTCCTCCTCTCAGCAACTCTGTACTTCAGAAGGCAGGCTTTGTAAAATGTGTGACACAGCAGTGCCTACTCATAGGGCATAGTGAATACATGTCATAGAATACAAGGAAGTAAATGTGCGAGGATCTTCACAAAGTAAGATGTCAGGTTAGAAATAATTGAAATACAATGTGGAAGTATATTTGGTGATAGATACGTTTTAACTCCTGCAATGTCCAGCAGCTGGAAGAGGACCTGTTGTCATTGCACAGATGATCTCTTCATGATCCAGCTGCCCGATAGAAGTGGGACATATTTCATTACAGCTGTTCTTTAAAGCCTAAATTTAGTCAAAAAAATGTGTAAAAACTGCACAAAAGTGCAGGCAATGTGATGTGTCCCTTGTGCTGCTGCAGTAGTTGAAATCTTCGTCTTGTCCTCTCTAACCCTGCAGCTGTATCCTTCCAGTGCTCTGAGGGTTAATAGAGCCATTGAACCTTTCATCAAGTATCCTGACTGGTCCCACCCATTCTGCCCACCTCCTCCATTTATAAAAGCTGTACTATATCTTTATGAAAGAAAATTGATCTGTGAGTGGAGGAGGTGGGCAGAAAGGGCAGGCATAGTCTTGATGAGTTTATATGACAGGTTTCTTGGCTTTATTAACCTCTGTTGCACTAGAATACTGTGGGGGAAGGTAGTCAGCGGACCGAAGATGTCAACTAAAGCAGCAGCACAATGGACACATTGCATTGACTTTAAGTAATGTCCCTGTGCTGATTTCTTTGTTGAGCACCCCTAGAGCAAGCTGCTTGCTGTGGGGGCACTCTTGCTTGCTCGCTCCCGAGTTGCCTCTGTGTGTCTGAGACACTGAGCGTGGTTCATGCCTTCTCTCTCCTCACTGGTTGTGATTGGCTTTTGCTGCTTTGTCTGCGCAACTGAGTAGGCAGGGACCTGGGAGAGCTTCTGCTCTCTTGTACATCACTGTATCAGGCTCAGGTGAGTATGAGGGGGAAGCTGTACACTGAAGGTTTTTTATTTTCATGCAAAGAAAGCATGAAGGTAAAACACCTTCAGGCTTTAGAACCACTTTGAGCAGACTGTGGAACTGCCTTCACTGTGAGACAATGGGAAGAGGAGGCTTTTCCTAGGATCTCAACAGTGTATCCTGTGGGCAGCAATGGTAGTTATCTCATACACTGAAGCTACAAAGTAACTGCAAGTGACAGTTTAGACATAGAAATGGTCATCTAATAGGCTCTGTACAGTACTGCAGATGTAACATGTTTCAGACATAACTAGGCAGCTTACAGGAGGATGTTACTATTGCAGTGAGATTAAAATACTTCTAATGTTTCTAGTTGCTTACGATGAGGGTACTTGCAGGCTTGCTCTCCAGCCGAGCAGTGTGCTTCCAAAGGTATACACACAGCGAGGCCTGGCCCAGCCCCCCGCTCCCTCCTCACAGGATTTGATTGACAGCTGAAGTAGCCAATTGCTCTCGCTACTGCCTTTGTGTCCTGTGAGAAGAGGAAGATGGGAGAGTACCACTGAAGACAGGCACAGCAGTTTGAAGCTCTGTCGGGTACTATTGTTATCTGAGTCTCTGCTTGGGCTAACCACCCTCTTTGTACTAATCACCATTGTCACCAAGATCTAAAGTGATAAAAAATAAATCCAAAAATTTACAGTGGTGAGTGTGCAGGTTGCAATTAAGACATACACAGGGCACAGACAGTAAAATATTAACTGACTGGTTTTAATTCTTCCCTTATCTATCGAAAATGTATGCATATACCTACATTTTAAAATTGTCTCATACATTGCAAACTGTGTACTAATTTTCTGTAAATGCATGTTAAAGATGTGTGTGAATCAAACAGACTCTGGAACCCCTGATCTGGTACTGTAAATTACATAATTTAAAAAGTAGAGTTAGAGGCTGAAGCTGTGCCAAAAAGACAAAGGGAAAAGTACTGGTCATCAGTATCGGCTGTAGTCTGCATAAAGCTGATCTTTTCTCCATTACTGACTCACCATGCCTTATTCTGCAATATGTCTCTGTGGGCAGGAGGCCATCTTGGTAAGAGGCATGGCTTTGTGATAGTGCCCGTGCCAGGTGATAAAGGGCTCTCTTAAGGTGTGGAGTCTGAGTACAAGCCAAAAACTGTAGGTTTTCTTTTCTGCAAGTTGGTTCCAGATCACAGGCCCACGGGATCCCCCCACCAAGGGGTTGCTGGGACAGAAGAGCTATGATAGGAAGACTGTTCATGATGCAGTAGACAAGAGAATAAGGACCAAGCAGAGATTTTGGTAGATGGCAAACAAAGGAGTAATCAGGTCTAGGCAGGGATCATGGCATTCAAGAGAGTAGTCTGATCCACACAAGGGCCATGGCTGTCAAAAGAATAATCGGTAACAAACAGGTAACTGGTGGATAAGTATTACAGGTGCATCTCAATAAATTAGACTATCATCAAAACGTTTATTTCAGTAATTCAATTCAGAAAGTGAAACTCATATTTTATAGATTCATTATACACAGAGTGATATATATTTCAAGAATTTCTTTTAATTATTATGGCTTACAGCCAGTGCAAACCAAAAATCCAGTATCTCAGAAAATTTTAATATTGTGAAAAAGTTCAATATTGTAGACTTGTAGGGGTTTATTTACTAAAGCTGGAGAGTCCAAAATCAGACTCCCTTCTGCATAGAAACCAATCAGCTTCTAACCTCAGCTTGTTCAATGAAGCTTTGGCAATGAAACCTGGAAGCTGATTGGTTTCTATGCAGAAGGGAGTCTGATTTTGGACTCTCCAGCTTTAGTAAATAAACCCCGTAGTGTCATACTATAACCAGCTAATTAACTCAAAACACCTGTAAAGGTTTCATGAACTTTTAAATGGTCTCTCAATCTTGTTCAGTAGGTTACTCAATCATGGGGGAGATCACTGACTTGACAGTTGTCCAGAAGGCAGTCATTGACACCCTCCACAAGGAAGATAAGTCACAAAAGGTCATTGCTACAGAAGCTGGCTGTTCAGAGTGCTGTATCCAAGCATGTTAATGGAAAGTTGAGTGAAAGGGAAAAAGTGTGGTAAAAAAAAAAGGTGTACAAGCAACAGGGATAACCACACCTTGAGAGGATTGTGACAGGCCATTCAAGAATTTGAGGGAGATTCACAAGGAGTGGACTACAGTTGGTGTCAGTGCTTCAAGAGCCACCACACACAGACGTATCCAGGACATGGGCTACAACTGTCACATTCCTTGTGTCAAGCCACTCCTGAACCAGAAACAACGTCAAAAGCGTCTTACCTGGGCTAAGGAGAAGGACTGGATAGTGGTCCAAAGTCCTCGTTTCAGATGAAAGTAAATTTTGCATTTCCTTTGGAAATTAAGGTCCCAGAGTCTGAAGGAAGAGTGGAGGGGCAAATAATCCAAGTTGCATGAGGTCCAGTGTGAAGTTTCCACAGTCCGTGATGATTTGGGGAGCCATGTCATCTGCTGGTGTTGGTCCACTGTGTTTTATCAAGTCCAAAGTCAGCACAGCCCTCTACCGGGAAATTCTAGAGCACTTCATGATTCCCTCTGCTGACCAGCTTTATGGAGATGCTGATTTCATTTTCCAGCAGGACTTCACACCTGCCCACACTGCCAAAAGTACCAATACATGGTTTAACCACTTGCCCTCCAGAGGATTTACCTCCTTCCTGACCAGGCCATTTTTTGTGATGCGGAGCTGCGTTACTTTAACTGACAATTGCGCAGTCATGCAACAATGTACATAAATTTGTCCTTTTTTTTTTTTTCCCCCCACCTTCTTTAGTTCGTATTTGATCACCTGGGCGGGTTTTATTTTTTGCACTATAAACAAAAAAAGACTGACAATTTTGAAAAAAAAACCCGAAACAATATTTTTTACTTTTTGCCATTAAACATGTCCAATAAAAAAACGTAAAAAAATCAAATTTCAGCATAATTTTAGGCCAAATTGTATTCTGCTGCATGTCTTTGCTAAAAAAAAAATCCCAAAAATGAAGTGTAAATTAATTGGTTTACGTGCAAGATATAGCATCTACAAATGGCGTTATAGATACTGGAATTTGTATTTATTTTTAGCAGCGACTTATTGAGGACTATGGCGGGCATTCTGACACTGGGGGGGGGAACTGCCTAACTGCCACTGACATCCCCAGTGACACGAATACAGTGATCAGTCCTAATAAAAAGCACTGACTAATGACACTGGGCAGGAAGGGGTTAACATCTTGGGCGATCAAAGGGTTAACTGTGTGCTGTGTGTGTTTTTATATAGCTGTGCAGAGCAATAAAAAGCCTGTTTGTCCTGACAGGGGAGTGATCCATGTTGTTTACATACAGATCTCTCCCGTCAGCTTTGCCATTGATCACCGAGTCCTGGTGATTGACAGGCTGAGGAGCCAATAGTGCCGCGGGTAGGGAGTGTGCGCGTGCCCCCTCTACCTAAAAATACTAAATCACGTGTGTGTGTGTATATATATATATATATATATATATATATATATGTGATTTTGCGCATCCCTGCCGCCTTGCAGCAGTACTTCTGCTATAGGGTGGTCGGGAAGCGGTTTATGATCATGGTATCACTGTGCTTGATTGGCAAGCAAACTCGCCTGACCTAAACCCCATAGGGAATCCGTAGGGTATTGTCAAGAGGAAGATGAGACACCAGACCCAAGAATGCAGACAAGCTGAAGGCCACTATCAAAGAAACCTGGGCTTCCATAATACCTCAGCAGTGCCACAGGCTGATAGCCGCCATGCCATCCAAAAAGAGCCCCGACCAAGTATTGAGTGCATACTATACTGTACATGGACATACAGAGGGGGAATAACTTGATCTGCAGATTTTGTAAGTTTGCCCACTTACAAAGAAATAAAGAGTCTATAATTTTTATCATAGGTGTATTTTAAATGATAGAGATGGAACCAAAAATCCTTAAAACTCAATACAAATGTTATAAGTTGATTTGCAGTTCAATGAGTAAAATAAGTATTTGATTCTTAAGCAAAACATGACTTAGTACTTGGAGAAACCCTTGTTGGCAAGCACAGAGATAAGACGTTTCTTGTAGTTGGTTACCAGGTTTGCACACATCTTGACAGGGATTTTGGTCGACTCTTCTTTACAGATCCTCTTCTCTAAATCCTTTAGGTTTCTTGGCTGTCGCTTGGCAACTCGAAGTTTTGACTCCCTCCATAAATTTTCTATAGGATTAAGGTTGGAGACTGGCTAGGCCACTCCATGACCTTAATGTGCTTCTTCATGAGCCACTCCTTTGTTGCCTTGGCGGTATGTTTTGGGTCATTGTCATGCTGGAAGACACATCCACGACCCATCTTCAGTGTTCTGGCTGAGGGAAGAAGGGTCTCATCCATAATTTTACAATACATGGACCCCTTCCACTGGCCCGTCAATGCTGCAAAATCGGCCTTTACCTTTAGCAGAGAAACCGCCCCAAAGCATAATGTTTCCACCTCTACGATTGACTGTAGGGATGGTGTTCTTAGGGTCATAGTCACCTTTTTTTCTTCCTCCAAACACAGCAAGTCGGGTTAATGCCAAAGAGCTCAATTTCTGTCTCATCTGACCACAGCACTTTCTCCCAATCCATCTCTGAATCGTTTAGATCATCATTGGCAAACTTCATATGGGCCTGTACATGTGCCTTCTTGAGGAGGGGGACCTTGTGGGCACTGCCGGATTTCTATCCATGGCGGCGTATTGTATTACCAATGGTCTGTTTGGTAACTGTGGTCCCAACTGCCTTGAGATTCACAAGCTTCTCCTGTGTAGTTCTGGGCTGATCCCTCACTTTTCTCATGATCATCCTTACCCCATGAGGCGAAATCTTGCATGGAGCCCCAGACCGTGGGCATTTGATGGTTTTTTTGTATATCTTCCATTTGCGAATAATCGCTCTGACAGTTGTCTCCTTTTCACCAAGCTTCTTGCTGATAGTCTTGTTGCCCATTCCAGCCTTGTGTAGGTCTACAATCTTGTCCCCAACATTCTTTGACATCTATTTGGTCATTTGCCCATGATGGTGAGGTTTTAATGGAAGAAAGAGATCCGGTTCATAGGTGTCTTTTATACACATAATGAGTTGTCGTTAGGAGCACCTTCTTACATTGACAGGACTAATCTGTGTACCACATGAGCACATAGAGAGTCTGTGGGAGCCAGAATTATTGTTGGTAGGGGATCAAAGATCAAATACTTATTTTACTCCATGAACTGCAACTCAATTTATAACAGTTGTATCATGTTTTTTCAGGATTTTTAGTTGATATTCCGTATCTATCATTTACAATACACCTATGATAAAAAAATATAGACGCTTTATTTCTTTGTAAGTGGGAAAACTTACAAAATCTGCAAGGGATCAAATTATTATTTTCCTCGTACTTTTCAGTAAGCCAACATTTCTGTATTAAAAATCCTTTATTTTTATTAGTCTTATGTAATATTCAAATTTTCTGAGATACTGCATTTTGGGTTGTCACTAGCTGTAAGCCATAATCACCAAGATTAAAAGAGAGAAATTCTTGAAATATATCACTTTGTGTAATTAATCTATATAATACGAGTTTCACTTTTTGAATTGAATTACTGAAATAAATTAACTTTTTGATGATATTCTAATTTATTGAGATGCTCCTGTATAGCTCTTTAGCTCTCAGGTAGTTCTCAGTTTGACTCCGCACCAGCCACTTTAAAGGTTGTAGCTTAAAAACCCTTCTGGCCAAATGACATGCCCAGCATTATTACTAGGAACTCTGGAAATTTTGGTGTAGTGGAGGTCCTGGGAATTATGGAAATCAGGACACAGATCAAGATAATGGATAAAATAGAGAGATCCTTGTACTGTAGGTTCTCAGGTTCCACTTTCTCACCAGCAAGAACAACCACGATCAACAACCACGAAAGTGGTGGTGCTTTCTCCAAATCTTGTCAAGTCAAGCCCATTTACCACCCTGAATTAACAGTTAAAGCGTAATTTTACCCAAAAGGTACATAATTTTGTTGGAGGGTGGCTACCAGTTTTTGACAGGTATCCACTTCCAGTCAGTTTGCTGCAATGATCTGAGCAGAAGTTTGGCCCCTCCACAGCCTTCTGGACATGTCACAGGTCCCAGAAAGTGGCGGGACCAATCAGATAGCACTGCACAGCTTGTGCATGCCCAATGAGCAGCTGGCTGTGAAGTTAAAATGTTCTATAAGGACTTGAATGAAACTGTACATAGGGAACCACCGCGAATGAAGCTACCATCCTACCTAGCAATCTCATGCAAAGGCGTATAAAGGAACACCTTTACCTGAACCATATCTAGAATCAAACCTAAATACTCTAGGCTCTTAACTAGTTCTAAGGCAAACTTTTTGAAGTTTTTAGAACCCAGCCTAGATGTTCTAAGACCCGTACTGCCTGAGTCACATTGTGCCTTAAGACTAGAACAGACTGTTCCCTGAGTAACAGATCATCCAGATAACCTCATACCAAAATTCCCTGAGATCTGCAAACTAGAAACCTCTGATGAGGTTGAAAAATTGGCACATGTAGATACATGCCCCTGAAATCTAAGAAAATCTCCCACTTGCAACGAGGCCACTACCGAACACACTGATTCCATCTGAAAGGAATGGACTACTAGAAACTTGTTTAGGGCTTTAAGATCTAGGATAGACCTCACATTCGGCTTTGGAACCATAAATAGGTTTGAGTAGAACCCTGTGAATCTCACAACAGCACCTCCACAATCACTCCTTGTGATAACAAGTGGTCAAGGGCTTGAAACAACAAATTTCTCTTTAGCTGGGGGAATGTTTGACCTCAAAAAACAAAGAGGAGGAAAAACCCAAAATTCTAGTCTGTACTCCTGAGAAACCATGGAAATCACCCACTTGTCCTGGCTCACCTCCTTTCAGACATATGAAAAATGTAGAGGCCTTTCCCCCACCTGCACGAGTGGAGGTGCCCCTTCATAGGGATGGCTTAGAGCCTGCCTTAGCGGGCTTCTGACTCCAGGGCATCTTCTGCCCCTGTCCCTGAGGTTTACTTCTGGACCAAAGATGCCTGTGGCCATTGAAACTGCCTGGAATTGCAAAGCTAGCAACAGAGGCACCTGATACTTTTAAAGATGGGTGCTTCTTTTAATTGGAAGGAGGGTACTTTTTCCCCAAGATAATCTGGTTACTTACCCAAATACTCACCAAGCAGTCATTCCCCATGAAAAGGGAATCCAGTCAGCAGTTTCTTGCAAGGCAATTCAGCTGACTAACTTTTTAACCACAAGATTCTGCGCATGTGCACTGATAAAAGAGCCAACCACGAAAACTGTTGAATTGAGTCTTTCAGGGCATTCACTGCAAAGCACAAGGCACGGGGTAAATCCGCTAAATCCTCAGCAGCAACCTCTCCCTGACCAGGAAGATTCCTATACAACCATTTAACAGTCCTGCAGGGACTGACAAACCCCGATTGCCACTACAGCTGGTTGCTGGACAGGTTAAATTCCTATTCAAGGAAGAGACGGCAGCGTCAACAGCTGGCATTCACTTCCATGGGATACAAGATGGAAAACCTCTTGAGAGGGACAAAGATTCTATCTGGATGATTCCAGCCAGCATAAACCACCTGCTCTGAGAGGGTGCAATGGAAAGGCTTGAGCATTCTGCGGAGGCCACAGCGAACCCAGAGAGAGGTAGGAGGCTTCAGAAACCTCCAATGGAGGCAATTTAAATCCTGCAAGGACCATTTCCATTAGAGATTGCCCCAACAATCTCTCAGACTGCGAAGTCAAACATGCCAGGACATCCTCAGGCATTGACTCTCCTGAAGAGGAGTCCTCTGCTTGACCCTCCTTCAACTCCTCAATAGCTACTTCCTCTATATTCTCAGCCCATTCCTTCTCTAAAACAGGAAGATCAGGGGAAGGAAACCTTTCTCACTATTTTCACGCCTGCATAACTGAGGCAATCATCCCAGTGATTTTATCCTCTAAGCCAGCTAATGTTGATGCTAAATTATACTTTGTAACATAAGATGATGCAGATGCATTGGCATTAGCCACAATGCCAGATAAGCGCAGTGGCTCATATTGACCAATCGCCCCTGGTCTTTCAGAAGAAGTTATCACAGTGAAACCCCGACTAGGACCCTCAGAACCTGACTGTGGCACACGTGGCCCTTCCTGCTATGCCGCCCCCACTCCACTTTCTGGAAGACATTGCTTACTCAAAAATGCACTAACAAAGTACAAAGCACCCCAGTATGCAAAGTTATAATCTAGCATCAGTGGCTGTCACAGCCTAGCAACAAGATAACTATTTCCGCAAGATGCGACACTTAAACCAGGGCCTAGTCCACATTGGCCACCTGTAACCACACCTAAGTACTCGCCCAGATGGATAGCCTGCTCTGTGTCCCTTGCTGCAGCTAACAGAAGACCCACATGGAAGACTCTGCTTTCTAAGTAACATTGCTGCCTGCAATTTTCAGCCGCTAATGCACATGTGCGGCATGCCATGCCCACGAGAGTGCTACACGCGCCCTTTGCTCCGTCAAGCTGCCCTTGCAGGTGCTTTATTGCTAAATCTCAAGACTCCATCTGTTCCATATTGCCATGACTTCATGCTACCAAGATTTCACAGAGCAGGCCTAACACCTGATGGTCCCCTAGTGGCCAACTACAAAACAGGCACCAAGACCGTGATTAAGTGTTACTGCTGCGATTGCATAGAAAAGATCAGTGCTTGAGAATGTATATATTGTAAAACAGTATTGTGACTGCCCTTCCAAGAATGCATTTAAAATGCATTTCTTTTTCTCCTATTTCTCTTTTGAGAAAACCAGGGGGTCTCCACTTACCAATCCTGCCGTAGGTTTCTGTCAATGACGAGAGATCCAATCTTCACCCATCACGGCGGGCCTGAGGACCTTCAAAGACTTGGTCCCCTTAACTCTTGGGGTCCACTCCCTTGGACCCATATAGCACTCTGCCAGAAACACCTTGGTCATTAGAATATGCACAGGGTTCTGTGATGCAGGGTCCAGTGCCAAAAAAGGTCGCATTACAGGCAAAACCTTGTTGAGCCCTTCCATATGAGGCTCGGGTAGCATTCATCTTAGGGCTCAGCCATCCAAATCGATCTGATCAATCAGCCCCTTGATTCCTAAAAGAACCATTTTTGGACCAGCAGTGTTCACACAGAGAGCATAATACCTGTGACCATCACCTTCAGACACTGGCGAAAAAACTGAGGTACATCCTGTAAGGGAGGGGATATATAGAAGAGGACTTCCTGTTTGGTCTGCCAGTGTCCATTCACCTATAGGTGGGGCATAACCCAGCTAGTAATGAATATAGCCTGCTTTGTGTCCCATGAAAGTTTTATTATAGAATCGTAATGAACTTTGTTAAAATTCTGTAATCGCACTAATGCATAAAACACTTTTTGGCCAGTAATGGTAAAACTGGGAGTACTTCCTGCTGTTGACGTCATGTCGTTGATGTTGGTGTGGATCAGAGCCAAACCTGGCCTTCAGTGGACTGCAAAAGAGGGCATTCCTGTGGAATGATACTCCTGATGCTCTTTTCGACCTCTCTTTAGTTAGAGGGTCATTTAGATCTGGTAAGCCTGCATTATGTTATAATCTGGTGGAGGCTTTACAGCTATCTTTGGACACCCTTATTTCCAGGATCTTTGGTGCATGTGGGCTTACTTTCTTCACATTTTCTTGGGACATTCACAATTTTTTTTATATGTGACTCTATTAGGTTTTTTTTTTTTTTTTCCGCACATAATTGAGACACTGTCGGGGAGATTTACTAAAACTGGTGCAGCTGTGCATGGTAGCTAATCTGCTTCTAACTTCAGCTTGTTCAATTAAGCTTTGACAATAAAACCTGGAAGCTGACTGGTTACTATACAGAGCTTCACCAGATTTTGCACACTCCAGTTTTAGTAAATAACCACCTGTATGATCAAAAATGAGAAAACAATGATAAACCATTTATAAATACAATCACTTAAAGCACAGCTCAACCCAAAAGGGGAAGTTCCGCTTTACGTACAGTGGCTAACTGGTTAGCACTTCTAACCAGTACTCGGGTCGTTGGTTCAAATCCCAACCATGGCACCACCTGCCTGGAGTTTGCATGTTCTCCCTGTGCCTGCGTGGGGTTTCCTCTGGGTACTCAGATTTCCTCCCACACTCCAAAGACATGCTGGTAGGTTAATTGCATCCTGTCTAAATTAGCACTAGTATGTGTATGTATGAATGTAAGTTAGGGACCTTATATTGTACGCCCCTTGAGGGTTAGGGAATGATGTGAATGTACAATATATATGTAAAGCGCTGCATAAATTGATGACGCTATATAAGTACCTTTAATTAATAAATAAGTACTGGTCCCCCTCTTCCCGTTCCGCTGCGATTGCCTAGGTGATTGGAAGCATTGTCATCCCCTCCCCGTAGTCTTCTGGGACATGTGACCAGTCCCAAAAGACTAAGGGACCATTCACAAAGTGCAGAGCTGCATGCGCAGAGGGCACCCGGCTGTGAAGTATATCGCGGGACAGGTGAGTGGATGTTTTTTTAAAATCAGCAGCTACAGTTTTTGTAGCTGCTGACTTTTTTTTTTTTTAATCTTTTGAGCTTTGACTGGAGCTCTGCTTTAACTGTTCATCCAGGGTGGTAAATGGACTTAATTTTTGCAGTAGTAGGAATTAGAGCAGCATTTTGTGTTACATAATCTGTCACTATGTTTAATATCACATAATGTGTGCTGCTTATTCCACATAACATTTTCACATTTACATTAGCGCAGTTTTTATTGAAAGCAGCAGTACTTTAGATGATCTCACACTGCAGATACACTGTACAATTTAGACTCAAGGCAGGAAGTGCACTACTATTTTCTGGAGCAAAAAAAAAAACAAAGGTAAACCTGTTTAAGCACAACAAACAGATGTTACCTATAAAATGGCAAATCTGCTTTTATCAATTGTTGAAGCAACCTTTAACTTTAAGCGTCCTGACATCTATAGAACTCACTGACACTTGTGAGATAATATATCAAAATGTGTAAAAGTTTACAATGTTCCAGTCCTGATCATATTTATGTCTTACAAAATGTTTCTTTTGAAAAAAATGTGGTTTGTTCAAATATGTTTTACCTTCCTTCAAATTTTTTTTTTTTTTTTTTTGCATTTGGTATTACCCACCAACATTTCAGGTAGTCCTGGATTTCAGTTTCATCTCATTTCCTCGCTGGGATGATCTGTACATTGTTATAATCCAGCCCCCTCTCTTTTATTGGGATTATGAAATCAATCAGTTATATTAAAAGCTGCATTAAACCAGAGGCTGCACAGCAGATGCCAGGATGGAGCTGTATCTATGAGGAAATGTTTGATGGGCACATCTGGGGGCATCAGAAAGACCGAGACTCCCATCATGAATTCCAGATGGTGATGTAACAGAGAAGGTCCTGTCAATCTGCAGGTAAGGATATTCATAGCAGCGCATGGTAGGGAATGCTAAATGTCCAGATAAGAGGAATTTATTGTAACAGAGAGAGATCCTGGTATGTTTAAACTGTATTTTATGTACAGTTTTACACTATGTATTTGCCATATCCAATAAATACTTAGTAAGTCATGATCTCATCTTGACTTACTATAAAAAAAATTTTTACAAATCCAAAAACCTTTTTATACACAGCCAAGGATACGGCTAGTGATGAGAACAGTGATTAACAGAGTAACTGGAAACTGGATAAAATATCAGAATTACATAACAAACATAATTATGGTTTGCTCGTGGATTTTAATTTCAGCATTGCAAAGTGACATTTTTCAAAATATACTTTACATGTACCAGCAGTTCTAACCTGCACTTCTTAAAAGGAGTAATTCTTGGACCTACTAAGGGGGAGTCATTAAATGCAACTTTACCTCTGACCACTAGAGGGCTCTTAGAAGCTGCTCACTACATCTAATACACATCACACAGTGCAGTTATGTATGGCTTTTTTGTACCATATATTAATACATTTCATTCCTTTGCATTGAACATTATTGCAGTTGTTATTTGCAGCAGAATACTTGTAGAGCTGTATCATTTGTATAGCTAAGAGGCCCTGTATTCACTGCAAGCCATTGGAATACCTGGGAACTTTTAGGTGTCACTGAGGTTACCAGTGACAAAATCTAGGGATTGCATATAATGGGACACAGAGAACTGAAACGTAGCTCATAACAGTCCCTCATTTGGAACTCTTTCCTCCGCCATTGTCTTTTTGCTATGATCAACATCTATAAAAAACAAAAGTTATACTAATTTTTCAATTCAAACTCTAAATCAGCGGTGTCTAACTGGTGGCCCTCCAGCTGTTGCGAAACTACAAGTCCCATCATGCCTCTATCTTTGCTTGTAACTGTCAATCTTGCAATGCCTCATGGGACTTGTAGTTTGGCGACAGCTGGAGGGCAGCCAGTTTGACACCTGTGCTCAAAATGATTTAAAATATGGTTTAGAACTGATTCACAAATGTGCGATGCGGATTGAAGCTAGATAGTTCATGTTGGGTTTATATCAGGTTCAGGACAGGATAAACTCAGGACCTTATCTTGTTCACACATATGTGGTTTAGGAATGGTTTCCATAGAAGTTAATAGCCTGTAATCCGCACCTGAACCAGACCACACTGCTCAGAAATCGTAGAGGACTCTTTTACAAACCGCACTGTATCTGCACTGCCAGTGCACTGGACATACAGTTGCAAGAAAAAGTATGTGAACCCCTTGGGATTACGTGGAGTTTTGCATGAATTGGGCATAAAATGTGCTCTGAACGTCATCTAAGTCACAACAATAGAAGAACACAGTCTGCTGAACATAATACTACACAAACATTAGATGTTGCCATGGTTTAATTGCACATAACATGTAAACATTCACAGTGCAGGGAGGAAAAAGTATGTGAGGCCCTAGCTTAATGACTTCTCCCAGAGCTAATTGGAGCCAGGAGTGAGCCAACCTTGACTCCAATCAGTGTGATGATATTGGATGTGTTGCTGACAGCTGTCCTGCCCTTAAAAAACACACACATGTTTTGGGTTTACTGGTTTCAAGAAGCACTGTCTGATGTGAACCATGCCTCGCAGAAAAGAGCTCTCACAAGACCTACAATCAAGAATTGTTGACTCGCATGAAGCTGGAAAGGGTTACAAAAGTATCTTCAAAAGCCTTGATGTTCATGTGTCCACGGTAAGACAGACTGTCTACAAATGGAGAAAGTTTAGCACTGTTGCTACTCTCCCTAGGCGTGGTCATCCTGTAAAAATGACTGCAAGAGCACAGCGCAGAATGCTGCATGAGGTAAAGAAGAATTTCAGGGTGTCAGCTAAAGACCTACAGAAATCTCTGGCACATGATAACATTTTTGTTGACACATCTACAATAAGGAAAACATTAAACAAGAATGGAGTACATGGGAGGACACCATGGAGGAAGCCATTGCTGCCCAAAAAGAATATTGCAGCACGTTTGAAGTTTGCAAAAGAGAACCTGGATGTTCCACAGCACTACTGGCAAAATATACTGTGGACAGATGAAACCAAGATTGAGTTGTTTGAGAGGAACACACAACACTATGTGTGGAGAAAAAAAGGCACAGCACACCAACATCAAAACCTCATCCCCACTGTAAAACATGGTGGAGGGAGCATCATGGTTTGGGGCTGCTTTGCTGCCTCAGGGCCTGGACGGATTGTTGTCATTGATGGGAAAATGAATTCCAGAGTTTATCAAGACATTTTGCAGGAAAACGTACGACCATCTGTCCGCCAACTGAAGCTCTGCAGAGGATGGGTGATGCAACAGGACAATGACCCAAAGCATACAAGTAATTCAACAAAACAATGGCTGCAACAGCACAGAATACGCCTTCTGGAGTGGCCCAGTCAGAGTCCTGACCTCAACCCGATTGAAATGCTGTGGCATGACCTTAAGAGAGCGATTCACACCAGACATCCCAAGAATATTGCTACACTGAAACAGTTTTGTAAAGAGGAGTGGTCCAAAATTACTCCAGATCGTTGTGCAGGTCTGATCTGCAACTACAGGAAACATTTGGTTGAGGTTATTGCTGCCAAAGGAGGGTCAACCAGTTATTAAGTCCAAAGGTTCACATACTTTTTCCTCCCTGCACTGTGAATGTTTACATGTTATGTGCAATTAAACCATGGCAACATCTAATGTTTGTGTAGTATTATGTTCAGCAGACTGTGTTCTTCTATTGTTGTGACTTAGATGACGTTCAGAGCACATTTTATGCCCAATTCATGCAAAACTCCACATAATCCCAAGGGGTTCACATACTTTTTCTTGCAACTGTATGTCAGCAGGCACCATAGGAAACAATATTTTTTCATATGTCATGCGGATTGGATGCAGTTCAAACCACATCCAATCTGCATATGTGAACAGGCACCTCCACTATTCCTTATCTTTACACAGGGTTTCCAGAAATCTGTGGACACAGATCCTCATCTTCTCCCTCTGGCCACACATGATCTCAGTGGCAAGAGGGGGAGCAGAAGGGGATATACTGCCTCTCCACTCCAGGGTTCCAGATAGGGTTTGACCAATGACTGGAAAGATGTGTGATACTTCTCTCACTGTCAGAATACAATAGCTCAGCAGGGAGGATTCTCCCCATCCGCCTCAAATGTGTGGATGGCGGAATCGGGTCAGTTTTTTTTTTTCATTTAACAAGCTGCTTGTATGAAAGAATGGACTCCTCTATGAGCTGCTTTATGGCTGCACTGCTGAAAGAGACTCCTGGTGGCACGAAGTCTCATGTAATCAAACTAATTAGCCGGCAAGTCCCTAGTTATGACAATTTGGTCACATGGGGCATGCTGAGATACTGGAGAATGCTTTGCTAATACTTGAATGTTTGAATTTTCTTCTGAAATTTTGTGGACTTCAAAGCTGTCCAAAATACTGAAAATTAAGCATCATTTTAAACCACATTTGCATTTTTAGCACAAAGCCAAAATAAATGTATTTTCCTCAAATTTTCATAGTGGGTTGGGTCATCTAGAGAATTTATTTAGTTTAGAGACCTAGAAAAGCCTAATTTATATATTACATGCATTACCAAAACCCCACAGATCAAGTCTGCCCTGCATGGCCCTATTAAAGTGATACTGAAGCTAAAAACTTTTTTTTTTTTTTTACTTTAATGTATTGCTTGCATTAAGGTAAAAAAAGTTTTATATTTTTCTGTCCTCTCCCTTCCCTGTGTGAAGTGGAAGAGAGGGGAGAAGAGATCCAGCGCTGTGCATGGTGGAATTTCTTCTCTCCTTCCTTCCTCTTCACACAGGACTCTCAATAAAATGCAGTGAGGAGGAAGTGGGGGGGGGGGCTAAGCCCCGCTGTGGTAGTCTATGGACTGCGGCTCCATAGACACACAGCTCGGGAGCAAGCAGATACCATGTACCTCCATAACAAACAGCTTGCTATGAGGATACACTAAAAAGAGGAGGAGCCAAGATCGTCGGCGGGGGACACGAGAAAAGGAGGATCAGGACCACTCTGTGCAATAACGCTGCACAGAACAGGTGAGTGTAACATGTTGTTTAATTTTTTTTTCTTTTTAAATGTAGCCTTTAGTAACACTGTAAAGGAAACCTGTATTGAGAGAAATATAGGACCTGCCATTTGTTTAGTTTCTTGGCTCTCATGATGATTTAATGGCTCCAGTGCTTTAAAGGACAAGTTCACTTTGTGTAATATGTTACAAATGCACCAGCCCCTGCTCTCCCCAATCCCCCATTGTGACATCTAGAGGGATATCTTCTCCCCCGACTAGCTGTCACAATCAGAAAAAAAAAAATGCAGCCGTGACATCCATTCACAGTGTTCTGTGAATTGGAAAACTACAAGTCCCAACAGTCTTTGTGGCTTTCAGCTTGTAGTTCTCCCTGTTGAGCATTATGGTAGTTAATTTTCTCTTGTGTATATGCCTGTCCATATGAGGTATGAGCAGACCGATACACCGGCAAGTCTGCAGGAATCCTGCATGGCACCCGCTACCTGCTGATCGGGTGCAATGCTTTACAGGCTCCAAGTAAAAAAAACAATAAATGCTTTTTTTTTTTTTTTTTACCTGCAAAAAGATGTTCATTTTTATTTTTTTTTAAAACTGGTTCAGTTATGTAAGTAAAATGTGTAAATGAAGCCAAATATGCAATGAAAATAGCATATACTCAATGTTCTCATCTGGAGGAATTGGCTCATAAACTCCTCTTCAGAAACCGACACTTCTAGGAGTGTCAATCTACTGGTCCTCTGCAGAATTCTGGTTCCTTCCTCAACTATGTCCTGTAGTGATGTGTAGTGTGTACAAGGAAGTCCTAAGCACTATAAATCACTTTTGAAAGAAAATTTCAAGATTTTTCTTACACGGCATAGCATTAGACACAGCAGGAGATCCCCACACATTCAGGCTATGGGGTCACCCAAGCAGGCTCACTCCCAAGCGCTGCTCTGCGTGTCCATTCACACACACAGCTGCAGCTCGGCCCCGCCTGCTCCCCCCTCTCTCATTGGCTCATTGGCTGTGATTGACAACAATGTCTCAGCGAATGAGGAAGGAGAGTCCCCAGAGAGCCGAGGTTCTTGTGCACATTGCTGGATTGTGATGGGGCTCAGGTAAGTATCCGGATCTGGGGGGGGGGGGTGCAGCACATAGAAGGTTTTTTACCTTCATACACAGAATGCATGAAGGTAAGAAAAACCTTGAGCCTTACAGCCACTTTAACCACTTACCTACCGAGCACTTTTGCCCCGTCCTGCCCAGGCCAATTTTCAGCTTTCAGCGCTGTCACATTTTGAATGACAATTGCGCGGTCATGCAATGCTGTACCCAAACAACATTTTTTTAATTTTTTTGAGACAGACAGAGCTTTCTTTTAGTGGTATTTAATCACCACCAATGTGTGCTAATGAGGCTGCAGTGATGGGCACTAATAGGTGGCACTAATGAGGAGGCACTGGTAGGTGGCACTGATGGTCATTGACAGCCATCACTTGTGGGCATTGACCGGCATCACTGATGGGCACTGAAAGAAAGCATTCATATATGGCACTGACTTGCACTGATAGGCAGCACTGATAGGCATCACTGACTGGCACTGATGGGGCTACACTGATCATCAGGGCACTGATCATCACTGATGATCAGTGTAGATGTCCCCTCTGAGGAATGCTGATAACCGGCATTTCCTTGTTTACATGAGATCAGCTGTGATTGGACACAGCTGATCACATGACAGAGCCTGTGTCATCGGCTCTTTACTGTGATCGGTGATCCGCTGTGTCCCAGGCACCACCGATCGATGTGCAGTTAGAGTGTGAGGACATCATATGATGTCCTCCTAGAATGAGAGAACCGCCGCCTGACTGTCATTTCCTTATATAGCGGGTAGGAGGCGGATAAATCTGTTTTATGGAGGAGTTACTGTGTTTTAAAGTGATTGTAAACCTCTGACATGAAATATGAACAAAACGTATCCTTTTATGGTGTGTACGTGTCTCTATCCAGAGCACTGTAATATCCTTCTGCTGCCTCATTCCTCTGCTATCTGCAGCAGTCACTACTGACAAGTTTTCTTGACACCAAGAGAATAAAAGGTGACAGGAGGGAGCTCCAGCACACAGTCTGTGATTGACCGCCTCAGTTCTGTTTCTGTGTTCTTTGCGAGGGGAGTGTGTCCCTTCCATCCAATCAGCTCTCAGAGCTCTCCTCCTTCAGCTTCCTGCCCCTGCTTTCTGAAAGTTCAGGCAAGCTGTATAAATTCTGAACTCTGAACGGCTGTAGAGAAGACTGGAGATAAATGGGTACAGCTTATGTGGGAGGATGCAGGGGCAGACTGACAACTCATGGGGCCCCCGGGCAATAAGGGATCATGGGGCCCCTGTGTCCTCGCCCACACCCAAAATGCCTATGAAAATGCCAATGAAAGGTACCAGGGGCATCTCATGGGGCCCCCTACTGACCCCAGGCCCTCGGGCAGTGCCCGAGTGCTCGAATGGTCAGTCCGCCTCTGGGAGGATGTGTTTCATATCTGTGTATCACCTGAGGCCATCACTTCTCTGGGTATACATAAGGGTTTACAACCACTACAAAGCTTAAAACTGTCATTTTGAATTTAATGAGCTTTAGAGACCCCGTCACCAACATAAAAAATGCAGGTAAAAGCGCAGACATTTTAAACACCGCCTCCTCCCTCCTTGCATGTCATAGTCCTTATCTGTGCTGGCCCAGCTGCTCCACCCCTCCCTTCACCTTCCTACCTTACCTTTTATGTAGCTGCTGGGGGAACTATGACAGCTCTCACTCTATTGGAACTGCTGATATCCAAGATGCAATCTGTCCTTGAACATACACAAACACTGAATGAGCAGTGCCAAGCATATGGCGGCAACCTGTCATTGATTTGTAGAGATGACTGTACAGGAACACTTGTCACTCCTGGCTGCATAAACACACTTGTCACGCGGTAAGGCCCTCAGCGCCGACTGCATAATGCCTTAGGCTGTGTCAGACTTATTACAGCTTCTCAGAGCAAAATGATAGCACAGCCAGTGATTCCGTGGTAAGGAAGGGGGGAGGGGGAGTGGATCACAAATTCATTTTCTAACATACTTGGACAATCCCCATGGTCATTGAAAATGTAGTTCCTGATAATGATCAAGCAAAGCCATCTACACCAGTAGCACATATAAGAACAACATTCTAATGTTGGCCCTTCTCTCTGTAGAGATTGACTTCCATACGTGTCAAGCTAATTAGGAATTTCATAGTCCACTAGTGGTGTGTGACCCCAGCGGGCCGAGGGAGACAGGCAGCACTTTGTTGTCAGAGAAGAGGGATAAATATAGCATGACATGCTACTGCACTGAATCCGACATACATAGTTCTTGGAGCCGAATAAAAGTGGATTTGTTCAGCAGGACAATATTGGCCTTTCTTAAGATGTGTCAAACCGGAGCCTCCAAGTCTCACTTCACACCAGTCTACATACATCACATAACCAAACATATGTGGACACCAGAGGTTCGGTTCGGATTCCCCACTACCAAGGGTTCGAGCTAAATCCTGTGGGTTTCAGATGTGCAATTCTGCTGGATTTTAATGCAGATTTCCCCATGAGATTATTTTATTTACCACAACGCACTGCATTGCTCCTGAGATATGACCACCAAGCTTAAAAGGGACCGCTCTGGGATAATTTAGCCCCCTCCATTATAAAAGTGGGACTGAAAGCAGCCATAATGTCAGGGTGAACTGCTGTAGGGAAATCTGTGAGCGGTAAGGGTCTGTTAGGAAACCACTTTAGTTTTGATTGCTAGCTCTATGGGCAATCGCCTCCTTTGCAGTGGGGTGTGTTTCTCTTATTGCAGGGTTTTTGTCTTTTTATTCTGTAGTTGATTAGAGGTAGAGGTCAGTTTTAGCTGCTTTCCCACCCACTGTTTTGTGCTGCAAGGCTTCCTTTCTTTCAGGGGAAGGTACTTGGGGTTTTAATTTATTATTGGGGGTATATTGTGTAGCTTCACTCCTGGAGGAGCCACTGGATATATAGTTTGTGTAACTGGAGGAGGACAGCCTGGCTCACCCAGCACTTACCAACACACCTTGGGCATTTTAACATTTTTTTTTTTTTTTTGAACAGTAAGGGCTTCTTCACACTTGACTAAATTCTAATGCTTGCCAAATGCTCCTATAGCATTTGACAGGCATTTGGGAAGCGTGTTTAACACTCCCCAAACACCCTATGACAAGTTTGATAGGCGTTTGCCAAGTGTTAAAACCGAACCACAAATGCCTACAATGAAGTTTAATGGTATTAACGCTCTGCAAACGCCCCCAAAAACGCGTGCCAGGAGTTTTTTTCTTAGTTTTTTTTTTTTCTTTGAGGAGCGTCACCATAGACTTGAATGGGAGGCTTCAACTCCTCCTGACTTACTGTGAGGTGTCAATTTTGCCAGGACGCGACACTAACACTTCAGTGTGAACAGCACTGTGTGCTGCCATGTGTGGAATTTTTTATTTTTAATGCTCCTCAAACGCCTGTTTAACGCCTGCTAACAAAGCTAGTGTGGACTAACAATCTGAGAAAGTAGTATGTCAAAGAGCAGCACAGTGGCTAAATGGTTAACACTTCCGCCTGACAGTTCTCTGGTCATTGATTCGAATCCCAGCCACGGCACCACCTGCCTGGAGTTTCCATGTTCACCCTGTGCCTGCGTGGGTTTCCTCCAGGTACTCCGGTTTCCTCCCACACTCCAAAGACCTACTGGTAGGTTAATTGGATCCTGTCTAAATTGGCCTTAGTATGTGTATGTATGAATGTGAGTTACGTACCTTAGATTGTATGCCCCTTGAGGGTTAGGGACTGATGTGAATGTACAATATATATGTGAAGCGCTGCGTAAATTGACGGCACTATATAAGTACCTGTAATAAATAAATAAATAAAAGAGCACACAAGCAACAAAATTATTTTGCACAGAGGGAATAAGAGCTAAGACATGGTTATGCATAATGCACCTATACAGCCCTGGCCAATAGTTTTTGAGTGACACAAATATTAGTTTTCACAAAGTTTGCTGCTTCAGTGTTTTTAGATCTTTTTGTCAAATGTTAACCATTTGCCGCCCGGCCTATAACCGTTTGGCGTCTGCAAAAATGCATTAGCTTTCCGGGGTGTATGCCATTTGGCGTCCTCCCGCACATGCGCAGTTCGCGCGGTTGCAGAGCCGCGCAGCGGCGCGATCTGTCACCAGCCGTGTACATCGGACACAGCCGATGACAGATCTGAGTACCGGCCCCTGTTGCCGGTACCATGTGACCTGCTGTGACCAATCACAGCAGGTCACATGACAGTTGTATACGATGGATGGCTTCATTCATGCCATCCATTGTATACTAGTGTCTAGCTGTGAATGGTCACAGCAGGTCACATGCACATGTCATGTGATTAGCTGTGGCCAAATCACAGCTAAGCACAAAAAAAAAACCCTGAATGAATCAATGTCATTCAGGTAAATGCTTGCTTATAGCAAAGTAATTCTTTGCTATAAGCAAATTGTGTAAAAAAAAAATACTGATCGCTTCCCCAAAGTAGTACAATGTTACTATGGTAACATTGTACTACTTTGGTCATAGTAAAATATGAAAAACAAATCTTAAAAAAAAAAAAAAAGTAATAAAAAAAAAAAATATATATATATATATATATATATTTTTTTTTTTTTTTTTTTTCATACTGTCACCAGTCAGCATCCCTGTTCACCACCATGCCAGTTATATGATGATGCTGTACTGCACTGGTGACAGTATGTAAAAAAAAAAATAGTGAAAATAATTTTTTAAATTTTTTTCATTTTCCGAAAAATTATGACAAAAAAATACAACTTCAAAAAACTCGCCATGCCTCTTATGAAGTACGTCGGACTGTCTACTGTTCTGACATTCTTGGACCTCAAGAAATTAGATTGGCTGTCAGTACTTCAGGACTGATCAATATTCAGATCTATACCATAGTTTGTGAACTCTATAACTTTCCTACAAACTAAATAATACATCCTAATTTGGGTTATTTTCACCAAAGACATGTAGCAGAATACATCTTGGCCTAAATTTATGAAGAACAATTATTTATTTGTAAACTTTTAAAACAGAAACAAAGAAAAATGTGGGTTTTTTTTCAAAATTTTTGCTCTTTTTTGGTTAATTTAGCAAAAAATAAAAAGCTCTAGCTGTGTGAAGAAAATTATAAAATTTTAGTTTGGGTACAATGTTGTATGACCGCGCAATTGTCATTGAAAGTGTGAGAGCGCTGAAACCTGAAAAATGGCCTGGGCAGAAGGGTGTAAAATTGCCCGGTATTGAATTGGTTAATATGGTATGCTTCAGTATAATTACAAGCATTTCTTAAGTGTCAAAGGTTTTTATTGACAATTGCATTAGGTTTATGCAAAGAGCCAATATATGCAGTGTTGACCCTTCTTTTTCAAGACCTCTGCAATTCACCCTGGCATGCTGTCAGTCAACTTCTGGGCAGTGGTGTATTTACGTTTTGTGCTGCCCTAGGCACAAAAATTGGAATATTTCTAGCAGCCTGGAACAGAGTGATACCAGCAGAAGCTGATAGAGGAAAAGAAGGTCTGTGTATTAAACATCATATACTGCGTGATTTTGCAATGGGTATATTAGCATCTATAAAAGGGTTAACAACTATTAGGCTGCTTTCATAGTGATCCGTGGGTGCAGCGCAGTGCACCTGAGGCCTTCCTGTGGGTTAGCTACACTGAGCTATGGACTTCTATTATATCCTGCGGGTTTGGTGCGCTTTCAGAAAGTGCACATCCGATATTATATTCAAGATATAATAGAAGTCTATCGCAAAGTGCAACTAACCCCGCTGGAAAGCCGCAGGTGCATTGTGCAGCACCCGCAGTGTGGGTAAACCGCAGCGCATCCGTGTGAAAGCAACCTCATCGGGGGCTCAGGACACTAAGGGCTTGTTTCCATTTGCAGTTTGGGGGCAGTAAATCCCCATAGTTGATAACTGTTTTACCCCCCAACCACTGATGTAGCGCCAGGAATTACAATGGCGACCCCACCCCATGCTCCAGGGATCCTGTGTGGCCTCCCTGACACATTCTGTTTTACACTTAGACCGGAGAAGAGGCATTTACAGGAACCGATCATCTCCATTTTCCTCCTGCAACCACTGAAAGCCACATTTTCCTCCTCTCCCGCCCCCTGACATTCAGGGGCTGCAGGCAGAAAATGATCATTATGCTATTCAAAATAAAAAAAAAAAATTAAATTCTGAACCATTTTATTTCACGGTGGCCCACGACCGGTCACCAAATCACTTAAGTGGCCCTTGCTCTTCATAAGGTTGAGCACCCCGGGCCTAGCAATCCTTTCCTCATTGGTCAGTGGTAGATGAGATACGCACTTTGGCCAGCAGCGTTGGGACCCTTTAAAAAAAAACAGTCTCAATAGAAAAGAAATTCAGCTTGCTGATGTGTGAGCTCTTACCAGTCCCGTGTTCACTCACAGAATGTCTGTGTTCACACACTTTAATATAACCCAATCATCAGCAGGGGGAGGGGAGGCATTACCAAGCAGTCCAGTCACACAAGGTGTTCACTGAATGGCACCCAGGGAGTAGACTCAAAGCTTGGAACAGTGCCTTGACCCTTGGCTTAGTGGAAGTGTTCTTGGGTGACAGCCACTTGCAACAGGGTCCCGGGAACATCTGGTTACTGTCTCCAGCAGCAGAACGGCAAACACACTCTGAGGACAACCCCCAGCAGTGGGGTACCTTGTCCATAGGCAGCTCCGTTCCTGAACACACTCCTGCACCCCCTCACCATGAGTGTCCTCACTATGCCTCTCCAGCTCCTCTCTTTTTAGATAGAACCAGACACCACCAAAATGGCTGCCCCCAGTGGTCTACTTAAAGATGGCTGCCACATTTCTGTATTATTGAATGTTCGACTAAGGGGCTTTATGAAAATGGCTGCTGCATTTGTAATCAACCATTCAACTTAGCTCTGCCAGTTCCACAGAAGAATGCGCAACAGGAGGAAAATCCAAAAGTCCACATCAACTATAGAACTGGCTGCAATTTGTTTTTTAACTGCTTTCCAACCACCCTATAGTAGAACTACTACTACAGGGCGGCAGGGCTGCGGAAAATCGTGTGTGTGTGTGTGTGTGTATATATATATATATGTGTGTATATATATATGGTTTTGCATTTCGATGTTGATCACCGGGTCCCAGCTGGAGATTCCCCGCCAACACCTGTCGATCGTTGAGTCTTTCTCCTTCCAGCAGTAACATACTCCTGTGTATTTCTCTGCACAACATGGAAATACACAGCAGTATGTTTCCCTAGTATAGCACACAGTAAAGCAACACACAGTTAACCCTTTGATTGCCCCAGATGTTAACCCCTTCCTGCCCACTGTCATTCGTACAGGGTCAGTGCTTTTCATTAGCACTGATGACTGTATTAGTGTCACTGGGGATGTCAGTGGCAGTTAGTTCCGCCCCAGTGGCAGAATGCCCTCCGCAGTCCTGCTATAAGTCACTGATTGCCGCCACTACTAGTATAAAAAACCCCAAAAATTCCAATACATATACCACAATTTGTAGATGCTATAACTTTCACGTAAACCAATTAATTTACACATATTGGGATTTTTTTTTTTTTATCAAAGACATGCAGCAGAATACATTTTGGCCTAAATTTATGACGAAATTTGTTTTTGTTTTTTTGCTAGATATGTTTTATAGCAAAAAGTCAAAAATATTGTTTTGGTTTTTTTTTTTCAAAATTTTCAGTCATTTTTTGTTTATACTGCAAAAAAAATAAAAACCGCAGAGGATCAAATACCACCAAAAGAAAGCTCTATTTGTGTGAAAAAAAGGACATATATTTAATTTGGGTGCAGCATTGCATGACCATGGAATTGTCAGTTAAAGTAACACAGTGGTGTATTGCAGAAAATGGCCTGGTCAGGAAGGGGGGGGGGGGGGTAAATCCTCTGGAGGGCAAACGGTTAATTTGATTTTTACAGAGCCTTTATTTTAGGTTCAACTGGTTTTTGGTTTTTTTTTTTCTTTTTGTTTTGCTGCCTTTTTGTTGACTATGTTTCAGGGGTGGTAATTTGGGGTCTTTTTTTTTTTTTATGTTGCTGTAGACTTTTTTTCAAACTGAAACATATCAGATTGGGTGCTGTTGTTGTATGTAAGCAAAGCTAACTGTGTGAAGAAAAAAAAAAGAAAATCAATTCCGCAGACTATATGCTCTGCCAGTGTACATATATTGCTGAGGCCGTGCGTGAAACCTTAAGACCTCCCACAACCGTGGAATTTCAAAGACTTGTGTATTTTCAATGTTGCCATGCCTTTTTTAGAGCAATGTGCCTAAAATGGACAGAATTTATCAAGATTCAGCTCTCATAGACTTCAATACGATTCTCCACTAAATTCGCATCTGCAGAATTTTGATCAAGATTCTCTGAACCCTTAGTGAATGGAACCTGGGCAGATTCCCCATCACTAATGGAGATTTGCTCAAGCGACAACTGTCTATAGACCCATATGAGTATATGGTACTATGTGTGTTGTGGTGTAATTTACATCATTCACTCCAACACACATGTACAGTAGCTCCCAAACCACCTGTAGTACAGCATATTACAATGTACATAGTGTGCGTTGTGGTGCACTGCATTGTTAAAAATATTGCAGCTGTATTGTGTATTGAGATGTACTACAAGTCCTTTCAAAATGAATGGACCGCCTTTGGCTTCATTCATATGAGCGGCAGCCCTCTGAAAAGTGATTTGAGTTAGATAGCCTTTAAGACTGTGTTTGACATCTGGCTTACAAGTGTTGAGCCGCTTTACTGTTTTGTTTTTTTTTCCAATTTCGATCCCTAGGGGGATATTTTCTATTGACTTCACTTCAGTTAAAATTGCTGCCTGCAGAAGTAGGCAGACATACAGTAACACACTACATAATGCACCATAACACATTGCAATGATGTAGTAAATGAAAGTGAAATAAAATGTATGAATGAGCACTTGAGCTGGCCATACATGGCTCAGTTTTTTTCAATCAACCAGTGGGCTGATAAAAAAAAACTTAATGAATTCCCCCATAAACACAAAAGAGGTGGATAGAGGAATCCCTCCCACTTTGTTGTATTCTGGCAGTGCTGTTAGAATACGCTGTTCAAAAACAAAAATTGGACCAACATTTTCCAACAAGCTCATCTGTGAGAAGTTTATTATTTATTTCAGGTACTTATATAGTGCCGTCAATTTACACAGAGCTTTACATATATATATTGTACATTCACATCAGCCCCTAACCCTCAAGGGGTGTACAATCTAAGGTCCCTAACTCACATTCATACATACATATACTAGGGACAATTTAGACAGGATCCAAATAACCTACCAGCATGTCTTTGGCGTGTGGCAGGAAACAGGAGTACCCGGAGCAATCCCAGGCACAGGGAGAACATGCAAACTCCAGGGAGGAGGTGGCTGGGATTTGAACCAGTACTGCCAGGCGTAAGTGCTAACCATTTAGCCACTGTGCTGCCCCAGTTGATCACTCAGTTGACTTCTCTCATACAGGAATGGTCATAGACAGATCAAAATTTGGTCAGTCCCTAATGAACTGGCCAAATATCAATCCATCTATGGCCAGCTTAAGAAAGGATGTCCCTTCCTTTGGAGAAATCCTTTTGTGTCTTGAAACACAAAGAGAAGATAATTTGCTAAAAGAGACAGAAACAATTCCTACTCCTACTAAAAAAAGTTTTGGTTCTAGAGCTGCTGGCCATAGATGATTTTTTTTTTTATCAGCTGGTGGGCTGAGTGAACGAAAAAGAGGGGAATCCTCCATTCGCACAAGCGAGTTGGATGGAGGAATCCGCCTCGCTGGGACATTGTATTCTGACAGTGGGACTTTCTAATGTCAGAATATACCAATCAGCAGCTGCAGCCTATGATCGAGAAGTTTTCCAACATTTCAGTTTGACAGAAGCTGATCTAACGATAGACTTCTGTTGAATGGGAACAGCCATACTGTACCTGGATCGAAACGTATCTGGTCACTGCTGAACTGGCCAAATTTCAATCCATCTATGCCAGCTTAAAGTGATACTAAGGGTGCATTGACAATTGAGCGTTTTGTAGCTTGAAGCTCCAAAAAAAGCTCAAACTTAAAAAAATCAATTGTTCTCTGTGGTACCTGTTTTCGTAATCAGGTGTGAACAGGCACCATAGAGAACAATTGAATGTTTAAGTTTGTGCTTTTGTGGAGCTTCAATCTTCAAACTACAAAATGCTGAAGTGTGAATGCAGCCGAAAGGTTCAGAGATTTTTTTTTTTTTAATATACAGTATATATATATAAATAATAACCACTAGCCTACAGGGCACCTATTTCCCCTTCCTGTCCAGGCCAATTTCCAGCTCTCAGCGCTGTCACATTTTGAATGACAATTGCGCGGTCATGCAACACTGTACCCATATGAAATTTTTAGCATTTTTTTGTGACAGAGCTTTATTTTGGTGGTATTTAATCACCTCTGGGTTTTTTATTTTTTCTTAAACCAAAAATCACTGAAAATTTTGAAAAAAAAAAGTTTTTTCTTAGTTTTTGTTATAAAATTTTGTAAATAAGTGATTTTTCTCCTTCACTGATGTGCGCTAATGAGGCTGCAGTGATGGGCACTGATAGGTGGCACTGATGGGCACTGGTAGGTGGCACTGATGGGCATTGACAAGCATCACTGATGGGCACTGAAAGGCAGCATTCATATATGGCACTGATAGGCAGCACTGACTGGCGCTGTTAGGTGGCACTGACTGGCACTGTTAGGCGCCACTGATAGGCAGCACTGATGGGCACTGATAGGCGACACTGATGCACACTGATAGGTGGCACTGGCACTGATAGGCGGCACTGACTGGCACTGATTAGCAGCACTGATAGGTGGCACTGACTGGCATTGATAGGTGGCACTGACTGGCACTGATGGGTGACACTGAAAGGCAGCTCAGATGGGCACTGATATGTGGCATTGATGTGCACTGGTAGGCACTGAAATGTGGCACTGATGTGGCACTGATGGGCACTGGCAGGTGGCACTGCTGGGGCTACACAGATCATCAGGGCACACTGATCATCAGTGCTCTGATGATCAGTGTAGATGTTCCCTCTGAAGAATGCCGATTACTGGCTCTCCTCTCCTCTCGAGCTGTCAGTGTGACAGCTCGTGAGGAGAGAAATGCTGATAACCGGCATTTTCCTGTTTACATGTGATCAAATGTGATTGGACACAGCTGATCACATGACCGAGCCGACATCTTCGGCTCTTTCCATTGACAGGTGATTGCCGCGCTGCACGCACCCGGAGCTGCGCATGCGCGGTTAGAATGGGAGGACGTCATATGACGTCCTCCCAGAACGAGAGAACCGCCTTGCGCCCGTCATTGTACTATATGGCGGACGGGAGGCGGATAAA
This sequence comes from Staurois parvus, assembly GCF_062004578.1. Taxonomy (NCBI): domain Eukaryota; kingdom Metazoa; phylum Chordata; class Amphibia; order Anura; family Ranidae; genus Staurois; species Staurois parvus. The sequence goes on along the minus strand of NW_028317902.1, from coordinate 2,280,012 downwards.
CATACTTCCCTGCTCTGTGCAATGGTTTTGCTTCTTCCTCTTCTCGGGTCCTGCGCCAGCACTCCTGGCTCCTCTGCCTGCTGAGCACCCCCAGAGTGAGCAGCTCTCTCTGGGGGGCACGTGTGCGTGCTCACTCCTGAGACGCCTCTCTGTGTCTATAAGACCTGCACAGTGCAGCTTGGCCCCACCCCTCCTCACTGGCTGTGACTGACAGCAGCGGAAGGCAATGGCTCCCACTGCTGTGTCTGAGCCAATGAGCACTTCTCCCTAGCAACACTAGGGCTGTTGGTTCAAATCCCAACCACGACACTACCTGCCTGGAGTTTGCATGTTTTCAGTGTGCCTGTGTGGGTTTCCTCCCACACTCCAAAACATTCTGGTAGGTTCATTGGCTCCTGTCTAAAGTGGCCCTAATATGTGTACGTCTGAATGAGAGTTAGGGACCTTAGACTGTAAGCTCCTTGTGGGCAGGGACTGCTGGGAATGTACAATATATATATATAAATACCTGTAATAAATAAGGTAAGAAATCTTCAGCCTTTAGCACCACTAATGAAAGGTAAAGCTCTTAAGCTCATCAAACACGGATCAATTTATGTTCTGTGCCTGGCCCTGGTGGTACCACAAGGCTTGACAAAAGTATTTCAGTTCACATTTGTCAAAGAGCCTGGAAGACAATTCACAGCCGCACAGCACCTACATCCAATCAGAAGCAGTTACTGTTCGAGTATTCTGACAATCACAGCTGCCGACGGTCACAATACAATTTCCAGTGCTGCAGATTCATCTTTGTTGTTTAGCATGGATGGAGGGAGGGGAAATCTAAAGATCTCTCTTGTTCAGCTTTAAGATCTATACTAGAAACTATTAGAATTTGAAAAATAACATTCGTTGGAAAATTCGTACAAATGTTCTCAGTACATTCATGACTTAATGAATGTTATTGGAAAGTACATTGATTAACATGATTTTGGAACAAATGGCCGTTGCCAAAGGAATAACCCCATACAAATTTTCCGTACTGCTCCTTCGAATTCTGTTGTCACTGCTGTCGGAAACGACTGGTGATTTGACCCCAAGGACAGAAAATTGAATGAAAACTTCTAACATTTTATTGTATTTGAATTTCTTACAAGCTACACTAGAAAAAACTTCTTTCTACATTTACTTTATTTGCCCAGAAGGAATTTCCCTAGTCGTCAGCTTCCATCTGTGCCTTGTCTCTTTCAGACATTTGTGGTGCTCCTCCCTCCCAGTCTTCCCTCTGGATACATTGGAAACCCTTCTCTGTCCATGTGTCATAGGAAGCATCAGCCAGCCTCCCCCCACAGCTGACACTCTCTGCAGGCAATCAGGCAGGCAGCCTCCTTGAGCAAATGGCATGGCTGTGCAGAGGGGCTGGTTAGATATTGACTGAGAAGTGCATACAAATAGAGGGGGTGAGTTTCATGTAGAGGAGGAGTGAGGGAGAGGAGGTCATACAATGAACTAAGGAAGGGAGGGAGTTCAGGCCAGTGAAGGAGAAAGGCACACAAGTCTTGGGAGCTGTGAAATAAGCTGGACGTAGAGGAATCATTGAGAGAGGATTAGCCATTGACCGAGGAGGACAGTTACTTTCCCTGAACTTCCTGCAGCATCTGGCAAGCTGGAAGCATTCCTGGAGCCGGGATGGGAAGAAGACGTTGAAGCTGCCAAACTCGCATAAAGAGAATTCTGAGTTCAGAACAAGCAACTCACTGTGTGCCCCTCAACGCCTGCGATGGGCCAGACGCACCACCATAAAATGAGTCGCCCAGGACCCCGACATCTCCAACCAGGTGTGTGAATTGGGGGACTGGGGGCTTGTGAGGCCACAGCAACACATGGAGACAGAAGAGAGCCGCAAAGAGACTGGTCTGCTCTGCCCACAACTGGTAAGTCATAGAACACCGCTGCCATGAAATTAACCCATGTTGTCGCTTTAAAATGCCTGCCGTTCAACAGGAAGGACCGCCATGTACAGTGTATACAGGTTCATAGAAAAGTGGTGAGAATCGAGGCGGATTTCGATGATTTGGCCTCCTAGTCCGCTTTATTGGGCTATTCCTCTGCCAGCGCAGATGTTTATGTCCGCACACTAAAAATAAGAATAATAAGTTAAACCTTTTGTGATTCAATTTTTATTCCAGGAAATTACAAAAATCTATAAGATCATAGCTGCCGAAATATTGTGCCTGCCTATGTGGCCCTTCCATAAGTACGGGTCTGGTAGGAAGGTAAAAGAACTGAGCTTCGGAGTACTTGGCCCGATAAAGTGTTAATGTTCTTTTATGTTTTAGCTCTGAATTTCTGGAGAGGATCAGACAGCACAGCTCTCGTTTGTATAAACTTTTATTTTAACCCCCTTGGTCTGCCATGGTTCAAGCATGGATTTCCTTTAGAAGACCACCATAATGTTAGTGCACAGGGTTCATTGTTTGCAATAATTCCATTTCCTTTCCCTTCTATGGGAATATCTGAGCTACTCCAGTTTTTAGAATAAAAACTGCCCTTTACAGTAATTTTTTTTTAAGTAGAAACTTTACAACTGATCATAAACTGTTCAGTTTTCTGCCTTTTTGTGCAATATACTGTATTTTTCACTCCAAAAGACACACCTGACCATAAGATGCACCTAGATTTTAGAGGAGGAAAACAAGAAAAAAAATATTCTGAACCAATGGACTGCAGACCTAGTACAGGAAATGACCACTGACTGCGGATGTACTACAGGAGATGACCAAAGACTGCGGACATAGTATAGGACATGACCAGAGACTGCGGACATAGTACAGGAGATGACCAGAGACTGCGGACACAGTACAGGAGATGACCAGAGACTGCGGACACAGTACAGGAGATGACCAGAGACTGCGGACACAGTACAGGAGATGACCAGAGACTGCGGACACAGTACAGGAGATGACCAGAGACTGCGGACACAGTACAGGAGATGACCAGAGACTGCGGACACAGTACAGGAGATGACCAGAGACTGCGGACACAGTACAGGAGATGACCAGAGACTGCGGACACAGTACAGGAGATGACCAGAGACTGCGGACACAGTACAGGAGATGACCAGAGACTGCGGACACAGTACAGGAGATGACCAGAGACTGCGGACACAGTACAGGAGATGACCAGAGACTGCGGACACAGTACAGAGGATGACCAGAGACTGCGGACACAGTACAGGGGATGACCAGAGACTGCGGACACAGTACAGGAGATGACCAGAGACTGTGGACACCGTACAGGGGATGACCAGAGACTGCGGACACCGTACAGGGGATGACCAGAGACTGCGGACACCGTACAGGGGATGACCAGAGACTGCGGACACCGTACAGGGGATGACCAGAGACTGCGGACACCGTACAGGGGATGACCAGAGACTGCGGACACCGTACAGGGGATGACCACAGACTGCGGACACCGTACAGGGGATGACCACAGACTGCGGACACCGTACAGGGGATGACCAGAGACTGCGGACACCGTACAGATGACCAGAGACTGCGGACACAGTACAGGAGATGACCAGAGCAGGGGCGGACTGACCATTTGGAAACTCGGGCACTGCCCGAGGGCCCGGGGTCAGTAGGGGGCCCCATGAGATGCCCCTGGTACCTTTTTCATAGGATTTTTTGAGTTTGTGCAAGGACACAAGGGCCCCATGATCCCCTATTACCCGGGGGCCCCATGAGTTGTCAGTCTGCCCCTGGACCAGAGACTGCGGGCACAGCACAGGAGATGACCAGAGACTGCGGACACAGTACAGGAGATGACCAGAGACTGCGGACACAGTACAGGAGATGACCAGAGACTGCGGACACAGTACAGGAGATGACCAGAGACTGCGGACACAGTACAGGAGATGACCAGAGACTGCGGACATAGTACAGGAGATGACCAGAGACTGTGGACATAGTACAGGAGATGACCAGAGACTGCGGACACAGTACAGGAGATGACCAGAGACTGTGGACATAGTACAGGAGATGACCAGAGACTGTGGACATAGTACAGGAGATGACCAGAGACTGCGGACACAGTACAGGAGATGACCAGAGACTGCGGACACAGTACAGGAGATGACCAGAGACTGCGGACACAGTACAGGAGATGACCAGAGACTGCGGACACAGCACAGGAGATGACCAGAGACTGCGGACACAGCACAGGAGATGACCAGAGACTGCGGACACAGCACAGGAGATGACCAGAGACTGCGGACACAGCACAGGAGATGACCAGAGACTGCGGACACAGCACAGGAGATGACCAGAGACTGCGGACACAGCACAGGAGATGACCAGAGACTGCGGACACAGCACAGGAGATGACCAGAGACTGCGGACACAGCACAGGAGATGACCAGAGACTGCGGACACAGCACAGGAGATGACCAGAGACTGCGGACACAGCACAGGAGATGACCAGAGACTGCGGACACAGCACAGGAGATGACCAGAGACTGCGGACCTTTGAGGAGTGGGAGCGGGTACCCAAATTTGACAGGTACCTGCTCCCAATTCCACTGTGATCACCTAGGCTATCGGAATCAGAAGTCCTCCCTCCCTCCCCGTAGTGTTCTGGGACACGTGACAGGTTCCAGAGGACTACTGGGCCATTCACAAAGCGCAGCGCTTCTCGCGCATGCACAGTGGGCACCCGGCTGTGAAGCCGCAAGCTGTCCACACTAAAGATGCCAGCGCCAGGGAGAGAAGACGGCCGGTAAAACCAGCGGTGGTGAGGAACACCCCTGGACCAAGGGACAGGTAAGTGGCTGTATTTTACAAGTCAGCAGCAACAGTTTTTGTAGCTGCTGACTTTTTTTTTCAGCTTGGGCCCTGCCTGACGCTGCTGCACTGCTGACATGGACTCCTCTCATCTGCCACTGAAGAGCCGAGGGGCCGACCCGGTATTCTAACACAGTAGTGGGGAGGGGGGGTTGGGTCCTGGTCAATATTCACTCCATAAGACACACAGACATTTCCCCCCATATTTTGGGGGGGAAGTGTGTCTTATGGAGCGAAAAATACGGTATACTGTCATATTTCCTGGTTATACATCAAGTTTTTGGGCCTTGGGTATCGTTATCTGAAAGTAGACATTTTCTTTTTACCCATAGAAAACATACAGAATCTTTCATTCTTCCATTATGCTGTTGCTATGGCAATAAAATTGTTTTTCCTTCGCTTTGAATGCAACGGGTCACATTCAATGTCAAGTGTTTTTCACAATGGTAGAATACAGAGAGAAGATGGTATGTTTGCCAATAAGTGTGGATATGCCACATACTGATTACCATTCCAAAAAAACATCCTCAACCTTTTTTAACATGGAGGAAAGTGGAAGGATAGCGCTGAACCCGTAGGTTTATTTTACTGGTATTGCTATCTTATGGTATTGATGTTGGTATAAATGATCTGGTACCTTGGCAGGCGGCTTCTACACCCCAGAGGATCTCCACAGTCTCATTGGCTTTTAGTGTAATGTAAAAAGAGCTGACAATGAAGCGCCCCACCACTACAAATACGTTCAGATACAACTTTATTCCAGTACAATTCAAAAAGTACCCAACGTATTTTGGGGGTCTAAGTGCTTTAGACCCCCAAAATGTGTTGGCTACTTTTTGAATTGTCTCCCTGACTCTTAATGGTATAAAATTGTAGCTGGACTTCTTAGGAGTGGTGGGACGCTTCAATTTCAACTTTTTTTTTTTTTTACATGAAGAACTCCTTGAAATAACTTTCCAGTCTGAGGAAACTCATGCTAATAACTGCTATATCTACAGCTCACAGTCCATTAGCATGATAGGCAGTGGGAATGAAAGATCTGCTTCCTCCATTCATAGCTCGTTTTTCATTCATAATACAGTACAGTTTCTATGAAGGGGGGGGGCAAGGTGTAGTCCGCACTCTCCATGAATTCATATGACAGGTCCCTCAACTCTATTAATCCCCAGAGCACCAGAGGTCTACTGCAAGGGTAGCAGAAGGGGATCAGAGGATGGGAGATTTTACCCAATTCTTCAGTCATTACCCACATATTTATTTGTTTCAGGTACTTATAAGGCGCTGTCAATTTATGCAGTGGTTTACATATATATACAGTGGGGATCGAAAGTTTGGGCACCCCAGCTAAAAATTTGTATTAATGTGCATAAAGAAGCCAAGGAAAGATGGAAAATCTCCAAATGGCATCAAATTACAGATTAGACAATCTTATAATATGTCAACAAAAGTTAGATTTTATTTCTATCATTTACACTTTCAAAAAAACAGAAAACAAAAAAATGGCGTCTGCAAAAGTTTCGGCACCCTGCAGAGTTTATAACATGCACTGCCCCCTTTGCCAAGCTGAGACCTGCCAGTGTCATGGATTGTTCTCAATCATCATCTGGGAAGACCAGGTGATGTCAATCTCAAAGGTTTTAAATGCCCAGACTCATCTGACCTTGCCCCAACAATCAGCACCATGGGTTCTTTTAAGCAGTTGTCTAGAAAACTGAAACTGAAAATAGTTGACGCTCACAAAGCTGGAGAAGGCTATAAGAAGATAGCAAAGCATTTTCAGATGTCAATATCCTCTGTTTGGAATGTAATTAAGAAATGGCAGTCATCGGGAACAGTGGAAGTTAAAGCAAGATCTGGAAGACCAAGAAAAATATCAGACAGAACAGCTCGCAGGATTGTGAGAAAAACAATTCAAAACCCACGTTTGACTGCACGATCCCTCCAGAAAGATCTGGCAGACACTGGAGTTGTGGTACACTATTCCACTATAAAGAGATACTTGTACAAATATGGTCTTCATGGAAGAGTCATCAGAAGAAAACCTCTTCTACGTCCTCACCACAAAAATCATCGTTTGAACTTTGCAAATGAACATATAGACAAGCCTGATGCATTTTGGAAACAAGTTCTGTGGACCGATGAGGTTAAAATTGAACTTTTTGGCCGGAATGAGCAAAGGTATGTTTGGAGAAGAAGGGGCACAGAATTTAATGAAAAGAACCTCTGTCCAACTGTTAAGCATGGGGTTGGATCAATCATGCTTTGGGGTTGTGTTGCAGCCAGTGGCACAGAGAACATCTCACGAGTAGAAGGAAAAATGGATTCAACAAAATTTCAGCAAATTTTGGATGGTAACTTGATGCCATCTGTGAAAAAGCTGAAGTTAAAGAGCTTCTACAAATGGATAATGATCCTAAACACACCTCGAAATCCACGGGGGATTACATCAAGAGGCGTAAACTGAAGGTTTTGCCATGGCCTTCACAATCTCCTGACCTCAACATAATTGAAAATCTATGGATAGACCTTAAAAGAGCAGTGCGTGACAGACAGCCCAGAAATCTCAAAGAACTGGAAGACTTTTGTAAGGAAGAATGGGCAAAGATACCTCAAACAAGAATTGAAAGACTCTTGGCTGGCTACAAAAAGTGTTTACAAGCTGTGATACTTGCCAAAGGGGGCAGTACAAGATATTAACTCTGCAGGGTGCCCAAACTTTTGCAGACGACATTTTTTTGTTTTCTGTTATTTTGAAAGTGTAAATGATGGAAATAAAATCTAACTTTTGTTGACATATTATAAGAATGTCTAATCTGTAATTTGATGCCTTTTGGAGATTTTTCCATCTTTCCTTGGCTTCTTTATGCACATTAATACAAATTTTTAGCTGGGGTGCCCAAACTTTCGATCCCCACTGTGTATATATATATATATATATATTGTATATCATCAGTCCCTAACTCTCAAGGAGCGTACAATCTAAGGTCCCTAACTCATATTCATACATACACATACTAGGGCCAATTTAGACAGGATCCAATTAACCTGCCAGCATGTCTTTGGAGTACATATCACACTTTTTTTTGTAAACTAAACTTGGGCTATAAGGAATCCCAAGCGTCCTCTGGAGGAACCCTGGATAAGAAAGGCTTGTGTTTATAGTTTGTGTATCTTCTATTTCTTATTTTGATACACTGATGGTTTCAGCACCTTCATATCAGACCTGGCACAGGAGCATACAATCTATTGTTCCTCCAACAACTGTGGGCAGTAAAGCCATACAACCCCTTTACTAATGTATATTGTACTATAATACTTTGGACTGTGAGATGTAAATTTCATAAGAACAGCATAAATAGTCCAAAACGATCAACAGCCAAGTAAGATATTGACTACAGACTTCTGATTTAGGTCAGCATGGTTAATTATTGTGCCACCATCTTGTTAGTATTTGGGTTCTATTAGCAAATTATATTTAGAAGTACCTATAACTTGTTTGCAGTTTTAAAAAAAAGAATCCTTACAATTTTTCAACCCAACACTGTGACTTGCATCACCATGCTTATCTCTTACCAGAAGAAAACAGAATCTTCAGAAAAAACCCATCCTGGCTGATTTAGATTTCAGTAAACAATGGTCCTGAAGGATGTCTTTTGTTAAATTTTATGACTCCTAGACCTGCTATTGTTTGTCTAAACCTGTAGAAATTTCAGGTATCCAATCACTTTAACTAGCAAGCTTTCTCAGTACCATAAACATTGAATCAACAGGAGATATTTCTGTGTTTTTCTGTTGTTCCATTCTTGTTAGGGAGGTCTTCTACCATCCACAGAACATAGTCGTATTTCCCCAGCCTAAGTAAATTCTTGGTATGTTCCCATGGAGAATCCACTAATAGCATGGAGCATATAACTGCTGCATCTCCTGGCCCTGAGGGGATTCTCTGGAGGAGAAGGATATGCTTCAGCTGGTCACAGTGGTAGTGCATCTGGAAAAAAAAAGCTCTGCATTTAATGAATATGCTGAGGGTGGGGAGAAATCTTCATCCAGTATCCAGCCAGCAATAAGGACTCAGTAAGAACAGTCATATTATAAAAGAGCCATCCGTAAATACTACCCTAATTCAGATTTATATAATTTGAGTTGCTAGTCCTACTATCTGGTCCACTAGTAGCCTGCATTTCCTGTATAGAGTGTATTTTGTCAGTGTCAAATGATCAATCATACTTCGACTTCATGGACAAAGATTTCTATTTAGGGTCTACTCACACTGACAGTTATAATCGTACCTGGCACAGTTCACCCCTTGGTTCAACTCATTTGTGTAGCTTGAGTGCTCTAAACCTTGCCAAGGAACCGGTAAGCGTACCAGGCTTGAGACCACTTCGAAGAGTTGGTCCTGGGTATGGTTTATTTGTGGTCTGATCTGGTACACTTCATTCTGAGCAAAAATTACGCTTGAGCACAGAACTCTCTATAGATTACTGATCACAAAAGCAGGGAACACTGTGGACTGGTTGGTAGAGATGATGATGGAAGTGTACCTGAGAACGCTTCCTTTCAGGTACAATGTGAGCGCAGATCAGTGGGGAATGGGGGGAACTGTGCCCAGATTGAGTACCCCCTTAGTTACTTCCAGGCAGCCCTAGACAGGGAAGGAAGGACCTGGTTGAGGTCAACTGACCAAGCAGTCAGGCTTTATGGATCAGGGTCAAGTGCTGCAGAGATTATACCACAGGCAGTATGGAAGTTGCCACTGAGGACTACTTTCTGAAAATGCCAGTGGCCTGGCTGTTATACTGCCCAACTGACTTCAGTAGTTTCAATCAGTGACCTAGGTCAACTACAGTGTCCCACAGACGTGAGTACACACCTCACATTTTTGTAAATATTTTATTATATCTTTTCATATGAAAACACTGAAGAAATGACACTTTGCTACAATGTAAAGTAGTGAGTGTACAGCTTGGATAACATGTAAATTTGCTGTCCCCTCAAAATAACTCAACACACAGCCATTAATGTCTAAACCGCTGGCAACAAAAGTGAGTACACCCCTAAGTGACAATGTCCAAATTGGGCCCATTTTCCCTCCCCGGTGTCATGTGACTCATTAGTGTTACAAGGTCTCAGGTGTGAATGGGGAGCAGGTGTGTTAAATTTGGTGTTATCGCTCTCACTCTCTCATACTGGTCTCTGGAAGTTCAACATGGCACCTCATGGCAAAGAACTCTCTGAGGACCTGGAAAAAAGAATTGTTGATCTACATAAAGATGGCCTAGGCTATAAGGAGATTGCCAAGACCCTGAAACTGAGCTGCAGCATGGTGGCCAAGACCATACAGTGGTTTAACAGGACAGGTTCCACTCAGAACAGGCCTCGCCATGGTCGACCATAGAAGTTGAGTGCAAATGCTCAGCTTCATATCCAGAGGTTGTCTTTGGGAAATAGACATATGAGTGCTGCCAGCATTGTTGCAGAGGTTGAAAGGGTGGGGGGTCAGCCTGTCGGTGCTCAGACCATATGCCGCACACTCAGGGGCGGACTGACCATTTGGAAACTCGGGCACTGCCCGAGGGCCTGGGGTCAGTAGAGGACCCCATGAGATTTCCCTGGTACCTTTTTTCATAGGCTTTTTTGAGTTTGGGCAAGGACACAGGGGCCCCATTATCCCCTATTGCCCGGGGGCCCCATGAGTTGTCAGTCCGCCCCTGCGCACACTGCATCAAATTGGTCTGCATGGCTGTCATCCCAGAAGGAAGCTTGCTGAAGACAAGCAGACTAAGGACATGGATTACTGGAACCATGTGCTGTGGTCTGATGAGCCCAAGATACACTTATTTGGTTTGTGTGTGGCGACAACCAGCTGAGGAGTACAAAGACAAGTGTGCCTTGCCTACAGTCAAGCATGGTGGTGGGAGTGTCATGGTCTGGGGCTGCATGAGTGCAGCCAGCAATGGAGAGCTACAGTTAATTGAGGGAACTATGAATGCCAACATGTACTGTGACATACTGAAGTAGAGCATGATCCCCTACCTTCGAAGACTGGGCCACAGGGCAGATTTTTAACATAACGACCCTAAACACATCTCCAAGACGACCACAGCCTTGCTATAGAAGCTGAGGGTAAAGGTGATGGACTGGCCAAGTATGTCTCCAGACCTAAACCCTATTGAGCATCTGTGGGGCATCCTCAACTGGAAGGTGGAGGAGGTCAAGGTCTCTAACATCCACCAGCTCTGTGATGTCATCATGGAGGAGTGGAAGAGGACTCCAGTGGCAACCTGTGAAGCTCTGGTGAACTCCATGCCCAAGAGGGTTAAGGCAGTGCTGTTGTCAGCGGTTTAGACATTAATGGCTGTGTGTTGAGTTATTTTGAGGGGACAGCAAATTTACACAGTTACTGTATACAAGCTGTACACTCACTACTTTACATTGCAGCAAAGTGTCATGTCTTCAGTGTTGTCACATGAAAAGATATAATAAAATATTTCCAAAAATGTGACTGGTGTACTCACTTCTGTGAGATACTGTATATGTATCAGAAAAGTAGGAATTTCTGCATATTTTTGTTGATATTTGCGGTGTCAGGTCTAAGGCACTGCTGTCACTGTTAAAATCAAGAGACTTGGAGTGAGATTTGGAGATGTAACTACTGTGTTGTGCACTGTTCTCCTTGCTGGAGGCTCTGACATATGGAAACCAAGACCTGTCTCTACCAAAAAAGGTACTGGTGTACCTTTTGCCTGAGGGCACACTCGTCAATGCCCGGGACCAGGCAGGAACTGTGGTTATGTGCAAACTCTAACATTAAGGCAGTCTCCCAAGCTAGAGATGAGCTGACACTAGATGTAGTAGTGAAGCTGAGTTTCTCTGTGATGCTGTCCCATAGCTCTACACCCAGTGACTTGTATATCTTGCATTCGGAGTAGCAGACCAAGCCATGTGTGTCCTGTGTTAACTCTTCCATACTGTACAGTAACGCTGTCTGCTTTCTGTTGCTATTGAAGTCGAACCGCTAGGGATGAAGCCCAAACAGAGACTACCTCGCTACTGGAGGACACCTCACTTTACCCAGATACCATGCCTCGACTGGTTGCCATGTGTCATGCATATGTACTTGTTTACCCTTAGTAATGGCCTTGTTCCATTCTTCTTACATGCTGACTTGACACTGTAGTGTAATGTACTTCATCCCCCTCTAATGCTTTACAGGCCCTTTTAATAACTTCAGACCGGGCTCTTAGAAAAAGTTTGACAGACTTTACTGACCATCTTCAGTACAACATAATCTAAAAGTGCAATGCAGAACATGTCCTGACCTAATTGTTTGGCGGCCCAGGCGTACCTTTACAGGCAGACGTCCATAGTGGCAAAGTCCATACTTGGTGTTATCCCGGTACCCTCAGTGTTTGAGGGTACCGGGATAACACCCGGTATGGCTCCTTGAGTTTAGGCAGGAACAGCAGCAACAGATGCACACCAAAGCCCTTGGACCTCAGCCTTCCTCCAATTTATATAACAGGTGGGCTGGTTGAAGCCCAAAAAGCCTAAACACCAGTAATAGACACCTTAAACCCTTCCCAGCCCAGCCTAGGCCAAACACTGATGACTTAAGCAGTTTCAACCTGCTTACACACAGGTCATATTGGTGATTAATCCATTGCCTTCTGCCTGCCTTTTTTGGGCACAGCTTCCCGAGTTCAGCTCTTTAAGACTGAAACATTTTTACAGCACATAACGTAATACCAATGGAATTTCAGAAAAACCATAACTCTTTGAAGAAGCAATCCATGCTTATAATAGACATAAACATGTGGAAGATTAACAAAAAAAAACTATAGAAGCCATGCATGCCAACTCCTCCGCTTGTTAAAGTGATTGGTGGTAGTGGGGGGGGGGGGGACGGACAGTATAGTGCCAATTTATTGCCAGGAACCTTAATATTTATGTCAAATTCCATACCCTTGAACATGTTGTCATTTTAAGAGTCATTTGTTTGTTTTTTTTAAATTGCAGCTTTCATTAAAATTTACCTGGTGATCCTGCCATCCTTGCTCAGACACTTCCTGTTATAGGGTGACAATGCTCTATCCCTGTCTCCTAAATGTCTCCATGTGCTCTCACTCTGTCGCACAGACATCCGATGGAGACTACAAGTGGACAATTTAACAAACATTATACAGGCTTTGTCTGCTGTTGTCACCATCAGGAAACCCACCCTGGGAAATGACATGCAGCCATAGTTGGAGCACATGCATGGGGACAGGAGGTGGCTACAGGATAGTAGCAGAATTGAGGTGCAGCAAAGAATCAAAAAGTTCATAATCTTTCATAATAAAATTATAATAGTTTGATTACACAGTCCTTTAGCAAACTATATATCTTACAGTTTGGAGTTATATCTGTCTTAAAGATACTCTATCACTTTGCCCAATTAGGGAAAAGTGACACGCAGGGGACTTCATAAACAGGGTGTAGCCAGGTGCTTGGTTAAGAGTGAGAGAGGCGCTGGCTGCAGCTGTTCTCTGTGGCTGCTAGACGTGTGTTTCATTTCATTACAATTCGTTTTTTGGACAAAAATCATTTTCCGAGATTGGATGTATACGAATCTCTGAATGCAAATCGTAACAAATGTCAACGAATCCAAAGAAAAAGTTATAGCGAAATTAATGAATGCATTTGTTTTATTCAGATGACATCACATGATATGGAAGTATTTTGGGCCCATGGGGAAATGAATTCAATTTCCAAATGTGTTTGATAATTTGGATAACAAATGGATTCAATTTTCATTCCATTTGTTAATTCGAATGCACATGTTGCCAGTCGATATTGTCCAATCAGAGCATGCAATTTCTCTTGGTGGGTTGGATTAGCATCTGAAAATATTGAATCCTTCCTATTCAAATCCATCTGATTCAATAGTTACCAAAATAAACCAATCTTCCAGAAAAACTACAAAATGTTTCTAAAACACCAGGACCAATGAATATATGAAACAAATGCTGAAGATAATAAATAACGAAAACAAATCGGTTCAACATAACGAATACGACGAAACGAAATTCTTCAATGAACTAATGCATCCAAAGTGAAACAAAACAATAATTTCCAGCGTGCCCATGTGTAATGGTTGCTGCCCTGCAGTGATGAACTGGGTAACAGTTACATCAGCCACAGGAGGGAGCTCCTGAGCAGGAAGAGTTCAATAGACTGAGTTACGCAGCAATGCACTATGGAAACTGTAGTCCAGAAGAAAGAGACACCACTGTAATCAAGAGCTTTGGAACTGCATTTCCCAGAGAGACAGATTGCCAGAAGGAGGGGGAAAGAGCTCAATTTTCTCAGGCTGTACAGGACACAACTTCCTTTTTGCCGTGAGGGGGACTGAAGAGTCGTTGTCCAATGTGCACCATCACTGCTGCATGTCAGTAGGCGGGATCCAGAGTGCTGAGTTTGGGAACGCCGACAACCACCTGGGTGCAGACCAGAGAATGGACTAATCACTGTGTGTGACTGGATGGTGAACTGCAGTATTGCTAGGACTGGTGAACTGCTGCTTTGGGGATTTATGGTCTGCTGCTAGAGAGAGACTGAGCCATTTAGGAACTGACCATACAGCCTTATAGCAGCTTTATTGCTGCCTCCAGGATCGAATGGGATGATTTTCAAGTGCACCAACGGTACAACTGGGCCCCAACGCTAGTTGGCTGAATTATTAGGTACTAAAAACTGTCCCTTTACAGCTGCTATACAGAGACCTTCACCTTTTGCTTTTGCTAAGAGGTACCTTTCAGGGGACATTGCATCATATCCTATCTATTCTCCTAGAGTGCACTCCAGATTTATTTTTATTTATTTCAGGTACTTATATAGCGCTGTCAATTTACGCAGCGCTTTACACACATATATATATATATATTGTACATTCACATCGTCCATAACCCTAAAGGGGTGTACAATCTAAGGTCCCTAACTTACATTCATACATACACATATTAGGGCCAATTTAGACAGAATCCAATTAACCTACCAGCATGTCTTTGTAGTGTGGGAGGAAACCGGAGCACCCGGAGGAAACCCACGCAAGCACAGGGAGAACATACAAACTCCATGCAGGAGGCACCATGGTCAGGAATCGAACCCATGACCCATTTACTGCAAGGCAAACGTGCTAACCACTAAGCCACTGTGCCGCCCCAGATTAGTTCTAGTATTATTATTCACAGTGCAGTTATTTTTATATGCACTGCTTATTGCTGATCTTGTTGATTTATACAGTGATCAGCATGAATGAGTACACCCCTTTTGAAAAGTAAGATTTTAATCAATATCTCAATGAACACAAGAACAATTTCCAAAATTTTTACAAAACTGAGTTTTATAGGACATTTTTTTAGCTCTTTATGTGAAATTAAGGTTAATAATATAACTTTGATGACCAAATATTCATTTTTACTCAAATTAGTTGATGCAAAAATGCACCCCACAACAAAAACTACTACAGTTAGGTCCATATATATTTGGACACAAGCACAACTTTAGTATTTTTCAGGTATTTACCAAAACATATTCAAGCTATAGTTATATAATGGATATGGGCTGAAAGTGCACACTCTCAGGTTTAATTTGAGGATCCAAATTGGAGGAAGGGTTTAGGAATTACAGCTCTTAAGAGTAGCCACCCCCCTCTTTCAAGGGACTAAAAGTAAGTGGACAATTGAATCCAACGCTGTTTCATGGCTAGGTGTGGGCTATTCCTTAGTTATTTCTTAGTCATCAGTTAAGCAGGTAAAAGATCTGGAGTTGATTCTAAGTGTGGTATTTGCATTTGGAATCTATTGCTGTGAACCTACATCATGCGTTCAAAGGAGCTGTCCATGCAAGTGAAACAGGCCATTGTAAGGCTTCAAAAATTAAACAGCCTGGAGATCACATTGTTTAGCAGACTGTGTCGGAATCTTTCCTCTGTGTGCTCATTTATTGTCAAACCACCATTTACTCTAACCCATACCAATACATTGAGTTCATTTACCACTAAACAGTGTTATGGCTGTTTCCTGATACTAATTCATGGTCAAATTAAAGAATCCAAACCCAAATTACCAAGCATCTCCCTTGGGAGGTAGCTCTACAAGGGTCTAAGATACGCTTGAGAAGGTGACAGATTCGTGGACTTGTAGACAGTATTGCAAAGACATACTGAGATCGGAGTGTCCATGGAGATACCCTGACCTCAGTGCAACTGAGCTGTCACATAGATGGCACAGCGGTGAGGAGTTTTGAAGCTGGGTGGGCAGAGTTTGATGGGTATTCACAGGCACTAGTTCATTCATTAGGTCTGTTCCCCTTGTGATTGACAGCAGGCAGTGGGCAAATCCTTTGCCAGTAGAAAGCCTGCTATTGGCTATAGTATCCGCCCACTGCATGCTGTTAATCATAGGGAGAGAGTGGATCTGATGGGGAAAAAATAGTGTATCAGCTTCCCCACCAAGCTCCACCCACTGAGTGTCACTGGCTGTCCGCTGTGAAGCTGACGGGTACCTTAACCACCAGTAACAGGTGGGGAAGGGAAGAGGTAGCGGCAGGAAAACAACACTCAGCTACACTGTGTACAGGGATAGTTACTCTGCCTGTCTCTGTACGCCAGTGTTTCTCAACTCCAGTCCTCATGGACCCCCAACAGGTCATGTTTTCAGGATTTCCCTCAGATGAAACAGCTGTGGTAATTACTAAGGCAGTGAAACTGATCAAATCACCTGTGCAAAAGAATGGAAATCCTGAAAACATGACCTGTTGGGGGTCCATGAGGACTGGAGTTGAGAAACACTGCTGTACGCCAACTTATACTTGGTCTTAATTATCTCCAGTTTCATTATCTATGAATTGAAGGTAATTATTTTTAATTTGGTGCACTAATAGCGCCCTTTTGTGAATGTAACGCTATTAGAAACTACTTGAATCTGGCACACGCATCCGTAAAGTTACTCAAATTGGTTGCAGGGATTTATAAATCTGCCACAGGCCATTTTAAAGGGCAATAACGCCAAAGGTGTCATAAACAATTTATTGATTTCCCTCTTGGTCTCTTGGTCGACAATACCCCCTGAACCACATTTATTTATATACAACCAATCATGTGAAAGTACTGACACAAGCTTCAAGAGTTCGATCTCCACTTTGATAGGAGTACATAGCTCTGGAGGGGTGCAGAGTAGACAAAGTAAATCGTAAGGTGGGCTACCAACAGCAAGTTTTTCAATGATTTAGAACAGGGGTCTCCACTCTTTCCAAACAAAGGCCCAGTTTACTGTCCTTCACACTTTAAGGGGGTTGACTTTGCCCAGTGGAAGTAGAAACTTCCCCTCTGTCAGCGGATGTAACCTATGTCCTGTCATTGGTATTAGTGTGAGTAATAGTGCCCCATCGTTCGTATCAAGGGAAAAAATAGTGCCCTATCATTACTGTCAGTGGAAGGAAGAATGTCCCATAATTGGTGTCAGTGGGAGAAATAGTGTCCCAAGGGCTAGAAAAGGCAAGGAAAGGGTCACATTTGGCCCTTGGACCACAGTTTGGAGACCATTGATTTAAGAGATCAGCTCAGTTTCATACTGGAAGCTGCCCTGCCACTATAAACTGCAGAGAGGTTCTGTAGACTAGAACTCTTTAAAATAACCTATTGGTGACAGCTATGATTAACAAGCTTTACAGTAGCTGGATATTGCTTCATAGGTTGTCCTTGACCAAATGGGCCCCAAGATCCTGTAGGCATGATAACATACACACACAGTGTAAACATGATGGGTAATATTGACCTTTTATCTGTGACCTGTCAGTGACTTTCTATGTCCATCCAGTACCCAACTAACAGCCAATTCTCCAGAGGCCTAAACAGCCCCTTGCTGAAAAATTCAAACATTCATTTAATTGATTTTCAGCTCTTCACCTGTAATCCCAGACACTTGAATGACAAATGCTCCCACTGAACAAACAATCCTTCCAGTTGACCTAGGGCCCACACATCTGTTAGAGAGGAATGCTTTGATGCTCTTTTCACAGCTCCACCATTCATAAGCTGTAAAATGGCTGTAAACTAAAAACAAGTGTACTTTTGGATTCTGATAGCATAAACGGCCCTTCGGCTTGCTTGAAAGTCAAAATGAAACCCTGAGAGTACCCCAGATATATTAAGTTTTCTCTTTCTGTTGAGTTGATGTATACTTTTGGCATTCCGCGGAATGTGAATTTGGCTTGTGACTTCCTGAAGTAGTGCTCCAACAATCCACATTCCGCATATTTGACATCCAGTGTATATTGTGATAATGAGAAATTTGCTGACTTAAGAGAAATGGATCACACAATGTTTTCTTAAAGTAGAAGAATCCGAAATGCTAATTTAACTCGGTACTACAAACTCCTTGGTATGAGTGGAGTCTGGTATGTTGAAACCCTCCTCCCACACGCACACTTTGCCTCACTTCCTGACCTCCATCACTAAGAACTTTTGGCTGAATTACCTATTCCTTTTACAACCATTGCTATCCCACCTTGCTTTAAAGTGGTACTAAAGGTAGAAACAAAAATGTAGGATGCAGTCTGTCACTAGCATTAGTATAAGTTGAACAGCTGTATTACCACCCCCCAACTGCACCCCCTTAAGCTGCAAAAGCAGCAGAGAGGGGTGTACACATACACACAGGCAGAAATTGTGCCACTCTTGTGTTTGGTTGGCACTACTACCTGCCGAACATGATCCATTCAACTGAATGGGGATGCGCCACATATTCTGTGCAATTGCAAGGGGGTTTTTATTGGTGCAAGTGGTTAAGACGGGTAGTGAGGAGGTGACATACACCCTTTGAAAAGCATTCCACTGTCTGATTTGTCTGCATTGTATATAACAATCAGCAATAACATTATGATCACTGTCAGGGCATGGACTCCTTAAGTCTTGTAAATTGCAAGGTGGGGTCTCCGTGAATCTCCCTTAGATGCTTGATTGGTTTGAGATCTGGACAATTTAAAGGCCAAGTCACTTCAAACTTGTTGTTTTCCTCAAACCATTCTTGAATTGATCAAACCAGGCCACCTTCTTCCATTGCTCCTTGGTGCACTTCTGATGGTGTAGTCGCTTCTGCCTGTGGACATTTATTATTGTAATAATTATTGTATTTATTTCAGATGCTTCTATAGTGCCGTCAATTTGTCTTGTTGGAACACCCATTTCAAGGGCATTTCCTCTTCAGCATAAGGCAGCATGACCTCTTCAAGTATTCTGATGTATTCAAACTGATCCATGATCCCTGATATGCGATAAATAGGCCCAACACCGTAGTATGAGAAACATCCCCATATCATGATGCTTGCGCAACCATGCTTCACTGTCTTCACAGCGTACTGTGGCTTGAATTCAGTGTTTGGGGGTCGTCTGACAAACTGTCTCCGGCCACTAGACCCAAAAAGAACAATCTTACATTCATCAGTCCACAAAATGTTGCGCCATTTTTCTTTAGGCCAGTCAATGTGCTCTTTGGCAAACTGTAACCTCTTCAGCACGTCTTTTTTTCAACAGTGGGACTTTGTGGGGGTTTCTTGCAGATAGCTTGGCTTCACATAGGCGTCTTCTAATTGTAACAGTACTCACAGGTAACTTTACACCTTCTTTGATCTTCCTGGAGATGGTTGTTGGCTGAGTTCTTGCCATTTTGGCTATTCTTCTGTCCATTCGAATGGTAGTTTTTCGCTTTCTTCCACATTTTTCAGGTTTTGGTTGCCATTTTAAAGCATTTGCGATCATTTTAGCTGAGTAGCTTATCATTTTCTGCACTTCTTTTTAATCAAGGTACGCTGTTCTTCTGAACAATGTCTGGAACGACTCATTTTCCTCAAGATTTCAGAGGGAAATGCACTGTAACCAGCATGTACATTTTCTGCCTTCCTTCCTTAAATAAGGGCAATAATTGCCACCTGTTTTTCAAAGAATGAATGACCTTACTAATAGAACTCCACACTGCTATTATTTTGAACATGCCCTTTCAATTAGTGATTCAATTACACAGAATCAGCAACATGCATGTCATGACTGTTGGGTCTGTTGGATTTTTATTACTCTACTACACCTGCTAATAAATTATTTGCCATGTAGAAATATAATTTCTACCAAAAACAGTGATTGATCAGGTTAGTGATGTCTGACTGCTATTATTTTGAACACAACTGTATATTGTACATTCACATCAGTCCCTAACTCGCAAGGGGCGTGCAATCTAAGGTCCCTAACTTACATTCATACATACACATACTAGGGCCTATTTAGACAAATTTAGCCTATTTAGGATCCAAATAACCTACCAGCATGTCTTTTGAGTGTTGGAGGAAACCGGAGTACCCGGAGGAAACCCATGCAGGCACAGGGAGAACATACAAACTCCAGACAGTTGGTGCCATGGCTGGGATTCAAACCAATGACCCTAGCCAGGCAGAAGTGCTAACCATTTAGCCACTGTGTTACCCATGGGTCAGCAAAGGCACCCTGACCAGTCTTCAGCTATGCAGGATATTCAACAAACTGCAATGCACTGTGTATTCTGGTGCCTATCAGATCCATCAACTTTTTAAGCAATTTGCACTACAGTACCTCTTCTATTGGATTTGACTACATGGGTCAGCCTTCGTTCCCCACATGCATCAATGAGCCTTGGCTGCCCATAACCCTGTTGTCAGCTGGTTTTCCTTCCTTAGACCAATTTTGGTAGTTCTTGACCACTGCAGACCAGGAACATCCCAAAAGCGCTGCGGTTCTGGAGATGCTTTGACCTAGTGCTAGCCTTCTAGCTATTACAATTTGGCCCTTTCAAATTTTGATCAAATGCTTACGCTTACCCATATTTTTTTTTGTCTTTCAACATAGCAACATCAGGGACAACATGTTTACTTGCTGCCTGTTTTATCCCACCTACGTTCAGATGCCATTGTAACAATATAATTAATGTTATTTACCTGTCAGTGGTCGTTATGACCGGTCAGTGAAATACCTATTATAAAGAAGTGATCTAATTGTAGTGCGTACTCCCTCTGTAAAGTTCTTCCTCAGGTTCTCTCCCAGTGGATTTCCCCACAACCAGGCACATGAACTCAGCCACACTGTTCCTAATAACCAGTCTAGGGGTATTGTTTTTGTTGTTTTTATTTTTGGAGAACTTGGATAGGGTTGAAGGAATTTAGTGGGATACTCCAAAAACAGAAACTGTGTACAAGTTGAGGACAGTGCAGTCCTTTCTGTAAAGCTGAAGCAGGAGTCCTTGCATATAGCAAAGTGTGGACTTGACTTGTAATAGAAGCAATTAGAAGCAGGCTTCTTTCTTTAGAGCACCAAGAGCAGAGTCCCTTCACAAAGAACTAGATAGACTGAGCTCTTCTGTAGTGGAAGCAGTTAAAGCACACAAGCTTCTTTCTTTAGAGCAATAAAAGCATAGTCCCTTCACAAGGAATTAGATAAACTAAGCTTTCCAGGACACCAACCAATGTCCCCTTTAGCATACACACCGCTGATGTTCTAGCACAGGAGGGGTGGCAGCAGCCCAAAAGTCTCTAAGATCTCTCAGCAGTCTGTACTCACAAAATATCCTCCTTCCAAATTCCAAGAGACACTTTCCTTCAGACTTCACCAGATGACACCAGACTTCAGCAGATGGCCCCTTAGTCAGCTCTCAGCAGATTCAGCATCCTGGCCCACAGGGTGCCCACCTGAGACCTCGTGAACAGCAAACACATGGCAACACTGCCCTGGAGGACAGCAAGCTCTCTAGGCTGGACTGATCCTCCGCAGGAAAAAACCCACAGCTCAGTGTGCTCAGAGAATATATACAGACTCCCAGCATGGCTTCCAGGCCCAACTCCCTGGGATTGGGCAGGGCTGCAAGAAATATTCATACTGCCATCTGCACAGCTCCACACCTATGATCCAGAAAGTTCTCATGGCTTTCTGGAAAGCAGAGGGAGTAAGCAGACTAGTAGCAGCTGGGAACACAGAACAGACCTAACTAATCAATTTCATCCACACTGGTTACAGTGAGGCAAGCTAAATTTACCAAGCAAAAACACACAGCTCCATTAAATAAAGTGAGCCAGCACTAAATCTAACTAATCCTAGCACCTATCTAGGAGGGTGCTACATAATGATCTGTAGATTAGCAATGATTAATAATTTGTGGGAAGCAACAGTAAAGGACAACCACAGAGGAGGAAGCGGAGAAAATATGTCTGTCCCCATATAAATATGTAATTACAAGGAAACCAGACTTATTATACCATAAACGCACATTGATAAGATTTTTTACAATAAGTTGATCTCCATGTGTATACTTCTAACAGCATACTTGTTCCAGGTTGGTGACTCAAAGTATTAGATCAAAGGGATCAATGTCTGAGACGGCCAAGGAACCAACAATTTTAGGAGGCATCTGCAATGGCAAGAATTCATATATCCTTCCATACAGATTTTCTTTAAGTTGAATGTTATTGTATTCTTCCAAGTGAAAAGATGTTGGGTAATCATCAACCTCTGGCCTAGAAAATGAGAAATGAGATCTGGTTTGGAATTGAAATGAGAAATTTTACAATACATTTATGTCTTACCTCTGCTCTCTCACTGCCAACATTTGCCATTCTGAAATTCCTGAGCAAAGCACTTCTTTTTCAAGCCCAATCTGTCTCTGCTGTATCAGCAGGTTTGCTTTTTGGCTGGAATGGGTAAATCTTCAAACTATAGACAACTATTGACAGGCTCAGAACACAACAGCACCTGTACTCAAAATATTTGGCTAATGTCTTTTTCTTCTATTGCTGGACTGTACTCTCAGGCAGAGTTGAGGAACTTGTAGACTTGAGATGTTCACTTGATAGCTAATGATCTGACGGTGTAGTCCTCACTGGGTGTTTAGTTCTGATGCATTAGATCCTAGCATACTGGTGTGAATGGAAAAATCAGATGCATCATCAATCCCCACAGCCTGATGAAGCCTGTAAAACTCTGAGAGGCTGAAAGTTACTGTGGCTGACAGGGCTGAATAGTGCACTGAGCCGTATGTGCCCTGGAAAGCAGACTGCTTGTGTTCCAGACATGTCTGTGAGCACATACTGCCCTAAACATTAGTATGACTTGGTGCATCATCCATTGCCATCAAGCTGCAGCATTTTTCATCTTCTCATAAAGTTTGCAGGCTGCCAGAAGCAGGGTTTGACAATGCGACTTTGCCTTCCACCTGCACCAAAACATCCTGATTTCATGTTCTAGGGTACCCAGTGTGCATGAGACCTTGAAATAAGCCTGTCCCTCCCTAAGCAGAGTGTTATCTTCTAATCTACTCCACCAGCTGTTTCAAATGCACTAATTTCTCCATAGCATACAGACCAAGCAGACCAAATAACACTGTTACTGATATACAACTTTTGACTTTTTGTCAAGCCATCTGCTAAGCCCTCCTCTCCATTTCTAGTCAATCCCCTGGCTGCTAATGAGTTCAAAGTACAGTGATACATAGCTGTCACAAAAAAAGACTGAGATGTCTGACATACAGACTGTGTTTTGCAGCTGAAAGCCTAGTATACACGATCAGAAAATCATATGAAATTATTTGAAGAGACCAGTACGAAAATCTTTCTTGTATGATACCAAATTGTATGATTTTCATTTAATCAGTACAGTTTTTGTCCGAAAATACAATACAAATACATTACATCACTTCCGAATTTTATTTCTGCCTTACAAGAATCTTCATAACTTTAATAACCTCTTCACTTTCGATATGAGACTAGCATGCAAAAAATAAAAACAGATGATCATTTGTTCAATATTCTCATCATGTGTACGGGGCTTTACGTTACCCATCTCTAGGCTATTAAAAGCAAAACCTGGATGTTGGTTGCTGATGAGAACTCTTCCACTTTGCTTTGATCAAATGATCCGTTAGTTAATTTTCATTGCTGTTTTATTTTTTAAAAATCTTTTTTTATTTTCAGGTCACATTTGAATGTGGCAAAAATGGCAGCGGAGGTTAACCCAAGACTATGTATCTCTGCTGGAGAAGAGAAACAGAGTTTGGTGCACAAACCCTCAAGGAAAGACCGAGCTGCAGGTGGTAGGACCAGAAATACCGAACAGTTTGATAAGCCAGTAAAGCATGAAGAAGAATATGGGGCGAGGACTTCTGTGTTACAAGGCAAGGTGAAGGCCCTGAAGGAAAAGTACATGAAGGAGAGAAAGGAGATCAGAATGTTGGAAGATGAAGGTGGAGAAAAGGACAATGAAGATGCTCTGGTGTCTCCTCAACTCCGAACCTACCTTACGGAAGAGTTATTGGACTGTACTAAGCATGGAAGATATTCTGGTGCTCACCAAGGGAGCTGGGGATGTGATGAGCTGTGGGGGACATACAGCTCAGATGGGTCCTCAAACACCCACAGCAATGGCTGCAGAATAGGAAGCCCATCAAACCACAGTCGGAGCCCAGAGAACAACTCTTCACTCTGTCTTCAGGAGAGGCTCCAGTCTTCATCTAATGATCTAGGTGTACCAGAGAACACTACGGAATGGGATTCAGTCTCTCTGACCCTGGCTGAAAGAGTAGAGAGAAACCGACAGGAGCTGAGGAGTAAATTTGGCAAAGCAGACGATCATGGTGGAGAGATCACTCACAGTCGTGTACTCAGCCAAGGGCAGACCACCAAAAGCTGTGAGTATAATTGTGAGTGGAGCTAGTGGGGTATATGATATGGAACAATTAATGCCATTCTTATATAACTGTACTTACTCTATTGCAGGGATAATCACAGGTGACATAGATGGAGACTTAGGTTTGGAAATACCTGGGACTGAAGACAATGGGTAAGATATCAGAGGAAAGCATTAAAGCCAACACTAAATAATTGTATTTCAAAAGCTGAACTCTGAAAAATTATAAAAGCAGCAACATAATAACTAACGCCTCTGCATCAACCTTGTGCAATCCCCTGTACAATGGCACTTAGACTGAAAGTTGACAAGGAATATGCTGATAGGCTACGTGAGCAGAGGGATTACTTTTTTTTGTTCTGCTGCTGCTCTTTCGCTGTCTATTTAAGAAACTGGGAGTGGAGAGAGAATACAATAATATTCCTTAAGGTGTATGTAAACCCTAAGAATTAATTTCTCTTATTTTCTCCCTTTTGGTCTGTTAACTATACCATTAAAAGTGTTTTTTACGTTTGAGAAGTGAAAAAATACCTGTTGATTTTGCAAGAAATCTTGTGAGCTGTGCACAAGGAGGGGTTATGGAGATAAGAAGCGGGAGGAGATGAGGAGATAAGAAGCGGGAGGAGATGAGAGTTCTGTGTTCTTGTAATCAGAAATGAAGTAGGCAGGGCTGACACCACCTGCTTAGAAAAACAGACTTGTGCTGTCACGTCAAAGAGGAGTGTAGAAGCACATTATATTTCTAGCACATCAACAGTTATGTTTCTGCACTTGCAGTGTGTTTAACCACTTGCCTACTGGGCACTTATACCCCCTTCCTGCCCAGGCCAATTTTCAGCTTTCAGTGCTGTTGCATTTTGAATGGCAATTGCGTGGTCATGCAACACTGTACCCATATGACATTTTTTTCATTTTTTTTCACACAAATAGAGTTTTCTTTTGGTGGTATTTAATCGCCACTGGGTGTTTTATTTTTTGCACTATAAACAAAAAAAGAGCAAGAAATTTGAAAAAAAAAAAGTTTTCTTCAGTTCTATTATAAAATTTTGCAAACATGTAGTTTTTCTCCTTTACTGATGTGGGTTGATGAGACTGCATTGATAGGCAGCACTGATGAGGTGGCACGGATAGGCAGCAATGATGGGCACTGATAGGCTGCACTGATGAGGTGGCACTGGTGGGCATTGATGAGGAGGCCTGATGATGCTGCACTGATAGGCTGCACTGATGGGCGGCGCTGACTGAAGACACTGACTGACAGCACTGACTGATGGCACTGATGGGTGGCTCTGCAGGGTCGCCACTGCAGGGCACTGATGATCAGTGCCGATCTCCTCTGTGACAGCTGCTGGTTATTGGCAGTATTTTCCTCATGCTGTAACAGCATGAGGAAAGTGCTACTGATAACCAGCAACTGTATTTACTTTGTGATCTGCTGTGTCATTGGACACAGCTGATCACGTGGTAAAGGTCTGCAGTGATTGGCCTTTTACCTCATCACATGATCAGCTGTGCCCATGGGAGCGCGCAGGAGGGTGCGTTCTGGGAGGACATCATATGATGCCCTCCCAGAACTTGGTAACCGTGCTCTAGCCGTCATTTGGTTAAAGTGACACTAAACTCTGGCTTAAAAATGTAAAGTATATGTTCTTAAAGTATAACTAAAGGAAAAACCTTCTTTGTTTTAGATAGAGTGGAGACGGATATGAACATGTGGGTAGCTGCACTGTGGTGCTGAAAGTAATTGGAGGCTTCCGTAGTTTGATCCCCTGTCCCTCCTCATCAGAAACCTCTCCCTGCTGCTAGTCACTTTCCCTGTCATACGTGTGCTCTTTCCATCTCATATCCACTACACAGAAACCATGCCAAAACCTGGGGGCAGGGACTTATAAAGATTCCACTGACCCAAGATGGCCACCAGGGTCACCTGGATGCAGTGTAGGCAACTGGTACGCGTGACAAGGAAATCCTAAAGAAATCAGGTTCCTCTTGACTTCCTCTCCAACTGCAGCACTGCTCCAGTCGAGGGCTACCTACAGTGAAGGAAGCAACCTCCTCCTGCCTACAAACACCTATTAGTTTTTTATTCCTGTCCATATATCCATTAGGGAGATTCACTCTCTCAATTTATCTTGTTTACCATTATCGGTGAAAGTAAAAGAAAATCCCAAATTTTGGGCTGTCCCCAGAACAGTAATAGAGGGAAAATCTTGCAATGGAGGGACACTAGTTATGGTGACCGGGGGGGGGGGCCCAATGGATTCTGTTATTTGTAGGGATTTTTGTGGCATTGGTGCAGTAGAGTCTTCTTTCTGGCAATGCGACCATGCAGCTCATTTTTGTTCAACTATCATTCTATTGTGCTCCTTAAAGCAATATTAAAGGCTCATTTGTACTTACCTGCTGCATGCAGTGGTTTTGTACAGAGCAGCCCAGATCCTCCTCTTCTCAGGGCCCCGCAGGCTCTCCTGGCTCCTCCTTTCTTTCAGATTCCCCCACAGCAAGTAGCTTGCTATGGGGGCACCCACTGCTCCTTGTGTCCATTCACACACAGAGCCATGCCTTGACCCCGCTCCTCTCTCTCCTTATTGGCTGGCTGGCTGTGATTGACATCAGCAAGAGCCAATGAGTCCCGCTGCTGTCTCAGCCAATGAGGAGGCAGAGACCCAGTACAGCCGAAGCTGTTGTGCACATCGATGGATTGCGATGGGGCTCAGGTAAGTAATGAAAGGGCTGAGGGCACTGCTGCACACAGAAGATTTTTTTTTCCCTTCATGCATAGAATGCACGAAGGTAAAAAACCTTGAGCCTTTACAACCACTTTAAGAAACACACTGTCTTTTTTCCAGAGCAGCCTGTATTTCTCTTAACGTTACCTGTGGGTTTTTCTTTGTATCCTGAACAATTCTTCTAGCAGTTGTCTGCAATCTTTCTTGGTCTACCTGACCTTGGTTTGATATCAAGAGATCCCAGAACATTCCACTTCTTCCAGGCTTTGCATATCTTTTTATATCCTTTTCCATCTTTATAAAGTTCCATTACCTTGTTACACAGGTCTTTTGACAGTTCTTTTCTCTTGCCCATGTCCCAGTATCTAGCCTGCTCAGTGCATTCACATGAGAGCTAACAAATTCATTGTCTATTTATATACAGACACTAATGGCAGTTTAAAAAGTCACATGTGGGAAATTAACCTGCAATTGTCATTCCAACCTGGGTGTGTCACCTTGTGTGCCTGTACCAAGGCCAAACATTCCAGGGTATGTTAACTTTTTATCAGTGCTATTTGGGTGATTTCTGTTGTCATCATGATTTAAAAAGAAGCCACACAACTATGTGATAATACATGGCTTCGTATGATCACTATCCTTAAATAAAAGACAGTTTTTTGGCACGACCAGTCAAATTTTCAATACAAATTCCAAAATTTCACCATTTCTGCCAGGATATGCATACTATTGAGCACAACTGTAAATAAACATGATAGATGGCATTTTAAGTTAAACTCCAGGGGAACAGCTAAACATACAAATGACATACAGCTGTTTTTTCCTGATAAAAGATGTATATTTCTGCCCATCCACTCCTTAGATTTATATAGCTCTGTTATGCAGCACAGGCCTGTTTGGCAGAGCAGGAGACCTGATTTCTCTATTGCAACATTTACAGATCTTATTCCTCCCCTAACCTGAGACTGGACCGTGAAGAGAGAAGCAGAAGACTGTTGAGTCAGTAATGTCCCTATTACTCTGCTCTTTTCTACTATCAGCATGTTCCTTGTTATAGTTATACAGCAACTAGGGATGCACCAATACTGTTTTTTATTGGCGAATACAATACCAATACATTCGATCAAGTACTTACCGATACCGATACTTTGCGGCCCAATTTGCATCAATATAAAATATATGGACAAAAATTGCACTACAAAGATTAGCATGCGATTCCTTTACAAATTGCATGCGGTTTCCCCATTGCTTCTGTGTTAACCCAGGACTGTCATAGCCTGAGTTCAAACAGGAGAACGGTGCAGGGAGATTTCCCGCAGTGGAGAGTGGAGATGTATGCTATGGTGGCAGTTGCACCATATCCTCAGTGGTAGGAGAGGAGAGAGGCAAGGCATCAAAACACATTAGCCCTTTGGATTGTCATATGTCCCACTATGTGATGTGATGCATCGTGGACTAGCCCTTGGGCTAGAGGTCTTTTGATTGGTCAAGATCGTCACATGGACAATCCGATGCCGTCTAGCCCAAAATGTCAATACTGCGAGAGGAGAGAAAGCGACGGGGAGTTCAAATCTCTCCTTTCTCTCCTCTCCTACCACTGAGAATATGGAGCAACAGTCTCCATAGTATACATCCCCACACACCCACCCACTGCTCAGCCTGGGATCCATGCAGGGAGGTTTCCTGCATTGCTCATGTGTGAACTCTGGCTATGACCAGCCTGGGTTCACACAGGAGCAGTGGTGAAGCCGCATTCAATTTGGACAGGTATTGTCAGAGCTTTTTTTCATAAAGAATAAGTGCAGTAACTCCCCTTTTCTGAGTATCCCCTTGCCTCCACCCTCTTCCCTCCTCTGAGTACCATACCTTGGTTCCAGCCCCTACCTACCTCCCAGTCAGGGGCGGACTGACCATTTGGAAACTCGGGCACTGCCCGAGGGCCGGGGGTCAGTAGGGGGCCCCATGAGATGCCCCTGGTACCTTTTTCATAGGCTTTTTTGAGTTTTGACAAGGACTCAGGGGCCCTATGATCCCCTATTGCCCGGGGGCCCTATGAGTTGTCAGTCCTCCACTGCTCCCACTACTGCCCCTTTAGAGAATACAGAACCAAGTATCATTTTGTGGTGCTAAATAATTTGCATGGAATTTGTTAATAACAAGAGAGGCAGTAAAATAGATCCCCTGCAGCCAGCAACTATAGATCCCCCAGCAACAATAGACCCCCACACAAAAGTAGATCCCCCAGTAGCCAGCATCAATAGTTCCTCCAGCACATCCCTTGCCATTACATACATTCAGTGCTGGAGGTACCAGAACTGCGTTCCCACCCCCACCCGTTCCCGCTGCAAAAAAACCCCGGAGAATCTCATTCCTGTTAAAATTGCATGCTGATTTTGCCTGCCCCCCCCTCAAACAATAGACCCCATACAAACAAGATCCCCACCAGTGACAATAGATCCCACAGTAGCCAGCCTCAATAGATCCTCCAGCACATCCCTTGCCA
This sequence comes from Staurois parvus, assembly GCF_062004578.1. NCBI lineage: Eukaryota > Metazoa > Chordata > Amphibia > Anura > Ranidae > Staurois > Staurois parvus. Next base: position 2,250,222 of record NW_028317902.1, on the reverse strand, counting down.
TTACATGCATTCGGTGCTGGAGGTACCAGAACTGCGTTCCCCCACGTTCCCGCTGAAAAAAAACCCTGGGGAATTGCATTCCTGTTCAGATTGAATGCTAATCTTTGCGGTGCAATTTGTATTGATGCAAATCACACAACAAAGTATCGGTTTCTGGTATTGAGAACATTTTCACGCATACTCGATATCGGCGCATTCCTAACAGCAACCATAAAACAAAACAGGGCTCACCTGCCTAGTGCATTATCCTCAAAACTAGACTTTATTAATAAAACCATGGTAAGTAATATACTCACAAACCAACAGGTGAATAAAAGCTTGTTATAGTAAAAACAGCAACTTCTAGTCCACAATGCATCACATCACATAGTGGGACATATAGCAATCCAACAGGCTAATGCTTTTTGATAGCTTGTCTCTTTCTCGGAACCTACAATTCTATGGCAGTGAAGAGAGAAGCAGAAGACTGTTGAGCTCATCTCTGTTAGGGCTCATGTACACGGGGCATTTGGAAAAATCTTCTGAATGCTGGAAACTGCTGGAAAATGTAGGTTAAAAAATGTCAGTTTAGCATACTGCGTTTATATGCGTTTGCGTTTAGAAGCGTTTTTAAAAGATAACCTCAGGAGACCTTCCCAAATGCCCAGAATGCACTGAAAAATAGTAAATAACTAACTATTTCAGACATTTTGAGAGAAATAGAGAGAGCAGAAGCAGAGAGAGTAGTATGTGTTGAGATGACATGTCTTTTCTGGTTGTATTCACTATGGATCCCATCATGAGCATAATGCAGCACGTTCTGCCATTTTTTCCTTCACGCGAAACCTGGAACTGACTGCGCTGGTGTACCGGGTCTATTTGAATACATGGAAAACGCTTTACATGCATTTCTGATGATGAAAAAAGGCTCTGGACAGCATCTGGATATGGAACATTTAAAACACGCTTCTAAACGCAAACGCTTATAACATTTGCTGTTTGAAATGCCAGTAAAATCTACTCCTGAACGCAAGTTTGGTGCGTTAAAAAAAACAACTGTAAACTCAACTGCCTGTAAACGACTGTGTGTACATGGACACATAGCAAAACATTAGGGAGAGTTCAGGGGCTGCTGAAAAAAACGCTGAACAGCTCCTGAACGTCAGTTTAGGAGCTGCAGTGTACATGAGCCCTTACTCTGCTCTTTTCTACTATCAGCATGTTTCTTGTTTTAGCACTACAGCACAATGGACTGGACCTGGCGCTGCTTCTCCCTCTCCCAGTCTACGCTCTGCTGTATGAGTGGCGGTGCCGCAAGAAGCTGATGCCAAGTCATATTCAGGCATTTATAGTGTTTGCATTTAAAAATAAATGTAATGATATATTAATGAATACAGAGCTACATTATTTTATGTCTTTTATACCTTCCTAATGTTCAGCCTTAATAAAGTCTAGTCCGCTCCGATACACTACACGCTTGGTTTATGCATAAGGCTTTTTGTGCTGTCATGGAGGATGATTGGCTGTTGTTGAAATGGAATTTCCAGCAATGCTTAGTCACTGGCTGCCAGAACACAACAGGAGATCTTTTTCTGCAGCGGCTGAGCATCGAATGGTTGCTTAATCTTAGACAGATGCATTTCACAGAATTGGATTGTACTGTATAACCACGTGATCTCCATGAGCTCCCCCCTTTCTCTTTTGTCAGGATAGGTGCTAGAATGGAAACTCTGGGGCACATCTTGGTATTTGGGTGTGCTTACTGTAAGCTTGTAGAATTTCATTTGTCATCTGCACTTCACATTAGTACAAAGCCAGAAGTGACAACCGCCTTTAATCTTTAAGCCTAAACCATATGTCATGTATCCGTGTCTGCCTGTCGCTGATGTCCTTGTCTAATCATGCCTTAAAATGGGTTATGGCCTAATATTACCTCTTGGTGCATTTTGTGTTTTCTTTTTTTTTGTTTTTTTTTTATACCCAGGTCCATTAGGGGGCACTGTAAGCATTGGCCTCTCTTCTCGCCCTATATTTTTCTACAGTCTGACGTTGCTTGTAGCACTCAGGGAAGTGGCGTCATTATTAAATCTCTTCTAATCCTCTCCCAGGGAGCTCAGCGCCCGTCACGAACAGGCCAAGCAGCTGCTACAAAGAGCACGGATGAAAGCAAAGGGGGCCAGTCCCTTGCGAGCATCCCACTGTGTCCTTGCACATCCACACTCGCAGCCCACTCTTCGCCGGTAAGCTGGGATAAGGGGGGGACATACAGCCTGAATGAAGACTGTACAATGTATGGAGGAGTGGGACTAGGCAGAAAAACAGGGGGATTTACAAGGATTAAAAGATTCCGCAGAAACTCAGAAGTCATAACGTATCAAAACAGAGAAAAGGGAACTCAATGGGACACAAATCGTGTCACTGGATTAGTTTTCGTTGTTTAATGTAATTTATATAGCTGATATAAAATGGTCTTGTTGTCTTAATGCTGCTATAGCTTCCTACCACCCCTACAACCATCTTCAATGAATAATATCACATGGTACTGAGAAAATGTATAGTCTACCATTTCTGATCTCTCCATATAAATATGCTAATTCCATAGCTCATGGACTCTATACATTAACTTCTAGTTTCTCATTTAAGGAGAATGCAGCATGAGGGGTGAGACTCTTTTGGTGAGGGGGGTTGTGTTATGAATATGGCATTACTGCTTGGATACAGAAGAGAGATAAGGGACCAAGAAACTATTCAACTAACTTAACCTGGTGTTGAGCAGACTGATCATGTAGACCACATGTGAATGACTCCATTTATCACGATTTTTGGTACTACACAACTAGATGTAGGATATCACAAGATTTGAGCACAGACACAGAACAGAATCTTTTGCTGAGTTGCATTCAATGGTGCAGCTTCCAGAGTTGTCTTTTTAAACCTGACGTTGTTACTTTGAGTGTCACTGACCTGGAACAAGCAGTAAAGAATGAATATTCTGAACTCTGTCATGTATATTTGCTCCAGTATGCAGCCTCAATGCTTGAACCTTTTTAAAGTACTATTGTCAAAAAATGTATGGGCTGCTGTTGCTGTCCTGCTAGAAATTCTAGTTGCCTGGTTATCTGGATACAATACTTGTGAGTCACAGACTGATGACAAGAATGCTTTTTCCAGATGAATAACTAAGCATCGATTCCTAAGTACCAGCATGACAATCTCTTAGACAGAAAGTTCAGCTATGATAGTAAAAGTATTTCTCCTAATAAAGTGGCAGCTACCATGTACATTATAAAGCCAAATGTTTGTTGATACCAGCTTATCACACCAATTGGAGCTTGTTGGACATCCTATACCAAAGCCATAGGCATCAGTATTAAGTTGGCCTACTCTTTGAGGCTATAACACCTTCCTTTCTTTTGGGAATTCAATTATTTTTTGCGAAATGGACCTGTGTTTGGTTGGATTTTGAATGAAGGAACAATGTGTCCTCCAGAGAGGTCCCTCACTAATGGGGGAATGGTATCAGGTGAGACTGGTATAAGTCTCTGGCTGCTGCCTCTCTAGAAGCCGCTTAGATGTGCTCTGAGGGAAGATTTTGAGCAAGTTTAGAGACACGCCCAGTGTAGAGGTACAGTACATCACAACAGAGATTGGATTTCAAAATGTTTATTGAGAAACTTGGTTCACAGATTAAAAGCCAACAGGTTTCAGAGGATTTGCCTCCCCCTTCATCAGGGCTGTGTAGGTTGATGTGGTCAGCGTGGGTTTGGAACCAGAGGTCCACTTTTGATGGTAGCCTTTTTTTGTGCTGTCAGATCATATTGGCATTGTTAGGTCCAGACCAGCACTGACCACATCAACCTATACAGCCCTGATGAAGGGAGAGGCAATTCCCCTGAAACACGGTGGCTTTTAACCTGTGAACAAAGTTTCTCACAAAAACTTCTTGAAATCCAATCACATACCTCTATACTTGGCACACCTCTAAAACTGCTCAAGATCGTCTTCTGGGAAGGTTCTCTACAGGATTTTGGAATGCATCTATAGGAATTTGTGCCCATTTAGCCAGAAACAAATTGTGAGCCCATGTACTGATGTTAGATAGGAAAACTTGTCCTGCAATTGGCAGTTGACCAATTCATCCCAAAGGTGCTCAGTAGAGTTGAGATCAGAGCTCTTTGTAGGCCAATTCAGTCCTCCACACCAAACTCCTCAAACCATGTCTTTTATAGAGCTGGCTTGTCCACAGGGACACAAAGGAAAGGGTTTTCCTTAAACTGTTGCCACAAGGTTGTAAGTGCATGTTTGTCTAAATGCCTTTTTGTATTGTGTGCTTTATGCTTCCCTGGAAACACCTGAACTCTATAACTTTCAGGGGTATCCACATACATTTGTTTATTATTATTATACAGGATTTATATAGCGCCAACAGTACAATTACAATACATTTCAATACAGAAGGAATAGGAGGGCCCGGCTCGTGGAGCTTACAATCTAAAGGAAGGGGGAGGTGATACAAAAGGTGATAGCTGCGGGGGATGATCTGGTGGAGGTGATTCAAGTACAGTTCTTAGGTGGAGGTGTGGTAGGCTTCCCTGAAGAAGTAAGTTTTCAAAGATCGCCTAAAGGCAGACAGGGTGGGGGCTGACCGGACATGCTATGGTAGGAGGTTCCAGAGGATGGGAGAGGCTCTGGAGAAGTCCTGGAGGCGAGCGTGGGAGGAGGTGTTGAGGGAGCTAGAGAGGAGGATATCATGGATATCATTATACTGCTAGGTGTGATGGTCAAGTGTCCACACACTTTTCACCCTTAAGCTGGCCATACACTAATCAAAATCCAGCCAGTTCAACAAGGACTGGCTAAAGTTTGATCAAAATGTGTGGCAAAACCCGCTTAACAGAAGCCGATGTTTGATTGGCCATTATAGAAAGGAAATGTGGGAAAATTTCCTCAATCAGTGGCTGGACCCAATCTTTGCATTCTGTCCCAGCTCTATCCAACTTGTTTGTGTGCATCTGTTGATTAGCTGATTGGAAAAAATGTGTATCTATCTTGTAGATTTACCTAAATTCACTGATGATTCTTAAAATCATATATGTATCCTGGGCCTTGAGGAGTGGAGCTGTGCAATCCTGCATTTAATCCTACAAGGAAAGAATGTCATTGATAGGAGTATTTGTAATATTGGTCATGCTGGAAGCAAGATGTAACATGTATGGTGGGGATATAAGATGAGCTTCAGTATTTTAAAAGCATTCTTTTTAAGAACTCATTGTTGGAAGAGTTTGTATCTCTTTTTTTATTTATTGCATTGTACACATACAGAACACACACTACAAAAGGCGACGCTAATGAAACGTGAATGCAGACTGTGAATTGGCCAGGCATTTTTTTCTCTTGTTCTTTTCCTCTGAGATATCAAAGAGAAGTACTGTGGTGACAGATATATAGAGTAGCTGCTTTTGTATTCTGGCTGATAAACTTTTGTTTACACAAAGGGTAATATTATGTAAAGAATGTGGCAGTCTGGGATGTTGCCTTAAGGCTGACTAATACTTTTTTTTTTTGATCAGCCAGAAGCCAAAACGGATTTTCCCATCTTCATAAATGAGGTGGACGGAGGAATCCTCCCCACTGGAACATTGTATTCTGACAGCCGGACTCTCTGCTGTCAGTATACAACGAGAAATCAAGAGATTTTCCATTATTCCTGTTCCCGTTCTGTTGAACAGGGGCGGCCACATGTCAATTGAATTTTGGTTCATCATTGGCCAGCTTTATACCCTTTTACATTAATGGTAGCATCTGTGCGGCTACAAGGATCAGTCCACTCAATACTGGTATTTAATTTAACTTTACAGGGCAAAAAAAATAAAAATGCAGTACATCCCTGCAATACTTGCACAACCCTCCCGTGTTTTATTCTTTATTTGTATGCAAATACAGTGCAAATATCAAAAGTGCACTCAGCTACTAATTTTTCTGTTGAGGGTTGAAAACACATAGTATTTTCTGACTGAAATCACAAAAATAGTGTCAGCTCTGTCCAGTTGTCTTTTGTTAAGCTGTTCATACATTAATTATGACCTGATGCCCCCACCCACACATTCGAGGTGGATGGGGGAATTACTACTGCTGTGCTATTGTGTCCTTCCCTGCCATCAGAATGGCACTGAAACAAAACCAACAGGCTGGTTGTACAGAAGTGGATCTACTAATTGACTTCTGTACAACTAAGCCTGCTCATACATGTTTCGAAATTTGTCCAGTTCCTGCTAGACCGACCAACTTTCGATCCATGTATGGCTGCCCTCAGTGGTGTATTTTGGTTTTGTGCTGCCCTAGGCAACACTAAAATCAGGCACCCCCCCATCTAAATTTGTCCCACCCCTTCCTGTTTAAGACCCACCCCTTCATCTGTAAACTCCACCCCTTCCTATTCAGGCTCCACCTTTTCATATTAGAGCTCTGCCCACTGACAACAATGATGGGGCGCTATTCCTCCCACTGACAACAACGATGGGGTGCTTTTCTTCCCACTGACAACAACGGTGGGGCACTATTCCTCTCACTGACACCAATTATGGGGCACTATTCCTCTCACTGACACCAATGATGGGGCACTATTCCTCTCACTGACACCAATGATGGGGCACTATTCCTCTCACTGACACCAATGATGGGGCACTATTCCTCCCACTGACACCAATGATGGGGCACTATTCCTCCCACTGACACCAATGATGGGGCACTATTCCTCCCACTGACACCAATGATGGGGCACTATTCCTCCCACTGACACCAATGATGGGGCACTATTCCTCCCACTGACACCAATGATGGGGCACTATTCCTCCCACTGACACCAATGATGGGGCACTATTCCTCCCACTGACACCAATGATGGGGCACTATTCCTCCCACACTGGCACTAATGATGGGGAACTATTCCTCCCACTGACAATAATGATGGGGCACTATTCCTCCCACTGGCACCAACGATGGTGCCCCATCATTAGCGTCAGTGTGGGAGGAATAGTGCCCCATCATTTGTATTAGTGAGAGTAATAGTGCCCCATTGTTGGTATCAGTGGGAGGAATAGTGCCCCATTGTTGGTGTCAGTGGAAGGAATAGTGCCCCATCATTGGTAGCAGTGGAAGGAATAGTGCCCCATCATTGGTAGCAGTGGAAGGAAAAGTGCCCCATCATTAGTGTCAGTGTGGGAGGAGTAGTGCCCCATCATTTGTATCAGTGAGCGTAATAGTGACCCATCGCTGGTGTCAGTGGGGGAAGGAATAGTGCCCCATCCTTGGTGTCAGTGGGGGAAGGAATAGTGCCCCATTGTTGCTATCAGTGTGAGGAATAGTGCCTCATCATTGGTGTCAGGGGGAGGAATAGTGCCCCATCATTGGTGTCAGGGGGAGGAATAGTGCCCCATCATTGGTGTCAGGGGGAGGAATAGTGCCCCATCATTGGTGTCAGTGAGAGGAATAGTGCCCCATCGTTGGTGTCAGTGGAAGGAATAGTGCCCAATCGTTGGTATCAGTGGGAGGAATAGTGCCCCATCATTGGTGTCAGTGAGAGGAATAGTGCCCCATCGATGGTGTCAGTGAGAGGAATAGTGCCCCATCGTTGGTGTCAGTGGAAGGAATAGTGCCACATCATTGGTATCAGTGGGAGGAATAGTGCCCCGTCATTGGTGTCAGTAGGAGGAATAGTGCCCCGTCATTGGTGCCAGTGGGAGGAATAGTGCCCCGTCATTGGTGTCAGTGGAAGGAATAGTGCCCCGTCAATGGGGTCAGTGTGGGGGGGGAATAGTGCCCCATCATTGGTGTCAGTGGAGGGGAATAGTGCCCCATCGTTGGTGTCAGTGGGGGGGGGAATAGTGCCCCATCATTGGTGTCGGGGGGGGGGGAATAGTACCCCGTCATTAGTGTCAGTGGGAGGAATAGTGCCCTGTCATTGGTGTCAGTGGGAGGAATATAGCCCCATCGTTGGTGTCAGTGGGGGGAGAAATAGTGCCCCATCGTTGGTGTCAGTGGGGGGAGAAATAGTGCCCCATCGTTGGTGTCAGTGGGGGGGAGGAATAGTGCCCCATCGTTGGTGTCAGTGGGGGGGAGGAATAGTGCCCCATCGTTGGTGTCAGTGGGGGGAGGAATAGTGCCCCATCGTTGGTGTCAATGGGGGGGGGAATAGTGCCCCATCATTGGTGCCAGTGGGAGGAATAGTGCCCCATCATTGGTATTAGTGACACCAATGATGGGGCACTATTCCTCCCACTGACACCAATGATACTTACCTTGCTGACCCCTGCTCCAGTCATTAGTGTCAGTGGGAGGAATAGTGCCCTGTCATTGGTGTCAGTGGGAGGAATATAGCCCCATCAATGGTGTCAGTGGGGGGAGAAATAGTGCCCCATCGTTGGTGTCAGTGGGGGGAGAAATAGTGCCCCATCGTTGGTGTCAGTGGGGGGAGAAATAGTGCCCCATCGTTGGTGTAAGTGGGGAGAGAAATAGTGCCCCATCGTTGGTGTCAGTGGGGGGGAGGAATAGTGCCCCATCGTTGGTGTCAGTGGGGGGGAGGAATAGTGCCCCATCGTTGGTGTCAGTGGGGGGAGAAATAGTGCCCCATCGTTAGTCAGTGGGGGGAGAAATAGTGCCCCATCGTTGGTGTCAGTGGGGGGGAGGAATAGTGCCCCATCGTTGGTGTCAGTGGGGGGAGGAATAGTGCCCCATCGTTGGTGTCAATGGGGGGGGGAATAGTGCCCCATCATTGGTGCCAGTGGGAGGAATAGTGCCCCATCATAGGTATTAGTGACACCAATGATGGGGCACTATTCCTCCCACTGACACCAATGATACTTACCTTGCTGACCCCTGATCCAGCCTGGGCTCGCTCCCTCTCCCATCCACAGCCATCATACCTGTCTGCAGCAGCATCATCTGCAAGGCACAGACACTTACCTGTCAGCTATCTTCCTTCTCGCTCACTTGATCTTCTTTGATCTTTGCGCTGCCGCTCGGCTCCTCCTCTCCAAGCTCCGCCTCCTTTCCAGTGATTGGCCGCCTGTGTGCCTTTCCTGAGCTACAGTTCTGGTGGCCAATCACTGGCGAGGAGGCGGAGCTTGCCGAGGGAGGGACAAGCTGCCATAGGCTGTTGAGTGATCCTGGGGGTGTGGCCAGATGACAGGGGCGCATGTGATCCCACCCACACATCGCGAACTGAAGACACCGGACCAGCTGACCTGTCAACCTCTCTACTCCTCCTCCAGCAGTGCCTCGTGGACCGGTTCGACGTGGGACTGGGACACGGAGTCGCAGACCCAGGTAAGGTACAGCAGCCCGCCCCTGTACTAAGTGTCCCTTTCGTGGGAAAGGGGGGGCGGCATTACCGCCCTCCTAAAAAGTGCCGCCTTAGGCAAATGCCTTGTTTGCCTCGCGGCAAATATGCCCCTGGCTGCCCTTCTAATAATGAATCTCCCTACTCTTCTAATCTCCACAACATAGAGAGTATGTGAAAGTCCAAGACAAGAATGTGGAGGGCTAATTAGGCTCTGTGAGATAATACAATGTGCAATGGGACAGCTCTGAATTTTATCAACATTTTTTTGTTCTTACTAAATGGATATTAAATAACAAAACTCTTTAAGGGTATAATTAAAGTACAACTAAAGCAAACACTCTTTTAATTTTGAATAGCATGGGAAGGGATTAGAATACCTGTCAGGTTTTTACCACGGTCTTTGCCCCTATTAGGACATTCAACCTCTCTATTTCTCTTGCTTATCGTTCTCACAAAAGGTGAAAGTGAAAGAAAATCCAAAATTTTAAGCAGTTACCAGAGCAGGAATAGTAGGGAAATCTTCCAGAGCAAACCGCTATTCCAGTAACCCTGGTGACAACCAGTGATTTTCTCAGTTTGGTGGGATTTCCTCACCAAACTGCCTGTTTTGGTTACGAAGAGTGAAGAGAAATCTTCCTAATGGGACACAGATTGCAAAAAAACTGACAAGGGTTATAACCCTCCCTTACTTTAAAAAAAAAAACAACCCTTAGTCAAAAAACAAAGCTATAAGCTGGAGTTCCCCTTTATGGAAGGCAATGGTGTTAGTATTTTATAACTTTACAGCAAATGTAAATAATTTTTTTTCCTCACATTTCATATTTTAATTTTATAGAGGCCCCAACATCTCAGGTGCTGTGACAGACGGAGGATCCCTAAGTGACAGCTCCAGCAGCGAGTATTCTTCTTGGCACAAAGGCTCTCGAGGGAGTTCACCCTCTCATGTACGCTTCCAGGATGAGTCTGAGCGGGATGCTGAAGAAAGATACAGAGAACGACAACAGGTTCCACAGAAGCTCTCTACTCCACCACCCAAGAGACAGTCAAATGGTCCTGTTTCATGGACAGAGCAGCTGCCACCTTCAGGGCATGGACAGTGTGGAACATGTGGCTCTTATGTCAAAGGAACAGGTACCAGTCCAGCTAGCACGCATGGTACAAACCTACGCAATGTCCATTTGGGGTCCAGAATGACTCAGGATGGCTCCGTGAGCTGCCCTCTGGGGGTCAAACCTTCTCCCCACTGGATTTTGCCTTCTCAGCCATGGCGAATGTATACTGAGTTGGTTCGTGAAACGCACATTGGCAGTGACTCTACTCCTGATTCGTCTGGAGATGATGATGGTAATCGAAGCCACAATACCAAAAGTCGTGACTGGGGAATGCACAGACACTGTAGAAATAACTCAGCCAATGCAACTCCTGAACAAGGAGCCAAGATACTCCCTTCAAGTACATACTCTGAGAGTGAAAAAAGAGTGGGTAGATCCCTCATCGAACAAAACAATGGAAACAGAGTCTCTACTTCAAGTAATGTTTTAAAAAGTAGGGGAAAAAATAAGTCAAACCACTTAGAATTTGTAGGCAAAACATCAGAAACAAATCAGGAGATGGGCACTTCTGCAAGAAGTTATTGTGTGGACTCTGTGAGGACTGGCTTAAGGAAGAGTCCACAAAATACAGAAGCAAAACTCACACAAAGACACAAAAATTTAGCTCTAGAATTTGACACTAAACAGAACCCATCCATCCAAGAAACTGAAATTGGGGCTGTTGTGCTAAATATGGACACTAAAGAAGGAAATTCTAGAATGAATTTGACAGATTGTAGAACTCAGGTTACTCCAGTGATTCAGTGCATGTCACAAGTTATTTCATCCCCTTATATGTCTGGCCATGTGCCTGTACCACCTTCTGGGAAAGCTCCAATAATGATGCCATCAAGAAATAGACTTACACTACGGCCAGGAGGCATCAGTCAGCAGGTACACAACTTACAGGAAGGAGACATAGTGCAAGCCTCCCATGATATAAGGGAACCTCTATTCAAACCAGTGCCAAACAGCAAGAAAAAAACTCAAGAAACCCCTGTGGCTTTAGATGGTCACCAACTTTCTACTCAAGGCATGACATCTAAAGATTATAAATCTAGAGAACGGACTCAGAAATTGAAGAAACACACAGAGACCAAAAAGATGAAGGAAGTCAAGGAAAATGGGGACTTCATAAAACACCAGGAACCAAGGGAACTTGACAGACCTTACACCAGCAGTAGACAAAAAGACTATGATAGACATCCATCATTCAAAGACCAAAGAGACAAAGACCATGGTTCACCAAACCTATCTAAGGAACCGGAGAAGAGTGAAACACATCATTCTAAAAGGGAAGAAAAGTGCACTGAAAAGTCAGGAATAAACGGGCAGCTAACTTGCAGCAACAACGCAAATACAGGTTAGAAAATCCTTTATTGCATTCATGCTGCAGGCTATCTAATGGTGGCCATACCCATTTGAGATTTGTGATCAAACTAGGTATAAACGATCATAAACAAATGACTCCTCATTGATTAAAGAAGTGTGAGAATGCAAAAAACAAACATACGCACTCTCCTCCATGCTGCAGCATCAGTCAGTTCTCTGGTGGCTCTAAGCCTGAAAAATGAGCGATCACATGACCACGGATTGCCCAATTCCCAGTTAGGTATGAACAGAGGGTGGTGACTGTCCCTCAGTGCTCAGTGGAATGATGGGCTAGGGAGGGGACAGGAGCAGCTAGCTCAGGCGGTTCATTGAGAGGCTGGGGTAGCTGCCGATCAGACATCTTGGTGGATCCCACATTTACAGGATCATTCCAGAGCCTGGAGCCTAGCATCATTATGGGAGTTTTCCCAGAAGGTGGGACAGGCAGCAGACAGCAGGCTTTAGCCCTTTGTTGGCCAAGTCTGGGTCACAGGAGAGCACAAGCAAGTGCTCAAATGAGAAGTATGGCCAAAAAAGCTTTAGCCAAGCTTCTTTTTTAAAGTATTGATGCAGTGACTTACACAGTGGGGGGGATTTACTAAGAATGGAGCAGCCATAATCTGGAGCAGCTGTAGTAGGTGTATGTGGCAACCAGTCAGCTTCTAGCTTTAATTTTCAAAGATTAACTGAATAAGCTGTAGTCAGAAGCTGATTGGTTACTATGCATGTCCAGTTTTATTAAACTTTTCTCCCCATTCCACCAATGTATTATTCTGATCAACCTAAAAGATCAATCAGAGATATGTTCTATTAGTCAAAGATTTAAACAATCTATTCAAAGTAATCATTAAACTGATCTGTATATGGTTCTCTGACACACATAGAGATAGTTGTTCAAGTGATCAACAAAATTCCACCATGGATGATCAACTTGGCGGATTCATAATTAAGCAAGAGCTCAATAAGTCAGTTAAATGGAAGGCCTCTGGATGGCGATTTATATTCAGTTCAATCGGTCTAGTTGCACTGAATGATTTGTTAAACAATCATATTACTAGTGTGTAGCCACAAGGGTGGTCATAGATCTCTCCGTGACATCAACACACGGATGTCCTCCTCAATTCTTGGACTGACAGGACTCACTGTGATCTTGTCACTAGCTGAACAACAGATGCATGCAGAGAATATATACCCTTGACAGTGTAGAAAAGAACAGTTAGACTTACAAAATGTCAGAAACATGTCAGAAATTCTCACTGGGGTGGATTTATTAAAAGCAAATAGTCTGTGCATTTTCCAAGTGCAGTAGCATTCATTTCCTTAGTAAATGTAATGTTGTAAAGCTTCACTTTATAAGGAATATCCAATCAGATGCAAGGCAAATAAAAAAAAAAGCATTTTTGCTTGCACATGATTGGATGATGGAAATCTGCAGTGCTTTACCGTATTTACTAAGATCTGAGGAAAATTAATGCAATAGTCTATTTGCCTTTAGTAAATCCACCCTGATGTGTGTTCGTGAACACTTCCAGCATCAGGAATTTTCATTTTCTTTATTAACTGCTGTGTGATCTGGTTGTCACAAGCAATTCTCAGATCTGTGGCATGGCTTGCTATGCTAAAAGTACCTACAGAGTCACATCAGAGTATATGTATCATTTTGGAGATTAAGCTTTCTGCCATTGATACATAAAATAAATACTGTACTTCTCAGGATGTGGTGGTGGAACATGATGCATATCGTCCATGCTGACCAAATATCTGGCAATTTCAACCTGCTTCCTATGTCAAAAACAACCAAATGGAACTGTGCAACCAGTCATCAACAGTTTCTGTTGACACTGTGCAAATATCTAAGATATTAGTGGTATTTCCTTAGTACATACAGGGGCATATTTACCACAAGGCACTTGCCTAGGGCGGTATTTTTTAGGGCGGCAGGGCCTCTCCCCAGAAGAAGGGATGAAAGAAGGGACACGTGCACCGTGGGATCCGAGAGAGGCTGCGGGCTGCTTGATGATGTATGTAGAGCCTGGCTCTTGTACCCGGAGATGTCCGGAGCTGTGAAGATGAGTGTTTCTGTATCACCAGGTAAGGGGGGTAGTGGAAGGCTCTCCCGGGTGGGAGGCATGGGGGTTGTTGGTGAATATCAGGCTCTCTCCACAGGAGGAGGAAGGGGGGGTTGTGTTGGTTGGTGTCCGTGGGGACAGACGATGTTTGTGTTGCCTAGGGCAGCACAAAACCTAAATACACCACTAAGTACATACGGTTGTTTCTGGAATTGAAAGCAAGTTAAATTTGCTTTAAATCTGCTGCATGTGGCCAGTAAAATTCTGACTCAATCAAGGGATTGTCCAAGAATTATAAAACATCTTCTGCGCCCAATAAAAAAAGCTGGCCACGGATAATGATCTCTAGTTGATTTCAAATAAATCATTGACACAGAATGTCTGTGGGACTTGCCCAGTCCATCCTATTATTGAAAAGCCGAAATGAAGGAGCAAACCAGGCATAAGCCACTTGGGTTCCCCAAGGGAAACATTAGTGGTTCAGTTCCATTCGATGCTGCCTACCCGCAACAGCACATTCTCATTTTATTTTCCCAGTAAAAGTCACATAACATGTTCGGTGGGTTAAGGGGCCTGGGCTAAGTCATTTCATCATGTACATATCCTTAACATTTCCCTTATACATTCCTGGTATTCTAAGACTCTGCTGCCAGACCTTTCCACCTTCCTCCAGACAAGGCAGGATAATAGAGATCCTATGAACACTCATGAACCTGCTTCTAGAATACCTTCCCTCTGAAGGACCGAGTACACTTGGGATTGTTAATATTGTATGTCTTTGGATAATGTGTGGTTCTGTTGTGGTATTTATTTGGTGCAGTGTATCGGGAACACCTTGTCTAAATATACCGTAGTTCAGGAAAATGGATAGAGCGACAGGTATGCTGTACCTAAAAGGTAGAAATGTGAAACTGATTTTTTTTTGCATCTACATTTGACTTTCTTTTTAAAGGATCTGGCCAATGTTCCCGTGAAAACAGCTTTTACTGCCAAACAAGTGATTTGGGAATTTCAACCAAGGACCGGTACCTGGAAGTAACAGATGAGGGGTGAGTGAATGCTACATACATAGATAGGTACATAGGTAGCCTTAAAAGAAACCTGAGACCTCTTCATCAGAAACTGATCGTTGCCTCACTGACATGTTCATCATCTGCCTTTAATACATTACTTGTAGATGGCCCAAGGCCAATTAAAATCAAGAAAAGTGGCTTCACCTGCTACATGCTTGTTCCATTCAATAACACAAAAGGACTGATAAATAGCATTTTCAGAAATAATTTAGTGTTCTTTGTGTTTATTAAAAGTCAGAATCTACAAAAAACTGTAGCTGCTGACATTTAATAAACACACACTTACCTGTTCCGGAGTCCAGCGATGTTCTCACCCGCACCGTCCCTTCACTGCCTCTTCTCTCCCCGGCGCCGGCATCACAACTGTGGGCACCAGGCTGTGATAGCTTGTGGCTTCACAGCCGGGTGCCCACTGCGCATGTGCGAGTCGCACTGCACATTCTCATTTGTCCGGCAGTCTTCTGGGACCTGTGAAGGTTCCCAGGAGACTGCGGGAGGAAGGAGGGGGACGAACTTCCGGCTCACTTCGCCGCGGCAAACTGAGCAGAAAGTGGGAACGGGTACCTGTCAAAACCAGATATCCACTCCCCCCAAAAGGTGCCAAATATGGCAGTGGAGGGGGGAGGAGGCAAATAAGCAGAGCTTCCACTTTTGAGTGGAACTCCGCTTTAACACTAGTTTCTTTATCTGAGTACAACTTTCCTTTAAACTCTTCATGCCGGCCGACTGAAAATGTGCGGCCTCCCGGCGTCTGGGCATAGACGCCGAGCGGCCGCACATTTGCAGTCTGTTAAAAAAAAAACATATGTGCTGAGAGCTCATGCCGTGCGTGCTCATGCCGCGCGTGCTCCCAAACACTAGTTTCTTTATCTGAGTACAACTTTCCTTTAAACTCTTCATGCCGGCTGACTGAAAATGTGCGACCTCCCGGTGTCTAGGCATAGATGCCGAGTGGCCGCACATTTGCATTCTATTAAAAAAAAAACATATGTGCTGAGAGCTCTAGCCCTGCGCGCTCCCAGCACACATGTGCGGTACTCACAGAAAGGTCTCGATCTCCTCTTTCGATTGGGACCTTTCCCGATCATATGACCATTGTGACGTCGTGTCATGGTGGTCACATGACCGTAAAC